>NC_067398.1:565136659-565736659 GCF_016432865.1 Antechinus flavipes
TTATTGACAGAACATATGCAAGGGTCAACATTGACCCTTATAATCACTCTTGTTCCAACTTTTCCTTTCCTTCCCTGGATGTCAGGCAGTCTCACACATGTTAAACATGTTAAAGTATGTCTTAAATACAAGATATATGTACATATTTATACAGTTCTCTTGTTGTACAAGAAAAATTAGATTCAATGTTCATTCTTGCAAAACCTTGTGCTCCAAATTTTTTCTCCCTCCCTTGTCCCCATCCCCTCCTTTAGACAGTAGGTAATCCAATATATGTTAAATATGTGCAATTCTTCTATACATATTTCTACAAAAATTATGCTGCAAAAGAAAAATCAGATTAAAAAGGAAAAAAAGAGAAAGAAAACAAAAAGGAACCAAAAAAACAACATAAAGGTGAAAATACTATGTTGTAATCCATATTCAAACCCCACAGTCTTCTTTCTGGATACACATGGTTCTCTTCATCACGAATCTATTGGAATTGACCTGAATCACCTCATTGTTGAAAAGAGCCATGTCCATCAGAATTGATAGTCACATAATTTTATTGTTGCCATGTATAATGTTCTCTTGGTTACATTCACTTCAGTTCATATCAGTTGATGTAAGTCTCTCCAGGCCTTTCTGAAATCATCCTGCTGATAATTTCTTACAGAAAAATAATATTCCATAACATTTATATACTACAATTTATTCAACCATTCTCTAACTGATGGAGATTCTGTAATCCTCCACTCATCTATCATGCTCTAGTCCAGTACCTTCCTTCCATTCCCCTTTTCCCCTCTCAGCTTCCTTTTATGTCTTACCTTTCCCCCATTAGAATGTCAACTATTTGAGATCAAGAACTGGATTTCTTCCTTTTTGTATACGTATCACCAGCACAGTGTCTGGCATGTGATAAATAGCTAGGTGGTTTAGTAGATAGAACCCTGGACCTGAAATCAGGAAGACTCATCTTCCTGAGTTCAAATCTAACCTTAGATACTTATTAGCTATGTGACCCTGGCCAAGTCATTCAATCCTATTTGCCTCAATTCCTCATCTCCAATGAGCTAGTGAAGGAACTCCAGCACCTTTGCCAAGAAAACCCCAAATGGGTCATAAAGAGATGGACACAACTGAGCAACAACAAAAGAGAGGTGACATTTTGGATATGATAAAAAATCTTAATGAGGTCAGCTGACACTAAAAACAACTTCCATAAAAGTTCTCACAGTTTTAAATGATATTACTAAAATGATGTTACAAAATTTCTAAAAATATTAAACAATGGAGGTCTTCCTCTATTCAACCAATTTTCTGGGGAAAATTTGCAATGTGGGAAAATATTAGAATGTATGCCATTCTTTTATTTTTTTTTCCTGAGGCAATTGGGGCTAAGTGACTTGCCCAGGGTCACACAGCCAGGAAGTATGTCTGAGAACAGATTTGAAGTCAGGTCCTCCAGACTTCAGACTGGTGCTCTATCCACTGTGTCACTTACCTGCTTCTACCATTCTTATTTTCATAAATGTTTTGTTATTGCCTTTTAAGAAAATCATTATTTTCCAATGCTAGATATATACCAATGAAATTCTTTCTTGTAACAAAGAACAATGGTCATAAACTGGTAAACTGACCATGTGTTGGTCTTGCATCTTTCTACTGAAAGAAGATTCCTTCAAGTAGAGTTGGTAGGAGCTGAATATGACTAATATTCCTGAATACCACATATATACACACAGAAATTGATTTTATTTCAGTAGATAATAAATGATGATGCTTATGAGGACATAGTCCTTGAATCAGCTGCTAGAATAATCAGACCATCAATGGGTTAAAGCAAGACTAAATAAAATGGTAGCCAAGTTGTATGGTTAATTAATAAATGCTTATTGGATTGGATTCAAATCTGCCAGTAAAAGATGAGGATTTAACAGGGACTCAAAGGAAGCAAGGGAAGTCAATGGGTAGAATTGATACAGCCTTTTCTTCTTGATGAAGGGTAGAAAGAACGTAAGGGAGTGAAGAGAGCTGCTCACTCAATCCTTTTCCTGTGATGCAATTTTAGGTTGGGGCTAGACCAAAGAATCTGTTGATAAGTTTATTTTGCCTAATTCCATGGCTGTTGTTTGTTCTCTATGCAGTTGCTAAAGTCATTTTCCTAAAGCGTAAGCATGTCCATTCTTCCTTCTCAATATATTCTAGTGGCTTATTATCACCCCTAGTATCAATTATAAATTCAGAGCATTGGATTTCAAATACTTCCTCAGATACCTCCTAACTATGTGATCCTGGGCACGTTACTCACCCTATTTCAATCTCTTGTCTCACCTGTAAAATGGAGGTAGTAATAGTATCCACATACATGCCATCTCTAGTTGTCCTGACTTATATCTGGCCACTGGACCCAGATAGTTCTGGAGGAGGAAGTAAGACTGATGATCCTGCACAGCTCTCCTGCCCTTAAGTCCCAATCCATTTGTATGTCACGGTATTATCTCCCTGATACCATGGCTGTCTTTGAGAATGAAGGACAAGAAACAATAACAGTAATATCAACAGCCATTTCCCAGGACTCTCAGGAGGCTCAAATGAGATAATACATATTCAGCACTTTGAGGACCTTAATGCTAACTGTTATTATTATAAAGAAATTTATTTATAATAATATTATACATATGTATATATAATTACATAATTATAATTATTGAGGAGTTTATAATTGATGCTGAGTGATAGTGAGCCACTGGAATATACTGCAAAGAATATATAAGCAACACAGGGCAACACAACTATGGAATTGGGCAAAATAAATTTACTAACAGATCCTAGTCTGTGCCTAAAATCATTGCATCACAGAAAAAGAACTAAATGAGTAACTCTCTTCACTCCCTTACATTCTCTCTACTCTTCATCAGGAAGAGAATGCTGTGTCTTCTGGAGAATTTTCTTGTTATTATGAATTCAACAAAATCTCTTTCTGGATCTATATTGTCTAGCATCTCTGTGTTTCAAAACGATCCTTTGTTGTCTGCTAACTTTACTCTTACAACCAAAGATCAGTGAAATTTTTTGAAAAAGCAAATCCCACAAATTGTCCATGAATGAATAGCCTGTGAATCTTATCTAGACTTAGAAAATTTAAACATCAAATCAAGCTATTTCTTTGTAGGCTACACAGGAAAATGGAATAGGAATCCTTAAGTGAGGTGGTAATAAATGTGACCCATCTGTTAGAGATTACCATACTCCATCTGGCCAAAAGATACTGGATATATTTTTGGGCCTCTATTCTCATGTGTTTAGAGAAGAATTTACCTCCATAATTCTTATTATTTTAAGTTGAATTATAATCAAAATTGTCTCTCTCACTAGCAAAACTATGGACTAATTGGGGATTTGCAGTTAATTCCCATTTTTTCTCCTTTGCACTTCTCTGAAATTATTACTGAAAAACATTTGCGTATTATTATAGCTTTGGGTGTCTGAACAAAACTCTTATCAAAGGAGCAATGTTTTATTAGTTACTGCCCTATAAAGCAGAAATAACCTCCATTTATTATTTGCCCTGGGATTTTATTATATAAGGTTTCATCGGAAGGATTTTGCAAGAGTTCTATGCACAAGAAGAATGTTCCAGTGGCCAATTTTGCTTAATTTTTAGTGTTTCTTATGGTTATGCATGTTACTAAATTTACAAAAATCTTTCATCCATTGCAAATTCCCTGGATGATTCTCACACAGAGGAAACCTTTAACTGGGTAAACATTTGAAGGGGAGCCACTTCTAAGACAAGACTTCAAAAGAAAATCATTTGTTATATTTGGCTTTTGTTGTCCAAATCAAACTGAAGAAGCCTTCCCACTCGTAGAAGAGCATTTCTGTCTGTGTGCAGCCCAAGTGAAGGAAAGCCAACAGTGACAACAGGCACCAAAGTCAAGGCTGTCTGTAAGTCAGCTTGCACACACAAAGGGGAGACAGGGATGTGGTAGGAGATGGGGACTAAATGCTGGAAGGGGTTTAAACAATGGAGTTGCTGTCTAGTATTTGCACCAAACACGAACACTTTCAGCATTTCTATTCTAGCACATAGTAAGCATTTAATTACTATCTATCAGTCAATGAATAAATGATAAAGGGCTACATGAGGTACTTATTTCATATGAAGCTTCAGAAGAAAGAACAGTAAAGTGAAATTAAAATATACTTTAATAAGTATTTGATGTATATCTCAGAAAAAAAATTGAAAAGGAGATGAATCATGCAGGTTCTAAAGAGTTGTTTCAAAGATTTTACACCACTCAATAAATATTTAAATCTTGATTAAAATCAGCAGAAACAATTCAAGAAGATCTATTTCAGATAATTTGATTTGAGTTTAAAGCCTTGATTTACATTTTTTTGGAGAAAATCTTTATTTTTATTTTCTTCTTTAAATATCAAATTTAACCATTGAAGTTTTATTGTAGATTGAGGGGGAGTCACTTGAGTCAAAGTTTATTATAATTATAACAATAATTGAAGTGGGCTAAGTTCCAAAAGAATTTAGCAAAGAACCAAGAGAAAGAAGACAAATTTATCCTGTTCTTCAGGTCACTAGTAAGTTAATTTTATGGCGTAGGGGCAGAATTGAGGAGTGGTCTATTCATTACTACACAGGAACTTGGTTATCACTGATTAATAGATTATCTGTCTGTCAATCATTAATGTTTGTAGGACTATTCTAAGACCAGAAGACTTTAGAATCATTGACAGACGGATTGTTAGAACAATAGCACTCTAAAACCAGAAGGTCTCATTATCCCTAATATATCTTTCCCAAAGTCTAAGGGAAGAAATATTATTATATTTCTAGGCCAGAAGGTTTTTACAGTTATTGACAGACTGTTAGAGCAGAAACACTCTAAGGTCAAGGGACCTTTAAGTTATTGCTGTATTTCCCCTAGAAGCTATTCTCTATCAGCATCTATTTATTTATTTATTTGCTTATTTATTTTCAGCATATATTTATTAAAGAACTTGAAGTAATTTAACTTGATAATTCATTAGCAATTAAACATATATAACTAAAAGAAAATATTTTAAAAATATTTTTGAGTATATTTCATATTGCATTCATTACGTTTATATATATGGTTTTCTCTCTTCAAATTTGGAAGAATTTTTTTGCTGTTGTCATTTCTAAATAATTCTTTTCAACATTAACAATTTTCCCAAACAATTTTTTTTAATCTGCAAGATGTGTTATATAGATGTCTTGGTTTCCTGGAAGAAAAGGTAGTTTGCTTCACCTGTGCATAAAAGAATAATAAGTGAGATATCTGAAAGAAGTAAATTATGGCTATTTCTGGAAGAGATTAATGATATGGAGATTATTCATGAGATATCACCTAGAGATTAGAGATAGCTTCCATTTCAATGAGCCAATCCTGCCTCAGTTACTTAGTAGCTGGCTGTATGTTCCTGAACATATCACTAATCTCTCAGAACCTGAGATATCTCATCTGAAAAACTGGGCCTTATAGGGTTATTGTGAGAATAAGATGAACTAATGTATATAGTGCTTTATAATATATATATGGGCAGCTATGATATATTGGATGAAATGGGCCTAAAAATCAGACAATTTTTACTGGCTTTGTGACTCTGTGAATTTGCCTCAGTTTCCTCACCTATAAATTGACCAGGAAAAGAAAATGGCAAAAATACTCCAATATCTTTGCCAAGAAAACCTCAAATTGAGTCACAAAAAGGCAGACACAATTGAAACAATCAAACACACAAATAAAATATTGATTTTTGTTGTTGTCCCAGGCCCTTTGAAATTCAGAAACGGATAACAAAAATAATTCTTGAGTCAGAAGTTCAAATCAAAGCTCTGCTATTTATTCCCTCTGGGACCCTGGACAAATGACTTCCCCCTCTAAGTTTCCTTTTCCTTATCTCGAGTTTTTCAGATGAGATATCTCAGGGGCTAAATGGTTTCCAAGGCCCCTTCCAGAATTACATCCTATGCTTTAAATATAAAGTGTCTTTGATGGTTTTGAAATCTTTCCTTCCAGCAGTTCTTCGATGCTATTTGAAATGAAACTTCATTATAGATCATTATGATGGTTTTCTAGTATGAAAGAATATTTTACTGGGACTTGGGAAACCAGATTAAAATATGGCTCTGCCACTACCTAGTTTTATGACTTCAGACCAGTCCCATACCCACTCTCTGGATCTCCGTTCCTTTACCTGTAATCGATGAATCTATAAGCATTTATTAAGTACTTACTGTGTACCAAGCATTGGGATAAAGAAAACAAAAAATATGGGTCTTTGCCGTTGGGAAGTCAAATTCTAATGGGGGAAGCAGCCAGCATTATGTTCATGAAACATACATACACACATGCATATACATATTATTGATGTATAGCTTATCCATCAAATGATAAAATATTTGTGCAACAGCTTGACGTTAATGACTAAGTTTTTGTTTTTTTCATGAACATTGTTTGCATATGCAAGCATATATATATGAAAGGTCTGTATCATAGATGTGTGTATATACTTATTTGCATATATTTATCTATATGTAGATGTGCCAATTAATTTATATATAGATTTGTATGCATATACTTATGTATATATATTTGTATGTATATGTATACGTGAATATTGATTTATGTATTCATGTAGTATATATATACGAATATTTTTATGTACTTATATGTATATTCGCATGTATATAGCTATATGTTTATATGTATTTATTTATCTCGCATATATGTGTGTATAAGGTATATATGAAAAATCATATTCATAAGAAATAATAATAGTTGTTAATGTTGAACTAAATACAAATATCTTGTTTGATGGATAAGATGTTGTCACTGTTGTAATCCTATTTGTTTTTTGTTTTTGTTTTTTTGGCAAAAAAAGGCTTTTTTCTCTTATTTTACACAAGCAGATATACATACATATAAATATGTATTAGATATATATGTAATACATATTAGTCTATATTATTTTACATGAACATAATTGTTAATGTCAGACTAAGTACTTTGCAAATATCTCGTTTGATGGACAATTCTTTGAGACTTGCCTCAGTCTTGGAGAGATTAAATGATTTGTTCGTGGCCATGAAACTAATATATGGTCAAGGAAACATCTATGCACGTGTGCACATGAACACATACACACAAACACACAGTATAAATGATGAGAGGTAGTCTTGGAAAGAAGGCTCTAGTCATGGGGGAAGCCGGAGAGGCCTCTTTTAGAAAGATAAGTTTGAGAGGAGAGAGATTTTTGAGCTGAAGTGGCCTGGGTGACCAAGAGGCTGAAGTGAAAAGGGAAAAGCATTGCAGATATGACGGATTGTCAGTGAAAAGGAGAGAGGGTCCGGGTTATAAAAGGACTTTAAAAGCCAAGTAGGAAAGTTAACATGTGCTCCTGTAGGTAATGAGGAGCTGGGCGACATGATTTCTTATGTGCCTTCCAGCTCTAAACTTTGATGCCTCTTTAAGAACATAGCTTAGATGCCACCCACATAGGTCTTTGCTCAGCACTCCAGTTATCAGTTTTCCTCCCACCCACACACAAAAGATTTTATATTTACTCAGTATATATTTTGCATATATTTATCTTGGTTCATATTGTCTTCCACTGCTAAAATGTAATCTAATTAAAGCAAGGATTCTTCCTTCCTTCTTTCCTCTCTTTTTCTCTCTCTCTTTTTTCTTTCTTTCTCTCTTTCTTCTTTCCTTCTTTCTCCTTTCTTTTTCTTTCTCCTTTCTTTTTCTTTCTCCCTTTTTCTTTCTTTCTTTCTTTCTTTCTTTTTCTTTCTCCCTTTTTCTTTCTTTCTTTCTTTCTTTCTTTTTCTTTCTTTCTTTCTTTCTTTCTTTCTTTCTTTCTTTCTTTCTTTCTTTCTTTCTTTCTTTCTTTCTTCTTTCCTTCCTTCTTTCTCCTTTCTTTTTCTTTCTTCTTTTCTTTCTTTTTTCCTTTCTTTCTTTCTTTCTTTTTTCTTCCCCTCTTTCCATTTCTTTCTTCCCTTCTTTCTATTCCTTTCTTTCTCTTTTTCCCAGCACAGAATCTTTCTTGCACAAAGTAGATACTTAATAAATGCATGTTCAATTGAATAGAATTAAATTGGTTCTATAACTTTTTCCCCCAGTCAACATGAATCTATTAAGAGCTTCTATGTGTGCCTGGAACTGTGCTAAAGCACTGGAAATCCTATGAAAAAAGCACATTAAAAAAAAAAGAAACAAAAAACAAGAGCACGGATCCCTCATGAAACCTTTTTCTATTTGACACCAGGTTTTGTTTCAGAGGCCCCAAAGGAAAATATCTGGGAACTAAGGCTTCTTTCTTCATCAGGTGAATAAAACCAAAGCTCCTCTTTCTGATTATACTGAATAGAAACCTGCTTAAAATCTCCAGTTGAGATGGTGGGATTGTGATACCCACCTATAACACCTCAAACTCCTGGATAAGCCAAGTCACCTTATTTCCACTGGTGCTGACCTCCAAACCCCACAGGAAATCCCTTTGTAAGCAAATTCCCATCCCTATTCCCTTTGCTGTTTAGTCTGCATTGGGTTAAACCCTGGCTTACTTATTCCTTTGATTGGCAACCCTACTACTATAAAAACAAATGTACAGAGCGAGGCTCCCCAGAAAGCCCGCTGCCCTTCATCCCTCCCAATCTGCAAACTCTTTTAGCTTTATTTGGACTGAAACTTGATGATAGCTTCACCAGACAGGAAACACTCACCCCTCCTCCTGAATGTGCCACCAACAGGACACATTTTCTCACAGACTTTTCAGCTGAACTGGAGGGACCCAAGCTATTCAATATCTCGGGAATTCTGACTCTTGTCAAAGGAGGAAATGGACTAAAAATGTTTATTTTTCCTGAAGTTGAAGTTAATCGTTTGATTAAAAACTGTAGTTGAAATGGCACATGAAATCAGTAAGATAGGCAGAAACATCAAACTGCCCATGACATTGAACCTAAGATTATGGCATGTGCAACGGAAAAAAAAAAAAAAAAAAAAGATACCAAGAAAAGAGTCTTGATTTAGGAATTTGTTTTGGTTCAGGACAAAATGAGAATTTTGCCTCAGGAACATCGTTGCCTCAAGCCATGACAGTAAATAATCTTCTGAAGACACTGATTAAATCAGATCTAGGAAACAGTAATCAGTTTACTTGAGGAAAACAAAGTCACAGTGAGTTATGCCTTGACTTAAAAAAAAGCTTTCATGAGATATTTTAGAAAAATACTCTGAGGAAATTTCAAAAGACAGTGTAGAGTGTTATATAGAGTCTAGCTTTCTTTGGGTGAGGGAGACTTGAGTTCAAGGCCTTCTCTGGTACAACAAGGATATCTTTTAACCTTTTAGAGCCCAAGACAATTGTCAAAGAACTAACCATAAAAGGAGGTAATATTGTAAAACACTTAGCACAGTATCTGGCACATAATAGGTGCTAGATAAATATTTATGCCCTTACCCCTTCCCTATTTGCCTTGATGGAGGAAATTTCTGTACCAGAGGAACAAACATTTCATACTGATGAAATCATAGATTTAGGACCCCCTTCCCACCCCCCCCCAAAAAAGAAAAACCCACCCTCAAAATTCAGGAATAAATTTGCCATCCAATATAAAATCATAGATTGGCTTTTAGATGACATTCAATCCAAATCCCTTGTTGTGAGAAAGACTGTAACTTGTACACAGTTAACATAGTAGAGCTGGGATTCAAATTCTGATTCTCTGACCCCCAAATATAACACTAGTTTCACTGTATTTTCACTGCAGTTCCCAAACCGCCATTTTTGATTTAAAGTTTTTGAATGGACAGTGTTGATCTAATATTGAGATGGCCATTAAATAATATGATACTGTCTGTTCCATGAAGCCTTCCTGACTAATCCCAAGCAGTGGTGACTTTTTTTTACTTCTTTTAATCATAGTGGCATTTTGTGGTTCAGTCATTTCAATCGTGTTGAATTTCCATGACTTCATTTGAAGCTTTCTTGGCAAAGATAATTTACAGATGAGAAAACTAAGGCAAACTAGGTGCAATGGCTTGTCCTACTTGTCTCCTTGACTTCCTTTAAATCCTTTAAGCCAAATCCCATTTTCTATAGAAAATATTACCCAAGTCCTTTTAATTATAGAGCTTTCCTTCTTTTAATTATTTCTTAATTTATCTTGTGTACAGCTTATCCATGTAGATATGTATGTTTGTTGAATTCCCCATTAGAGTATGAGCATCTTGAAGACAAGGACTGTTCTTTGCCTGTTTTTGTGTATTCAGTGCTTAGCACAGTGCCTGGCATATAGTAAGTGCTTTATTGATTGATTGACAGACTAACTGACACTGCTGGTTTGAGAATTCCCTTTATCCATGCAGATTACAATCTTAGTAGATAAGTCTAGTTCAGAGAATTTAATGATTTGTATATGATCTCATATCTAATTATCTGTGTCAGAGGCAGAATTCACACTATCTTCCTCCCTCCAACTCTCATATGATTTATTATGACTCAATGCCTTTCTTTTGACATATTGATAATATGCTATATTATTTTTTGACTTTATTATTTATTATTTATTTTTTTAAAATAACTTTTTTTTTGACAGAACCCATGCCAGAGTAATTTTTTACAGCATTATCCCTTGTACTCACTTCTGTTCCGATTTTTTCCTCCCTCCTTCCACCGTGCCCTCCCCCAGATGGCAAGCAGTCCTTTACATGTTAAATAGGTTACAGTATAATATGCTACGTTATGATAAATATTTAAAACGCCACAGTTCAATGAAAATTATGTTGAAAAAGGGATTCTGAAATTTAAAAAAAATCATTAGAAACTAAATAACAACCTTATAGACTGCAGGGGTCAAAGAACAAATCATAGAAACCACAAGTAATTTTATTCAAAATAATGATAACAGTGAGACAATATGCCAAAATTTTGGGCTTAAAGCCAAAACAGTCCAGAGGATTGAGTGTGAAAGTCACCCTTCTTCTGACAAAGAGATGACGGACTCAGAATGCAGACATATAGACACACACACACACACACACACACACACACACACACACACATAAATACACATACCCAATGTAGATGTCTAAAATAAATATAAATGTATGCATGCGTATTTATGTGTATGTATATGTATTTAACAATATATATTTATACATACATATATAGTGGTATCTTAGCATTAATCTGCTCTGAAACTCATTGAATTTGGTATTTGACCCATTTAGTTGAGAAAAAAATGCTTTGACACTTGACATTTGCTTGATACTCTTGCCCTTGGTTGTTGTCGTGGTAGCACAGTAGGGACATGAGGTTGGCCCAGGCGTACTGCCCAGCCCCTGCCACCACTGCTATTGCCTTCAGTTTATTTTACTTAACTATGTATATTTGTTACAAAGGTTTTGTTTTCTTTTTTCATCAAGGGGAGAGAAGATAAGAGGGAAAGAAAATAGACTTTTGTTAACTGAAAACAATTTAATTTTTGGTATTTATATTTTGTGGCCTCTAGAAATCTTTTGATGTGAATGCTGTATCTTTTTGTTTACACTGGGCTCCTTCATACCTTCTTAACTTCTAAATGTTTAGATTGATGACTTTCTGTTATCCCTTATAGCTTTACCCAATGGACTGGAAATCTTTCTCTGGTTCTTTTCCTATCTTGAGTTTTTTTTCATATCATTTTGTCTTAATGACCATTTAAACTTCTCTGGTCATAGTCTCTGGTCTGTTGCTATAGTGAATATTGAATATTGGGCAGGGATTTCTCATTGAAGGCAGCAGGCCATACAGGACTGTCAGGTGGGAGCATACAATGCTAAGAATGTGCGCGTTGGCAGGCAGGTTGGAAGGCAATGTATTGGCTGCAGAGTGTAGTCTCCTGGCTCCCAAACATTACTGGAAGGGGCACAAAGTTTCTGATGTGCTCAGCAGGAGGAGAAGCAACAGGACCAGTCGGAGCAGCAGCCTAGGTGGAAACAGCAGCGGCAATGGAGGACCCAGGACTCCTGGCCCTGAGCCCCAGGCAGCAGACAGAATGACGGGCATGGGGCCACAGGTTCTGCCTTCACATCCAGACCCACCTCATCCCTCCAAGGAAGCTTGGACCAGGTGGGATAAACATAGTGGCCTTTCAAAAAGTGGATTGGGTCTAGAAGAGAAATCCCAGCTGGGCTTGGCTGGGCTGGCTTGTTTCTCCAAAGCTGGAAGCCCCACTTGTTGCTTTGGGAAACTGGGTAGGGAGAGATGATTAGGCTGCAGACTGGAGATGTACTCCTTATGAGAAAAATTAGTTCAGTACTCATTTTTGCCTCTGCTGCCTTCTGGAACCAATTAACAAGTACTGAGGAACCTGCACATATATATGCATGTATGTTCACATCCAAAGTGGACGCAGATATGTGTGTATATATATGTAAAAGCACATGTATATATGTATACACACATACACATTTATATCTTTCTATGGACATAACCAAAGAGAAAGTTTATTTTCTTAACTATGTGTATACAAATATATATTTGTGCATATGTATATATGTATACAAACATACATATTTGTTTTTTGTTTTTTTGTTTTTTTTTAATAATAACTTTTTATTGACAGAACCATGCCAGGGTGTTTTTTGTTTTTTGTTTTTTTACAACATTATCCCTTGCACTCACTTCTGTTCCGATTTTTCCCCTCCCTCCCTCCACCTCCTCCCCTAGATGGCAAGCAGTCCTATATACAAACATACATATTTGTTACAAAGGTTTTGTTTTCTTTTTTTCATTGAAGGGAGAGAAAGTAAGAGGGAAAGAAAATAGACTTTTGTTAATGAAAACAGTTTAAGTTTTGGTATTCATATTTTGTGGGTTTTAGAAATATATTGATGTGAATGTTGTATTTTTTAGTTTATACTGAGCTCCTTTATGACTTCTTAACTTCTAAATGTTCAGATTCATGACTTTCTGTTATCCCTTATAGCTTTTATCCAATGGATTGGAAGCCTTTCTCTGGTTCTTTTCCTATCTTGAGTTCTTTTTCAGATTGTTTTGTCTTACTGACCATTTAAATTTCCCTGGTCATATTCTCTGGTCTGTTGTTATAGTGAATATTGAATAGTAAACTTCATGTATAGGCTCCTTTATTCCCCTTTTGAAATGTTAATTTTTGGTATTCATATTTTGTGAGCTTTAGGAATATATTGATGTGAATGCTGTATCTTTTAGTTTATACTGGGCTCCTTCATGACTTCTTAACTTTTAAATGTTCAGATTCATGACTTTCTGTTATCCCTTATAGCTTTACCCAACGGACTGGAAGCCTTTCTCTGGCTCTTTTCCTATCTTGAGTTCTTTTTCATATCATTTTGTCTTAATGACCATTTAAATTTCCCTGGTCATATTCTCTGGTCTGTTGTTGTAGTGAATATTGAATAGTCAACTTCATGTATAGGCTTCTTTATTCCCCTTTTGAAATGTCTACATATAAATATATAATTCACTATAAAGACCTTGCTGGGAAAGCAAATGGAAGCTTTACATGTAACATCACCTGAGATGCTGTATAAACCTAAATATAAATTGTCTAACCCCAAAAACTTAATGAGAAAGACATAAGGACTTGGGGTGAGGGTGGGAAGAATGGGTCTTTTTTATAGCTTAACTGTGGCCACATAGATCATATGAATAATTGAAGAATATATTAATTTGTTTTTTAAGCTATCCACTAAGAGTGAACAAATCTGAGAATAGTCTTTCTATAACTGGACTATTTTAGCATTAAAAATCAGGAGAAGTTAGATATAGTCAATTTTCTTTGGTGATTAGAAACAGATTTCTCTTCTATATAGTCTAGTTTCAATGGTCAATGCTCCAATGATTCCCTGGAAGCAAAAAAAAAAATCCATTTCTAGGTGTTATCACATCTCTGGACATATACTAAGATGAGTCATACATTGAAATGTAAACAGCTTTGCTCAGGGGGGAAAACCCATTTATTTTGTTCCATGATTTATTATTATATGACATATGGGCTATTTTTTCTTTGCAATTGGCATTTATGTTCATAATAACAAGGCACTTGAAGATATTTGACCAACCTTCTCCAAGTGCTCCATAAGCTGCAATCAAGGAGAGCTAGGTACATGAGTCACAAATTGCTCTCCCATGAAGATCAAACAAATTTGGCATCTCTATGAAGAATTTAAAAGCAGATTTTGGACAAACATACTGGGCCTTTTCTTTTTGTGTGCAAGATTATTGAGTTTTTCTTTGGCAACAGCCAGGCTCAGATTTTAGAGAAACAGATGTTTTGTTTAAGATTTGTGGGGAAAGAAAATGAGAGCACCAGACATTAATCAAAAGCACACACCTAAAGAAAAGTCAGCTCAGATGAAAAGCAATGGGTTGATTGATGGGCTGCTGTCAGTCTGTGGCTGTGTTTGTTGGGAAGAGTGGGATTCTTTTCCAGTTCCAATTGGTACTGATTTCACTTGGAGTTTTAAGTCTAATAGCCTAGTTGTGAGGAGTGGACATAGTCACTGGCTCCTTAGACTTCCTAATCCTGAGAAAGATTGGTTCCATTGGATAGTATCCTATGGAATTGGGTCATTTGCTGGCAGGAGAGTGAAGAGTCATGTCTTAGGAAGTGTTTTAGTTTTAAAGTCAGATGGATTTGTATTCTGCCTTTGAATCTTACTAGTTGTCTGACTATTGGACAGTCACTAACATCTGTGAGCCTCAGTTGCTTCACGAGAGGCATTCTTGTAATAATTGTAATAATTTTTGTACTATAAGCAAGGTATTGTGCTAAAAACATTATAATTACCTTATTGAATCCTCACAATAGCCCTGGGTGGTAGACATTATTATGATCCCCATTTTATAGACGAGAAAACTGAGGCAGAGTATTAAATGACTTGCCTGGAGTCACACACACTAGATTTGAACTCAGTACCTCCTAGCTCCAGGACTGGCTTTCTAACCACTGCGCGGCATGGCTTTCCTCCTTGAAATCAGCATCCTATATCAAATACTTGCTAAGCAAGTTACCCAATCTCTTGGGGGGATTGGACTTGATGGTCTCTAAGAAAAGGTCCAATATATGACAAAGAGATAATAGCTCCATTAGTACTTATCTCAAAGAGTTGTGAGGATAAACCAAAAATGTATATATAGTGCTGCACAAATCTTTTATTATTATTATTATAGCTTTTTATTTACAAGTTATATGCATGGGTAATTTTATAGCGTTGACAATTGCCAAACCTTTTGTTCCAATTTTTCCCCTCCTTCCCCCCACACCCTCCCCCAGATGGCAGGTTGACCAGTACATGTTAAATATGTTATAGGATAAGTTAAATACAATATATGTATACATGTCCAAACAGTTATTTTGCTGTATAAAAACAATCGGACTCTGAAATATTGTACAATTAGCCTGTGAAGGAAATCAAAAATGCAAGTGGACAAAAATAGAGGGATTGGGAATTCTATGCAGTGGTTCATAGTCATCTCCCAGAGTTCTTTTGCTGGGTGTAGCTGGTTCCATTCCTTACTGCTCTATTGGAACTGATTTGGTTCATCTTATTGCTAAAGAGGGCCATGTCCATCAGAACTGGTCAAAATATAGTATTGTTGTTGTATAGTATTGTAGTATAATGATCTCTTGGTTCATTCAGCATCAGTTCATGTAAGTCTCTCCAAGCCTCTCTGTATTCATCCTGCTGATTGTTTCTTATAGAACAATAATATTCCATAACATTCCTATACCACAATTTATTCAGCCATTCTATAATTGATGGGCATCCACTCAGTTTCCAGTTCCTTGCCACTATAAAGAGACCTGCTGCAAACATTTTTTGCACATGTGGGTCCCTTTCCCTTCTTTAAGATTTCTTTGGGATATAAGCCCAGTAGAAACACTGCTGCACAGTTTGATAAATTTTTGAGCATAGTTCCAAATTGCTCTCCAGAATGGCTGGATGTATTCACAATTCCACCAACAATATATTAGTGTCCCTGTTTTCCCTCATCCCCTCCAACATTTGTGCTGCACAAATCTTAAAGACAAATGCTATTGACTATTGAAGGTCTGAGCTAATCTGGGTTCCTATGGAATCTGTTTATTAAATTAAAATTAAAATATGTTATTATACATTGTAAAATAATATACATTGTATTATATAAATATTAGATATAAATTATCTAATATTATAAAATAATGAACATTTAGCTGGCACAGTGAATAGAATACAGGACTTGAAGTCAGGAAAGCTCTTCTTCCTGAGTTCCAGTCTGGCCTCAGACACTGGCTATATAACTCATGGCGAGTCACTTAACCTCATTTGTCTCAGTTTTCTCATCTGTAAAAGAACTATAGAAAGAAATGGCAAACTAACCCAGTATCTTTACCAAGAAAATCTCAAATGGGGTCACAAATGATTGAAACAACTGAAGAATGACCACAAAACATATAAAATATATAACATAATATATAATATATATTATAAAATATAATTAAAATATAAATAAATAATTGGATAATGACCTGGATTGAAAATGACCCTAGGTTAGTCCTACCTATCTCAATCCATTAGTATTAATGTCAGTGCGAGCTACAGGGATTCCTAGATAATATCTATACTTAACTAAAGCCAATGTCTTTAGCCACAAAATCATCATATTCAGATTAATTTAACTTTTTACTTTTGTCTCAGTGGCCATATATATGGGTGTGTCTCATCTCTGTCACATTCTAATCTCTTTGAGGACTGGGCCCCATTTTGTGCTTTCTTGTCTGCCTTGGCAACTAGAATATTTAGAAACTTAGTATATTTATTGATAAACTCTGACCTCTTAAAGTGGTGTCAGCTCTGAGTCTTGTGAAATTGTCCCTCATCTTGTAATTTAATGTGGAATTTAGTGATTTGTTTCTAAAATTTTTTTAGTTTTAAAATTTTAAGTTTTTTTTTTTTTTTTTTTTTTTTTTTTTTTTAAAGAGTAGTACAGGGAAACAGAGATGTGGATTTGGAAAGGTCTTTAAGGTCAGCAAGTCTCGTATCATTTTTGTAAAGTAAATTGGAAAGTAAAATAATTTCTGTCAGTTTAACTTTCCCCTTAACAAGCAACAAATAGAAAAAAGACCCCTTTTCAAATCAAAAAAAGTCTATTAAAATCATTTTTTTTTTCATTAAAACTATGGTTCTCTATGTAGTGCTGTCTCTTTATAATGGCATCGGGATCCTCTAATTTGGATATCAGTTATTTTTCTCTTAGGCTAGCCTCATGCACCATCATCTATTTTTGTGCTTCCAGAGTAGTGCCCATTTGGGTTCTATCCAATGAAAGGGGGAAAGTTCCATTTTAAGCTTGAAATAGATTGTTTATTTTTCAGGACTGACACACCTAGAAACTTCCATTTGCTTTGCACTGACTGGCAGAACCTTCTCTTTCCATGTGTTAAAGCCAATTTGCATCCGTGATCTGGGTAGATCAGCCTAAAACAAGGCAGAGAACATAGTAATATCCAGTTCCCTTCCAACAAAGGTCAGACAATCAGCCTTAATTAATTGGTATCCATCCTTATACACATCCAAGAGCTGATGTATTTTACTTTTTATCTAATGTTCTATAAAGAAATTTTTCAAAATATTTTTATCAGATATTGGGTGGAATTGGTATGTATATACATACAGTACATTTCTATAGAAACATTTTTTTCTACATATATATACTTACATATATATTTGTATATATAAAATTAAATATGTTATTCTGAGAAGTGGTTCATAGGCTTTACCAGATTGTTTGTGAAACAAAAATGGTTATGAAACCATTCCTGTGGATAGAAAATAAGAGTCCCGTTTTTCTCCAATGTGAAGTTAAGATTCACCATCTCACTATTTTCAAAATCTAGACATGTGGACATTACAAGAGGGAGATTCCTGAATTCAAGAGACCATAACATATTTTTATCTTTATCTCTCTACTCCAGTTTTGCACGACAATAATAACCTAGACAGGTGAGAAACAGTGTAAAATAGTGAGTAGACAACCAGCCTTAAAGACCAAGTTTCAAGCCCACCTCTGGTACTTAATGATTTTGATGCTGATCTGAACAAATCACAACCTCTCAGTACACCAGGCATCTTTCTAAGTTGTAAAGCAATTGACAAGCTATGGTTGAAAACTTTCTCCAAAAATAACACTACATAAAAAGAATCTATAAAGGTGTTTCTGGAATGATTGTCAACAGATATTCCCAAATAGGTGCCCAGACAGTGACTACATTTTGTGGGTTAAAATCCCTTCAGATCTTAGCTCATTAATCCTCTCCAATCTATTTCTTTTCACTAGTTAGCCAATGGATACTAGCTTAAGTCAAAGTATAAAGTAAAGATATTTTAATTTTTAAAATGTAACAATAGGGGCAGCCAGGTAGCGCAGTGGATAGAACACCAGTCCTGAAGTCGGGAGGACTGAGTTCAAATATGGCCTCAGACACTTAACACTTCCTAGCTATGTGACCCTGGGCAACTCACTTGACCCCAATTGCCTCAGCAAAAAAAATAAAAAAAAGTAGCAATAAAAAATAATTATTGAACATTCTTCCCACTCCCACAAATCTTTAGCTCACTCTTCTACAAAGACTTAAGTGAGAAGACTGGTTATTGATAGAGATCAAATGGAAATTATACAAAAGTGGCAATCATGAATGGCCAGATTGTCCTTGTACAAGAGAAACTTGTGGCTTCAACATTATAGAGCTCTTGATATTTTTTCTGGGGTTAGCATTGTGTTCTCTCTGATGGCTCAGACATCACTTTTCCATTGGCCCCTGCCAAGAAGTCATCTCTGCTCAAACTGCTCTTCAGATTTCCATCTATCTTCATAATCATTTAATATCCTACCCAAACTCCATTAGGGATTTGTAAACTTCTCTTTTGCAAAGGAAGGGTAAAATATTTTGAGTCATTTTCACTATCCACTAGGATTTGGGAAAGAGGAATGGTATGTGTTGTGTTGGTCTATCCCTTTTAAGGGAAAGCTACATCCTTCTCACCTAGTTCTTTTTAAAAATGATATATTTTATTGATGTATTTTGTTTTTATATTACCTAGATTTTCATCTGTATCTCTACCCTGCTTCCAGTGAGATATTATTTATAACAAAGATTTTTTAATAGAAAAAGGGGGAAAAGTTCAGCAAAACATCAACATTCAAAAAACCTTCCCAAACCTGACATTATAAGCAGTGCTTTGCATCCATGATCCTTTCTTAGAGTACTTATGTACTCTACACAGGAGCAAAAGTGGTGTTTTCTAGTATTTCTTTAGTGATAACCTTGTTCTTTATGTTTTTGCAACATTCAATTTTAGTTGCATTGTGGTTGTCCTTTTCACTTACATTGTTGCTGTTAGAGGATGTATGAAGTATTCAGAGAAAACTAGCACCTCTAGCGTGAGAGTTTGCTGAGTCTTTTTCAGGACTGCTCATCTATCTTTGGTGTCTACCCTAACCCAACTCTTACCAGTGGTTCCAAGAAGCTGAATAATTCACAGTAATCATATCCTGATAAACTGTATTGGTAAATGGACTAAATCAAGTTAAGGGTAACTGACTTGCCTCAAACCTGTTGGTGAAGTAGAGAACTATCTTCTCCAAGCTAAAAACTTTCCCTAGTGGAATGAGCATATGAGAACAATTTGTTTCCATGGCCATAAACATGGCTGAAGCAGGTGATATGGAGTAGAGTTTCGTCATGTATAGAAGACACTCAGAGCATCCATCACACCCTGCATTATTGCTAGGTCCAGGCAAAAAAGGGCATTTTGTAGGTTAGAATCCCCCCAACAGTCATCTTGGCTTTTGTTCTTTCACTGGATTTTGATGACTGGGAGAGGAAGGATAATGACTTTCCACAACTTTATATCATTTAAATTCAATTCATGTTCAAGTCAAGACATCACTCTGTGATGTCATTGATCCTTTTAAAAAACAATATATGAACAGTGGTTGTAGTCATCATATATCTTGTTAGTCTTTGCTTACTTCACTTAATTTTTATACATCTTTCCATGCTTCCTTGTATTTATCATTTCCTACAGCACATTAATAATATTTCTACATTCATGTACCATTTGTGAAATCTAATCCCAAATCAGTTAGTACCTATTTGACTTTCAGTTCTTTGCTACTGTGAAGAATTCACCCAGCTCCTTCAGTTAGTCAGTTTTACTTGCAGGCTTCAGCCTAAGTGTTATCTTCAGAATTATCTGCTGGTTTGCACACTATCTGGTAGATAGGGATTGCTGAGATTAATGAGTCTCTCACCAGCATGGAAACTGTTATTCAGAGACTATCCAGCTCTTCCTTATAGACATAACTGCTTATACAAAGTAGCACATAGTCAGACTAAAACCTCCTTCACTCTTTGGTTTAAATCATAGACTCGGGAATTAGAAAGCATCTTGGAGATCATCTAATCACTCATTTAATATATGACAAAAGAGAGACTTAGAGAAATCAATTGATTGCCCAAGGTAACCTGGGTGGTAAATAGCAGAGCAAAAAGTCAAAAATTAAGAATTTCAAATTTGATACTTTTAATTTAGCATTCTTGCTACTTTACTATACTCCTGCTCCTCTACTTCTGATTTACTTAATCTGCAAGCTTTCCCAAAGTCTGAACTGATACTGAGACTTTCTCTTATGATACCACCCACTTAGTTGTTGCTAGGCCACCATCCTAACAGTAGAAAGAATTGTCTGGTTGTTCATCATTTGTTTTCAAAGAGGAACCAATGCCATCAATAGATGATGTATTGACTTTCTGTGAATTGGATTTAAGTGAGATAGAGTTGCCCAAAGTCGAGTTTCATTTTCTTTTCCAGGCTCTCAATGTTATTATTTGAGTAAAGGTTAAGGACAACTGTCCTATGAGAACTTCAGTTTAAAGAATCATAGAAACCAGAGGCTTATAGATATAACTGTTTGAGGAGCTCAAACTGCATTCTCTACTTCATTTTACAGATGAGACCTAGAATAAGGAAGTGCCTAAAGCCCAATAGGTAGTAAATAGAAAAGATTTGAATTCACATTCTTTTAACTCTAAGCACAATACTTGGACCCATAGTGAGTGTTTAATAAAATCTCTATTGCACCATGCTATATTTAGGGATTGCAAGCCTATTCTTATGAGCTGGTCTGAATAAAGGTGATATTCAAGCTTTTTTTACATCTGGTTCTTCCTGCCAACAATTTTCTTTGTCAGTTAGGAATATTAACATATGAATTGAAGAAAAGTTATGAAATAACTTTGGAAACAAAATCTGAAAAAAAAAAAAAAACGGTAGCAACAGTTCCAGGCATTTAGTAATTGTTTTTCAAAAGAAATTCTTTCCTCCAGAAATAAAAAAATATATGTGAGTCTCATGAGATGTGATTGAGGATTGTGAGACATTGTTTTTATATTTAATTTATAGTTTCCAAGGCCTTATCTCCTCAGGTGGGATTTTACATATCTACTAGAAGTATATAGCACACCCCATTTTATAATCCCCTTATCTTACTTCAACAACATCCTAGATAGGAACTCCTTCCTAAACTTACACCTTGCTAATAGAAAAAGAGTGATAATATTGAATGAGTTCCTGCTATTTGCTCCTGTTCCCATACTGGTGTGCTCTATGATAAACTATGATATAAACAGTGATTTCAGATAAGGGTTGAGCTGGTAGGGATTAAACTGAAGGGCCAAAACAAGGGCAACCAAACCCATTATTACATAAGTTTGAAAATGAAAAAAAAAAAAAGCACAGAAAAAACAACCAACTGGCAATATATAACCACACAAGACCAGAAATCAAAGAATAAAGAAAGGTGCGTCTATGTGGTTGGAGATGGTGGTGGTATATAGTTCCATTTTTATCTTCCCTTTCAGCCAAATGTAGAACCTTGTCTTCATTGGTTTACTCAGTTGAAAATGTAAACTCATGCTAATCTCAATTTTCCTCTTGTCATAACACACCACCCAAATCTTTTATAAGAGTAGGTGTGCAGGTGGAGCTGTGGGCTGGGTCCAAAGGATTTTCTGTTGAATTTCATCAGGCCACAGCCATTCACTTCTCAAAATAACCTTTCAAAAAAAAAAAACCCATGATCTTGAAAATAATGCATTTTAACTGTTCTTCTGTAAATAAAATACAGAGGATCACAAAATCTAAGAGAAGAAGCTGTGGTGTTATGGCAAGGATTCTAGATTGGATGGCTAGAGGAACTGGCTTTGAATACCAGCTATGTAACTCACTATGCATGTAATCATAATCAAGACCTTTAAAGCTTGTTGGACTTCAGTTTTCTTAAGAAGGTTGGACTAGTAATCCCTAAATTCTACTTCTAACTGCTATGATTCTAAAAAATGGAGAGGTTTTTTAAAGATGCTAAACTTAATTTCTTAATTTTATAGATCAGATAGATGAAGCCTGAGGATCTTGAATGACCTGACCCACATCATATAGTTTTTTAGTCACAGAACTAATAACTAAAATCCAGGTCTTCTTGCAGTAGAATCCAGTCCTTGTACTATTACAAAGAATTTCCCAGTTTTCCTTTTTTTTTTTTAACTTTTCCATAGTGAAGATAAATGGAAGATTTTGGAAGTAAAAATAAGAGAATGTGGAAATTATGAATGTCTTAACAGAGCATGATTTTAGAAGATACTCAGCTTGATGTTATCATTTTACTTGTTTATTTTCTCTGACAAACAAGCAAACAAAAAAGATGGAAGTCTGGTATCATAGACAGAAATCAGCAAGACCTGAAGTCAAGAAGGCTTAAGTCATGAAGAGGTGGGTTTAAGTGCTGCAAGTACACCTACTGGTTGTGTGACCAGCACAACAAATCTTTAATTCTTTTAAAATCCTAAGCTAAACCCCAAGTTACAGAAGAGAATTTGCCCATTTACTCTTTTGAATAGTTTCTGTATCCTACTTCCATTGATAAAATCATAGGCTTAGAGCTCATCTTAAGAAAGAAATATAGACAGAAAGAAAGGAAATAAGAAAAATTGTAATTTGCTATTTTTCAATATACAAATTTAAGGAAAAATACTTTGAAATAGTGACTTTTATAATTATTTATAATTATTCATTTCATTAGATAGCCAGTTAAATCATAAAATATTGAAATGAAAAAGATTAAATGCTATCTAGTCCAATTCCATTTTACTATTTTAAGTATTTGAAAGCCTATCTGCCTGATGCTAATATACCTATATATGCTTTTGCTCACATGAGTTTTTTCTTTCATCATTAATTCACAAAAATGTGTTGGAGATCTACAGATCATACATTAAAAAATGCATTTGGGATAATAAATTTGTCTCCTGAAGTCACCATAAAATGATCACTGTTAATAATACCACTTCCACTGATTGGTGGTGTAGTAGATAAATAGAGGGCTAATCAAATTGATACAAGTTCAAATGTTTCTTTAGATACTATTAGCTATTTGATTATAGCCAAATCATTTAATCTTTGTCTTCTTCAGTTTCATCATCTGCAAAATGGAGAAAATAATAGTGTCTATTTCCTAATACTGTTATAAGTACAAAATGAGATAATGGTTGTTAAGTTCAAACCATTATTATGATTGTCATGGTAAATGACAGTTAACATTTACATGGTATTTTCAAGTTTGCAAAACACATTACTTGCGTCATTTCATTTATTTCTTTACTACAACTCAGTGAGGTTGATACTATTACATTTCTCATTTTACAGATGAAGAAACTTTGACTGAAGAAGGTTAAACGTTATTTGGTTGGGATAGGGAGGTGTCACAAACCTAGGAAGTACATGAGGCAAGAATTTAAGCCCAAATATTTCTGATTCAAGTCTCTCTCTTATTCTGAAGAGTAGCTCTCAAGCATCACACATATAAAATTGCTTGTTGCTCAATCTTGGAGGAATCTTAGAGATCATGCTGTCTAACCTCTTCACTTTGCAAAGGAGAGAACCAATGTATGTTATGATGAAATGGTTTGTCCAAGATTATACAGCAAAAAATCTCTGGATGATCAGCAGTACTGATAAATATTATATATAATAAAACAATATTAATAAATATTATTATATAATAGAAATAACTATGTATCATAATATATCATATGAACATAACACTATAAAATATATATCAAGTATTATACACTGTTATATATAATAAATGAATATAATAATATATGATAATGTTTTACATGATTGTATAATTATATGTTATAAAATTGTGCTTAATGAATAATTATGTGTAACCAATATTATAATTATGTAATTACATAAAATTATATCTAATATTTACATAGCACTTGCATCTCAGGCACTGTGTTAATCTCTTTTCTCTCTGTAACAGTTACCTAGAAAAAATTGGGAAGACTTTACTCCTCAGTAAAGACTAAAGGGACTTTAGTAAAGAGTAAAGGGACTTTACTCTCCCTTTTTGAAATAAGACAGTTGTAACCAAACTTGTCTTGAAAACATGGGAGTGGAAGAGAACGCTAGCAGGGACTTGAAGTGAAAACAGAGAAGTAAAGATCTGTATTATGCTTTTTTATCTCTACTTTTAATTTTCTTCTTTCCCCCAGTTTCCCAATGCCATCTACTAAGACACTAAGGAGAGAAGTCTTAGAAGCTAGGAGTTTAAACAGAATTTGCACAAGACAGAATGGTGCATTGGAAAGAGAACTGTGTTGGAAAACTATTGCTATGTAAGAAATGAAAAGTTGGTTGATTTTAGAAAAACAACAACAGCATACAAAGACTTGCGGAACCAAGACAATGCAGTACATAATAACAATAATATTGTTCTAAGAACAACTTGGAATGACTAAATCATTTAGAATAGTAGAAATAATCAAATTAACCACAAAAAAACCTATGAGGGAAGATGTAATCCACATTCAGAGAAAGATATGATAAATTGAAGTGTGTATAGTATAGTTTTACATACATGCACAAATTTGTGTCTAACAGTATCCTTTTCTAGAGTGGGATAAGGAAGGAGGGAGAAAAAATTGCACAGTAGAGAACAAAAGAAAATTTAAAAGGAAACATAAAAATTTAGGATAGTTTTGAAAATGATACATAGAATTTATTACATAGCTTTTTTTAAAGCAAACTGTGAAATAGAAATTCATTATTTCATATTGAATCTCTTTTTAAACTTGTGTTGTATACATGGAAATGTTGCTTTTGTATATTTAAGTTCAAAATGCATATTTGAAAAAAGGAAAAGAGCTGAATTTGGATTTGGGAGATTCTATTTCTAATGTGAGAGTAACTAGGGAGCACAGTAAGTAGAATGCCAGGAAGAGTCATCTTCATGAGTTTATATCTGCCCTCAGACACTTACTAATTGTGTGACCTTGGGCAAGTAATTTACCTTGTTTGCCTCAGTTCCTCAGTAAAATGAGATAGAGAAGGAAATGGCAAACCACTCCAGTATCTTTGCCAAAAAAACCCTGAATGGAATCACAAAGAGTCATATATGATTAGAACGATTGGACAATCGCAGGTTTTTTTTTTTTTTTAACTTCAATTAAAAAAATTATTTAAAGTTTTGAGTTCCAAATTTTATCCCTCCCTTCCACTGTCCTCTTTTCCCTTCTTGGGATGGTAAGTAACCAGATGTAGTAGAATTACATAAAATATTTCTGTATTAGTCAAACAAAACAAAAAATGAAAGTGGAAAATAGAATATTTCAGACTCTATTCAAACAGTAGTTTTTTTTTTTTCTCTGAAGGTGGATAGTGCTTTATCTTTAGTCCTTCGGGATTATTCTGGATTATTGCATTGTGAAGAACAGCTAAATCATTTACAATTCTTCATCAAACAATATTGTTGCCATTGTGTGTGTGTTTTCTTGGTTCTGTTCAATAACAGTTCTATTGCTGGTTCCAAGACTTACTAGCTATGTTATCTTTATAAGGTCACTTATTTTTCTGAGTATCAGTTTCCTCTTCTGTATGGTTTGGAATAAAATGTTGGGTGCAAGTGTTCTGTGAACTTCTTCAGTTTGGTTGTGAGATGTACATCTTAAATATAGGTTATTCTAATTTCAGGATAGATTGTAGAAGACTGACTTTCCTTCAGAGAATTAATTAATATCTGGATAAATCTGCTCTGTAGCTCCAGTGAAAGTCATTTATAGATCCACAATAATATTCTCAGTAAATAACTATTCCTAGGAAGTCCTCTGTTTAGATAAACTGTACTACAATATGTAATGAGCCCTAGGTTGATAATTGTTCTCAATCGCTCGTTGTTACATATCCCAACTGACTGCTTAATTTCCTGATTATCGAATACATTAAATAGAAGCATTTTCCTCTCTTTAAAGTACTTTTGGTCATATTGGATGAGTAATTTAGAGCATCTGTGTGGGGAGTCTGAGGCCATCTGTCTAGTAATAATGAATAGGGACAGAGATTTTTGTTTTGTTTTGTTTTGTTTTTTAAAGGAAAGTCACTGTCCTCTGTCCACAGCTGGAAGAAATGAGGGCAGATTGTAATTTTAGAAGGACTGCTGGGTATGTCGATGTACGTGTATATTTTGGCAAAAGCTAGGATCTATAGACAGAAAGCAGCCATTTGGACTACACACGTAGCTTTCCTAATGGGGCATTGTGATCGACTTCTTTGTAGTAAGCAATTTTCCATGGAGATCAGAGCTTTTCTTTACTCCCCTATAGGACAACCTCCCTGATGCCCAGTTAGAGCTTTTTCTGGCAAATAGGGGCTATTATTCTTGGGGCTACTGGTTACCATGATAGTGAGACTGGTTGCTGAGAACTTGAGGGAAGTGATACAAATTCTTTGAGGAACAGTCTAAATGTCTTGCCTTAGAACATTTTCTAAATGGTTGTCTTTCTTATCCTCTCAAGGTGTCTTTTGTCTATATCTTAATGGAGAACTTCCAGGTCTAAATGGAACAGAGCTAGGCAACTAGAAACTAGATAGTGTTTTTCTATCCCTCTTCTTCTTTCCTGGGGGTGAAGGACCAAAAAAAGACTACTATTAATACTACTTGGTTACTTTCTTGAATCTATTTCCCAGGTTTCTGTTTTCTTCCGCTACCCTTTCACTCACAGTATCCTTTTTTCACACTGGGAAAAATATAGGGAATCAGAGAGGAAGTCAGAGCTACAAAGAGTAGCTTCCAACCCCCACACTTTCAGTGGGAAAAATACTCTTTTGCTAGCTGTGAAAATACAACTCTGTTGACCTTTTGACAGGTCTTTGGGCCAGAGACAAGTGGCCCTGTTGTATCCCTTTCTTTACTGCCCTGAAGGGAAAAAAAATGACTAGGGGGAGGAAGACCCAGAAAAAATAGAGAATAGGAGAAGATCTTATGAAGTCATCGAGTTCAACCCCTGCCCCTCTGTAGTAACATCAAACCATCCCGGATAATGAGAAGTTATCTTCTTTAAGGGAGGAAAGGACTCCCAGGGAGGGAGATTTCAGCTTGTATTAGCTACTAGACTTTATAAGTAGAGAAAGGAAATTTTATTTTTTTTAAAGTGGCTGTCAAAATGGGCTGTGGACAGATTTATTATATAGTCATGCTGAACTTCCAATAAGATTAGTCCATTAAAAATTTTTGATGTTTAGATGCAATAGAGGCAAAGAGTATTTACTAATTATACATTTTTCCCTTTTAAATCAATGAAAGACTGGTGTTTGGGGTGTTTTGTTGTTAACTGTCATTTTGGTTGTCTATATCCTGAACCTTACTTTCTGAGCACTCTGTTTTCTTTATCACATTTAATTGTCTACTACCATCATGTCTAAAAGTCCCCAGCACAAACTTGGATTCTCATGAGAAAAAGGGGAGGTGGAACCAGGAAATCGCTCACCAGGAGTCTGTTCTCATGACATAAATTTTGTGGAAACAGAATGGAATAGACCTATTCTTATTCCAATTTTCAGCTGATTTTCTTCTTTGATGCTTTTTCTTCTTCCTGACCCTTCCGCCCACCCTGATTCCTGGCCCAAAGATGGGAAGCAGGATATTTGGACAGGCTTTGTTGTTGTGAGGAATTCAAGTCACTTCTCTCCTCCAGTTCTTAGCTCCCATGCTAATTATTCAGGTGCTCTGAGCCCCAAGAAGAATAGATCCAGGTGGCTATATAAAGGAAGTTTTCTTCTGAATATTTTAATAGGAAGAAACAAATCTACAGCTAAATATTTGATTTTTTTAATCAAGAAAAAGTTATACGATTCAAAAAAGTGAATAAAATATCATTATTATTATCTGACTGAATAAATTTTCATTGAGCACTTACATCATATGCACAGCTCTATGGTTATTTTTTTTTTAAAGGAAGCACAACACCGCAAATTAATGGAACAAAGTAAAGTGATTAAATTTATGTATGGAATAAACTTTATTCATCTTTGATATTTTAAAAAAATGTCTAGTAGATAATATGTCCTTTAATACAATTGTTTGCTTTACATGATTTGTCTCTGAGTCCACAAGATTTTAACATGAATTCATTAATTATTTATCTTGCTTTTTAATCACATTAGATATTAAGCATGTTTTTGACAAATATTCCATTCCCATCCCCACCCCCAATCTTTGGGCTTGATTATAGTTCACAGTAGGCCAAACTAGGAAAGCAGAGGTTTTTGATAGAATTTTAATCGTGTATTTGCAGGCCATTGAAACATGATGTATGTGCATCTGTTAGACAAATTTCTTAGTTTCATCATATGTGGCATTGTGTAAGGTAGTGTTGCAGTACTCCATTTCTATTTGCGAATTTCTGTAATTCTCAAATAATTCTACTTATTAAAGTTTATCAGTCTTTCAATGGCAATAAAAGTTCTGGGGCCACTGGAAAAAAAATACCCATCTTCTTTGGATAGATATTTTATAGTCCAATGTACCAAGTTTTAGTGGCTTACCTAGACTTCTAAAAGGGGTTTGGTATGGTTCTAAAAAAAGTTATTTACATCAAGAAAATTTCCTTTGTCCAGTCTAGTTTTTGAACTGTCTTACCTAATATAAGAAAGTGTTATTTTTTTCCTTCACAGTAAGAACTTACAACTTAAAAAAAAATTACCAGCCTTCTTGTACTGTAGGGAAAACATTGACAAGACCTCCAGATGCCAGCTCCCTTTGAAGGCATTTGCTTATTTTCTGAGGATTAATTTAGCTGTTTTGCGATGCTTTGTTAATTCTTTGCACGGTTTTTCTTTTCATTTCCAAACACATTTTCCTTTGTACTTCAATATGACCAATTCTCTTTCATTGTTGGCTTGAATGATTCTTGAAATGCTTGAGGCAGCTAGGTTTCACAAGTGGCTAGGGTATTACCACCAACATTACCACCACTAACAGATAATGGCTAGGTGGAATAGTAAATAGAATTGTAGATGTGAAATCAGAAAGATTCAAGCTCAAATCTTGCCTTAGATATTTACTGTTTGAATGTGGGTAAGCCATAATCTCTGCCTCAATTTCCTTATCAATAAAATGAGAATATTAATAGCATCTACCTTCCAGGATTGTAGGGTTGTTGCACAGATAAAATGAGATAGTATTTAAATGCTTCACAAATGTTAAAGCACTAAATAAATACCACCTATGATTATTATTGTAAATAAGTGTTTCATCATACCAAGAGCTCTGCAATATCTCTGAGTCATTGAAGTGTACTCTTTAAAAGTTGTAATTTTTTTTTCCTTTGGAGAAATATCTAGTCCCAAGACCATAGAATTAAGAACAAAAGAGACCAATGAAACACATACATGTATTGTGCTCATCTGACTGAGAACTAAATAAAGATGAGGAAAACAATTTAATCTCATTTCATCTAGTTAAGGTCAGATGTTTTGAATAAATATAGTCAAATAGAAGCTCACAACAATGACCATTGCTGCCACAAAGTGAAACCATATCAAGATTATTCTTGACCTAAATAATTTGCATATTCTTCTATAAGATGTCTTATCTGACCTCAAAGAATTTACAGTATAATTAAGAAGATAAAACAAATATATGATCAATTAAATAATAATGTAAGATAATATTTATTTGTGACAAAATGAATTTTGCATGAAATAATGCTGTAGGATTCAAGGAAAGAAATGAGACCAGTAAGACTTTATATTGTCCCCGAAAGAACACTAGGTGGAGTATCAAGAGAAATGGAATTCTAGTCTTAACAAGGACATTATTACCTAGTTATACGACCTTGAGCAGATTTCACTACTTAACTTCCTCATCTGTAAAATGATGGGAAAAGTACACCAGAAAGAAGTTTCTAAGTTCCTTTCTACCTGCATCAGGAGCTGGGTACTTAGCCCAGCAGTCTTTTGCCACTCTATAATTTATTGGAGCTGTTAAAGAGACATTCTTGTAAAGTATTTGCTATTGGATAATCTTGCTGGTCTCTCCTAATTCCGAAATTCTTGAGTGTTTTAGATCTTGAGTAAGATTTGGAGAAGTAGAAAAGGGCTGGGGGAGTATATTCAATAAGAGGACATGAAAATAGGCAAGTTCAATTCTGCAAACACAGCCTGATGCCACCAACAATTGAATAGGGAATCAGGTTAGAGAAGACCAGGAATGAGAATTCTGGAAGACTAGAAAAATCAGGTATAATTTGGCACTTTTACATATGAGCATGGCTTAGAGAGAAAAATAATTGTTATTCTAGAGAGGAACAAGCTTTCATGACCCCAGAAGGTAGGATAGAAACCAAGAAATCTGTCCATAGGAAAAAAAGGATCCAAGTTCTGTTAACCAAAGTTTAAATTGAGCTCCAAACCTGGAAACTAATATAACAGGGTATAACAGGATGGGGTTGGTGATTAGTATAGTTTGAAATGATAGGAAGTCAGTGAAATTGACCTAATTAGGTAGGTGATATTAAAAAAAAAATGGTGCCAGGTACTCAGCCACTATGAAAGTGGTGTTCAAAGACAGGAAATTCAGGATCACCAGAAAGAAAAACTCAGCCATGCTATGACTGACTTGGTTTCTTGTCTGTGTATCTTTTTAGTCCCCTCCACCCCCTGTCAAATTTAGCTACCCCATCTGCTTACCAATTCCCCTAGGTCAGGGAAATATAAAGACCAAAAGGTCTACATTAACAAAGGGTAAAAAGAGGACTCAGAGATTACATAGTCTAATCCACATCTTAAGGGGAATCTTTCCATAATACCCATGAAAAACAATCCTCCATATTACAATAAGATTCCCAGTGATGGTACAGTTATACACTTCAACTATTAGAAAGTTTCAATTTAAATCAAATCTAAATATGCAACTGTTATTGTATCTAATCCTGATTATCTAATCCTGATGGGACCAAGAAGATTAAATCTAATCCTTTCTTCATGTGGCAATTATGTGACTAGTTACTTGAAGGTAGTTATCATGTTCCCATATGTCAGATAACTTGGTATCATCATTATTGGGGCTGGTGTGGCTTGTTCTGTATGATTCCAGAAATGGAACTATTCTTTCCTTGTCTATATGGAACAATTCATTTTGGCTTTTAGCCTCAGTTTTTTCTTCCTCCTCTAATTTTTACCTCATCCCCCTACTCTATATCTATTCTTATCTTGTTTGCTCTAGACAGATGTTGCTTCAGGCTGATAGTTGTTCCTAGTCATCTAAGGATAAATTCTACAAGGCCAAAAATTTTTCATAAAGGACCCTAGTTTTCACTACACAATTAACAACCCTTAAGTAAAAAAAGAGCAGCACTTCCTTCATGGACCTCTATAGTATAGGGGTTGCTTGGGATGGTATTTCTACCAAGTTCAAGAAATTTATCCTTAAGAAAGTGAAGGACTAAGATCTCATTTTCTAACAGAAATTGTTAAAGGACAAGTTAATGCCCCAGAGCCTCCACAGATGTGGATCATAACATCTGAAGGAGTTGCAGGGCAGCCTTTGCTGACACAGGTGTTGTGGACTGGGAATGAGATAAATTGGAGAAAGAGGGAAGAGGAAAGCGGTCAGACAACGCGCAACGGACCTCTCAGTCAGAGAAGTCAGAGGATGCGACTGCCTCTCAATCTCCTTGTATCATCCTCTCACAAGAAGAGATCCGTTCTGGATTGGATCTCCAGTAGCCACTGTCAGGTGGCTCCCATGTATTCCAATAGCTCTCCCACATATTCCAACAAGAGATGATGAGCAGGGATGGCAATGAATAAAAGAAAAGCTATATCACTTGAGTAAGGTATTGTTCTGGGTTTCGCCATGTAGCTATCCCCATTTGGGGATCCCTGTTAGTCCTCTACACTGAGTGACAAGCTATTCACTGCTGAAAACAGTCAGCTTTGCTAAGCCATGGCTAACTCTGTGATGGAATCCATCTTCTTTATTGCTTGTCTTGGAAGTATTGCCTCTTACCATAGTGGAAAGGGCCCCAAATCTTGCCTAGTTATTCTAACATAGCTAGTCTAGAGTGCTGAATTTGGAATCAGATCAAAATCCTCCTCTGATCTTATGTACAATGTGGTTATTCTCTGCAACCCAAATTTTATATCTTCTTAATAGAATAAATAACACATATAGTATTTATCACACAGAATTATGAGAATCTTAGAAGTATTATTTATGTAATTGTTGTCTTTTGCTCTTGAAAAGGACCATGGCATCAGGGAGAGATGCCATGACATGCAAGTGAATTGGATTTAAGTGAGGACAGTTGTGCAAAGCCAACTGCCTCAGTTTCCCCTGCAGAGCCATATTGGTCCAGTTGTGTGGTAGGTGGCAAAATAAATAGAGCACTAGGCCAAGAGTCAGGAAGACCTAAATTCAAATTTGGCCTCAAACACATACTGGCTCTGTGACCCAAAGTAAGTCACTTAATTTCTATTTACCTTACTCTACTGGAGAATACAATGGCAAAACACTCCAGTGTCTTTGCCAAGAAAACTCCATTGATAGAACTGATGTGTTGTGGTCCACATGGTCACCAAGACTTAGACATGACTGTTTACTATCTACTACTATTATCTACAGCAATCCATTGGAGACCTCCTGTCAAGCTCATATTAAATACTTTTTTCTGAGTACAACTGAATCATGCACAGAAACTCAATATACCAAATCAAGATATTTCCCTTCCCTTCCTTTCTATGCCCCTTTACACATTTAAATCTGACTGTGGAAAAAAAAATAATAAAAGCCACTATTTGTTCTCCTTTTCCATCTAACATTAGTGCAATCATAATAAGAGAATGTGCTGGCTCATATTCCTTCTAGAACTGTATGGATAAGGCAAGGTTTGCCCAACCAGATCACTTGGAATGCCACAGAAAGTGACAAGCAATTGTTAATTTGCTTTAGCTTTACAACAGCCTAGTATTTCTTCCAATCACAAATGATTACTGTGAGAATGACTCTTGGCTCTGAACGGCTTTATCTTTTTGTAAAATGTTATCAATCAAGGTACAGGTGCAAAGTAAGGAAATGCTAAGTGCCCTTACTTTAGGCAAGATAAGCTTTTCAGAAAAGCTTTAAGGAAGAATGTTACCTAGGAAAGTTCTTTCAGTCCCTGTTTTTTTTTTTTTTTTTTTTTAATTTTCCCTCTTGAAACTTGATGGAGAATATAGAGAGAAAAATACCCTATTTCTAAATTCTCTGAGAATCTCTTTCCTTCCTTTCATATTTTATTTCCTAAGCACAACCCGTGAACCTATCATATAAACTCAAGCCAACCTTGGCATAGTCTTTTCCCTGTTAACCTGGAAATAAAAGAAAGAAATGAACTTGAGGATAATTGTCATAATAAAAAATCTCCAAGAAAATTTTCATATAGGTATTGATTTAATTTTTTCCCCAAAATAAGGAGGGCTTTTGCTGAAATGATTCCTCATGTCTCCCAATAAAAATATATCCACTGATCAAAACCAGATGCCATTGCTTCCCCCAAACCAATTCCTATAAAACGGGTAGATGTTGTTAATAATGGTATGAATCATGGAATGATTTCAGGAATTTACAATGGGAGAAAGAGAGTCATGGATCTCAGAACTGGAGAGGCTATGAAATATACCTCAGGCACTCATTTGGAAGGCCCAAACATTTTCAGAGGTAACGATAGAAGCAGGGACTGTTTGATCTGGGAGGTAGTATGAAACGCAGTGGAGAAGGAATAAGGAAAGACCACTGGGCTGGAACTCATAAGACTCATTCTAATTTTGGGGTTGCCTCTCTACCTGTGTGGCTTACAGCAAATCACTTATCACTTTAGCCCCTAGTTTTGTAATCTGTAAAGTGACAGAACTAGACAAAAGAATCCAGCTCTGAGAGATTCTATCATGAATTGTCATAGAAGTCCAGGCTATTTGAAATGAATGGAATTTGGGGGATGGAATTCATCTTGAACCACTCAGACCCGAAGTGTGAATCTCTCCTTACAAAAGCCCACACAAGTGACCATTCTGCCTTCTGATAGAAGATTTCAGTATCAGGAACTCACTCTCTAGAGGTATAACCAATACCATTTTGGAATAGCTATAACTGTTAGGAAATTCTCCCATACTTTGAGCTAAAATATAGCTTAGCATGGTTTCTATTAATTGGTTTGTATTGAAAGACCAAGCATAATTCTTTGGCTTTTTCAATGTATTATCCAGATAATGGAATATATTCTTCATAATATTCAATTAATACTCAATAAATATTTATTAAGCAGATAGGTACCTGACACCATGCTAGGTTCTATGGATAAAAACATAAAAAATGAAATGATCTCTATTTTGAAGGAGTTTGCATTCTAACTAGGGAAACAACAAGTACATGTGAAAACATGTACAGAATAAATAAAAAATGAATGCAAATGCAAAATGGTTGGATAAAAGTTGGTTAAGGGAGAATGGGAACTCTCAATCTGAGGAGGGTGAAACAGGAAAACCTTCACATGGAAGGGAGAGCTTTTGAGATACTTTCCAACTCAATGATTCTGCAATTCTGCAATTGTTTCACCCATTACATTCTGTACTTTTTACTGACATTTATCATTTAGTGCCATGTTTTCTTAATCTTTTTATGGATTTTACCTCTATCTATTTTGTAGGTTCCTAGAAAGCAGGGACTAAATTTTTGTATTTTATGTAGTATTTAGCAGTGATTGGCACATAGTAGGTTGTCAATTCTTGATTCTTGATTCTTGGTTGTTGAGAGATAATAAACCATCTAATAAGTCTTCAAGTTCAGAATTATAGGTTTTCAACCTGGACCTTGACTTCCACATGTACTCAGTGTCCATGCCCTTCCTCTCTTGTCACTCTCTTTGATAGAAACTATTGTGACCATGGCTAGCATCCAGTGCTCTCTTCACATGGTATGTCTTTTTCTATCCTGGTTTTTATTTCTGTATTATCACTATTTTTGGCAAGTGGCCAGAGAAGCATAGGACTAGACTTGTAGGAGCAGGTCAAACCCGGAATACATAGGGAGAGAGCTGAGGGAGGGAGCTTGCTCATCAGCATCTGGGCCACAGCAGGCACCTCTTTCCCTCTCCCAGAATCTGCAGCTCTCATTAAGATTAATGGAAGTGGTGGGCGTTTTGATGTGCAGCTACATCGCTGGGTCTGATGGTTCCCTTAGTACCATTAATCTGTTTTCATGAATGTTCATAGATGCCCTTTACAAGTAAAGAAACAACTTGTCTTCATAATTAAACCATCATATTTTATTTGTAATTCAAACAGCCTCCACTCCAAATTTCTCCTATCTACCCTAAAGAATAACTTAGATGTCGAGAGATAATAAACCATCTAATAAGAAAAAATGTATTGGAAAGAACTCTATGAAATAGAATAATCTGTACAATCAAACTCTCATGACCCAGACCAATAAATAAAGCAACCAATAGTATTGTTGTTCAGTTGGGTCTGACTCTTCATGATCCCATGAATCTTAGTATGTCAATACTGTCCAAGGGGCTTTCTTGGCAAAGATACTGGAATGGTTGACCACTTCCTTCTTATAGATTAAGGCAAAATGGAGGTTAAATGACTTGCCCACAATCACAGCTGATGAGTGAGGCTGGATTTGGCTTGAGGTCTTCCTAATTCCAGGACCAGTGCTCTATTACTGCTTCAATCAATAATACAATGGATGTTTTATAAATTGTTGTTGCTAAGTTGTTTTTCAGTCATGTCTGACTCCTCATGACTCCATTTGGTATTTTCTTAGCAAGGATATTGTAGAAATTTCCCATTTTCTTCTTTAGCTCATTCTATAGGTGAGGAAACTGAAGCAAATAGGGTTAAGTGACTTGCCCAGGTTCACACAATTAGGAAATGTCTGAGGCCAGATTTGAACTCAGGAAAATGAATCTTTCTGATTCCAAGTTTAGCACTCTACCCAATGTGTCTCTTAATTGCTTATAGGCCTCCTGGTAATGTCTTATTATGTGTAAATTTGTAAAATAGCACATTTTGAAATGGGAGAGATATGTATGTTAGATTAATTTTTTTGGAAAAGAAGAATAAATTACAAGACAAATAAGTGGCAGAGCAAGAAGGAATAGTCCCCAAGTTGTTCTGCTCTCCAGTCCAGATCATGACTTCTTATGGTGAGTCAGCATGGTAATAGCAGGAAAAAAAAATAGACAGGGATTCAGAAAGCTTTTATGCTGGTTTTAAGTGTGTGGTTTTAGGCAAAGGATTTATGTTTTCTGGGCCTTAGTTTACTTTTCTGTAAAATGACAAGATTGGATTGGATGACATCCAAGGTCCTTCTTGTATAATTTTTTATGATTTTCTCTCTTAAAAAAAGTTGTCTCTGGCCCTAAAAGTGCTATCCACAGAATTATAGATTTCAAGCTAGAAAGGACCTTAAGGATTTTTATTTGCTTGTTTTTAACTTCAAATTTCTTATTTTAAAGGTGATGAAGCCAAATTTTGAGTGGAAAAATGATTGCCTCTAATTCACATTGACAGTATCTGATAGAAGTAGGATTTGAATCCTACAAAGTACAATCAGTACTTTGTCTACTTACTCATAATTGTTAATGAGACCTGGGTCTTTCATCAGAGATTTGATTTTGACCAGCTACTGTGTGAATTCAGGGAAACATTCATCTCTTTTCTTCAGATCCCCAAGTACTATCCCTGGAAAATCTAAAAGTGTCAAAGAATTTTCTTTTTCTTTTAAAATTTATTTATTTAATATTTTCCCTCATTTATACTTAAAATTAAATTTTACATTTTTAAATCATACCTTAAAATTTTAATTTTTAAATATTTTTCCCAGTTATATTTAAAACAAGTTTTTGCATTTTTTTAAAAAAACTTTTGAGTCCTAGGTTCTCTCCCTTACCCCCCATTTCCTCCCTTCATTAAGAATATCAAAGAATTTTCAAATCCTAATACAGTAGAGACAGTAGTCAATTTTTCAGCCAAATTTGGAGTCATGGGGCCTGATTTCAAATCTAGATGTTGGACCTCAGAGATTCCCACCTAAAAGCCTCCTAATTCATAGCCTCTTTGTGAGATAACTAGGGATACACTCTTGGAGCACCTTACGGTGCAAGGAAATGTCCCTGTCAGCAAGCTATTTTCATGCACCCTAGCCTCACATCTGCTGACTATTCCTTTAACCTTATTACATATCTCACTCTTGAAAGTAGTCATAGACCCACATCCTCATTCATTCCATGGACCATCTGTCAGCCAGCTTGGCTGCCCTCCAAAAATTCCCCTTAAAAGCTTCCCACTACATCTCAGCTATTTTGTTAGACGTCAATTGAACTTTTTCCTCTGAATATAGCCCACTTTTCTTTGGTATAAATAAAGATTTGTGATTACAAGAGAATTTCCTTAATTCTTTCAAGCCATCTTGGAACCATTTGGAGAGCACATCATTACGATTTGGACTAGATAGCCTTTGAGTCCCCTTCCTAGTCTATGCGAATGCTCCTATGCAAGAGATGAGGGGAATGCTTGATGGGTTAAAGTTACAGAGGAGATAGGATCAAGGATATATGGGTAGAAGGTTGGCCTTGGTGAGGAGGAAAGTCACCTTAACCATTGAGATTAGAGAGAAGGAAGATAGATGAGTGACAACACACTGAAGATTAGAAATATTAAAGCAGGAAGTTGAAGATTCAAATTAGAAAGCAGAGTCTCTGATTTATAGATTATATAATCATTTATGAACTGATATGCATCGCTATTATCTTGTTAAAGACAGACAAGAATTAGGGAAGCTTGATAATTTAAACTGGAAAGCAGCTCTACAGCTGCAAGAAGCCAGAAGTACTAATATAGTTCCAGTTTTTACTGATGGATTGCAGCAGAGTGATCAGTATTAAGCTTGTAATTATACCACAGAAGTCAAATGAGAATGACTGAATTACTTTGGGGGTTTAGATCATCCGAAAAGTTCTGTCTGAAGTAGAGAAATACCAGGATTCTCATCTCAGCCCCAGAGAATATATCATTCTCTGGATATATAAGTTGGCTGGATATATAAGCTGAGTTGGACAACTCAGCTAACCATTCTGAGCCTGTCTTTTCATCTCCCAAATCAAAATAATACTCTCCACTCATTCTATTGTTTTGATTGGTGAGTGGCAGTGTAAATTTTCCTTCATTGCCATCCCTTCCTTCCTGTTCTGGAACTAGGATCAAATCAACTCCACCAGTCCTCTTGGAAGGACCCAATTCATAAACTTATAATTCTTCAGAAAAATTTTGTGAATTGTGGCCACTACTTCCCTATGGCAGTTATCTTCCCTCCTAGAAAAGTGGAAAATTGCTCTTGAGAGCAATGTATACTATGCTTCTGTAGTTGTATAGCCAGCATTTACCATAGTGTTTTAGCATAGGGTAAGTGTTTAGTACATGATTTTTTTATTTCTTCATATTTCTACATTATAGGCTTATTAGAAAGGTCAGAATAACACGTTGAAAAAACTTTGCAAGTTTTAACCATTATGAACAATTATTGTATTAGGGTAGTATTCTCAAATTAAAGGGTTTTTAAATGATTTTCCTGCCTTCGAAATGTGTATCACTTTTTTGTTGTTGTTATTCAAGATCAATTTCTGTTCAAGGAAACTGGGTGTGGAAATTCCCATTATCCAAGCAAAGCAGCACCTTTTCTCTGACTTATATAGAGTAAGATAGGAAATTGGAGTTACTGAAGAGTTAAATGACTTATCTTTGGCCACTTAACATGTATCAGAGACTGAACCTGAAGCTACCTTTTTCTTTCTTTTTTTTTTTAATCTACTCATAACTTCATTTAAATCCCACTCGTTCTTTTTTATTTTTTTTCCCTTGTGTGTATATACATGGGTTAAATGACTTGTCCGGGGTCATACAGCTAGTAAGCATTAAGTGTTTGAATTCAGATTTGAACTTGGGTCCTCCTGACTCCAGGACCAGTGCTCTGTTCACTGTGCCACATAGCTGGCCTTGTACCTACCTATTTCTTTCTCTAAATTTATCCTGCTGAGCTTCAATGCCAATCTAGTTCTACCCAGCAATTTATACATGGTAGGCCCTCAAGAAATATTTTTGATCCACTGTTGAATTAATTAATTGTTGAATCTCTCTGTTAAGTGAAATAGAGCTTTAGTTCAATGAGAATTATGCATCATAGGCCCTTGCTCTCTTTCTCTACTCCACCTTTGATTAAAAAGGGTTTGGTCATCAAATGTGACAAATTACAAATCATTACTCTATGAGTACTCAATTATAAATCTAACCCATCCAAATTCTTCCCTATAAAGCAACTAGAATGACTTCTCCAAAAAACTGGAAAACACCCAAATGCCTAATCCTTCTTCAAAGCCACTCTTGGTTTTTAAAATAGGAATCTGAGAGGCAAATTTGACTGCCCCTCCCTTTTCAAGATCAAACAAGGTAATTCGACTTTCAGTATTTTTGAACTCTAGTCCTTAATCACCCTGAAAATAGAGGCAGCTGATGTTAGTCATGTCTAATTAAAATTGTTCTGTGCCATTTAGTTTCTAATGACTGCCATAGAGCAGTTTCCTACATAGTGGTTGGTCAATTTGCCTCAATCTATCATCAGGGTTTCTCAATTAGTAGTCGTAATTATAACTCCAAAGTCAATAGCAGTATCAAAGCAAGGTTAAGTAAACACCATAAAGTTATTAGGGATGAAAAAAAACAACACAAGTCTTATTCAAAGGCATGGTAGAAGAGACTCAGGCTGTAACAGGAATCTTAAGAAGAGGAATGAAAAGGTTTGGGCCAGTTTAAGGGGGTAAGAGAGAGGAGGGGCAGCTAAAAGGTCCTAAGGCTGTTTGCTTCAAGGTCATAGGTTCAAACCTAGCCCTTGTGGGTGGTGATGAAATATTTCTGAAGGATTCCAAATGATGTACTAATGAGCTGCTCTCAACACCATCCACATTGGGCCCCCTTTAAAACAAGCCCCGTTCAAGATGGGGAATTGAACCAGATTCTGGCTGTGGGTGGCACAAAATGCTTCCCTAGTGATGACCTTGCATGAGAAACAAGGGTTAAGGCTAGAATAAGCCCTATTAATCTAACCTCCTTTTACTAATAGATTTCTCTTTGGGCACCAGTCTTAGGCCTTGTGTAAGGGTGAGAAATCTGTATAAATGTCCACTCATTGGTGAGAATCACACATTGATATGAGGTAGCAGAATTAAAACTAGGGGTTTTTCATCATTAGGCAGAAACTATATGCTTTTTCACTGGCTATCTCCTATTCCTAGAATGCTCTCCCACCATAGCTCTGATTTCTGGCTGCCCTGACTTATTTCAACTCTCAACTCAAATCCCACTTTCCACAGGAGATCTTTCCCAATTCTCTTTCTCCACTCCCCTTGGCACTAATGTTTTCCTTTTGAGACAACTTCCTATCTACTCTCTATTTTATATGCTCATGGCTGTTTATAAATTGTCTTCCCTATTAAACTCTAAGCCCCTTGGGGGAAGGGACAATGTTTTTGCCTTTATTTGTATCCTTAGTATTCAATATAGTGCTTGGTACACATTAAACACTTAAATATTTATTGATGATGATGGTGGTGGTGGTGATAGTGGTGATAATAGCTGAGCTCAGAGAATGGTGTAGATGACAGCAGCAGTAGCTGTATCATTGATGCAAAAATTCTGGTCACAGGAACATTTGTGCTGAGAGAATGGGAAACTCATCTTCCAAAATGGCCATTCAAAAGAGCCAAGAGAAGATGAGTCCCAAGAGAGAACTGCCACAATGTAGGGACCTTGTCATTGAATAACAGATAATCTAACTGGAAAGGACTTCAGAAGTCATCTGGTACAATTCCCTCATTTAGCAGGAACCAAGGCACTGAGAGGTTAAGAGACTAAGATGCAAATAATATGTGACAGGACTGAGATTCAAACTCAGGTCCTCCACACGCCATATGCCAATTCCCAGGACTGGTTGTTGTCCACTCTTAAAGAGATAACTTAAAAAGGCAAAATGACATCATTATGTTGGAGTTAAGTTAGTGTGCCTGACTATGGCTGATCAGACCAATACAACCTTGGAATGTTCTGACAAAGGTCGGACACAAATAGTCCCTATGAACATTTGAAGAAGCTTCTTTAACTTTGTACATCTCTCATTTCTTCTGAGCTTATTCAATTCTGCTTTGCTCATAGAGCACAGCACTTTCTCTGAAGAGAACATGCCATACTGGGAGGTCCTGTGCCAGTGTCTCCCATGTCACGCAACCAATTTAGCTTGTCTTACTGAAGTGACCTCTCCGTTACTCTGGTTATATGGCCCCAAAATATCTTTCCCATCAGTTTCTGACATTGGCTAACAGTCCATAGTTTTAGAGGTTCTACAAGAATCTTCAAGATTCCTTTATTAAAATAAGTATGCCCATGAGAAAGGTAACACTCTAAGCCATTAGCTAACCCCTAAAAGTGGGTGAATTTTTTAAGTCTTAACCATCAATAATAGATGGAGAACCGGCATCAGAGCCAGGAAGATCTTATTTCAAATCCTATCTTCCACACATACTGACTATGTGGACATGGATAAATTGTTTAGCTTTTTGTAATGTTCTCTTCTCTAAAATATATTCATTCTCTGGGAGCAGATTTCTTGGGGGCTTCTGGAGGCAGCCTTAGTTTCAGTTCACAGTAATCACCTCGAATACAGCCAGCTGTTAAAGTCCAGTCCTTTATTGTCTCTTCCAAAATAACCCGATTAGCTTTCCTTGGTTCTGAAAGCTCTTGTTGCTAGTCCTTTGCCTCTGCCATCTTCAGCCTCCAGCTCCCTCTGAATCCCAAGCCTCCAGCCAGCAGAAAGGTGGAATATGGAATGAATCAGACTCCTCCTCTGAGAGTGGGATTGTGGGTTAGTGGGCTTGTCCTTCTTGACTTCTGAATCTCCTGGACTCCTCTCTGACTTGTGAATCTTGTAGAACTCCAATGAATTCTAAATACATTAGCGAGCTAGAGAACTGTTAAGTACCATGCTAAATTAGATAACTGCTTAGCACCTTGTAAGAATTCTAACAGCTTTTCATTGTTCTAGATAATTTTCTAAGGCTATAACAACAACAGTCAAGTTACAGAGAAAGCAATAACTTGCGTGAGTAGACTAAGTTCCCTCATCTATATGTTCTTAAACCATCATAGGTCTGGTCCCCTATCTCCAACACTTGGGAGCGAAGTCCTTGGGATGGGTGATATGGAATGGTAGTGACCCAGGCACAGAGGTGAGGGAGAAAGTGGAGGGGGACTTCAAGAGAGAGGAAGACCTGCTGAAAGAAGAGGTGGAAGGGCTCCAAAGGAAAACTTCTTCACCATTTTGCATTGGATTGGTCCTGCCCTCCTGGCCTTTACTTTGGGAGTATGAGAGTCTCGTGTGTGGCCTGCTGTAGGCAGCATGCTAGTAATATGATCCCAACAGAATCTGAGCAGGAAGGGATTTTCCTTCATCTCCCAGCAATCTCACAGCAGAAGGCCACATGTGCAACAACTATAGGCTTGTCACTGAAATTTCTAGGAACCCAATTCATAGCTGTGGACAGCTTTAAGGAGGATGACTGATTAAAACCACTTGCTCTCTCTTTGCCCAATATTCTCTTAACTGACACGGGTACATGTGCTTTATACTGTTGGGATTATACATAAGACTCAAATTGAATTTTTTGTGCTAGAAGGGACCCAAGAGAACAATTTGTCCAATTGTGTCATTTTATAGAAGTAGAAATTAATACCTATAGAGTTGAGGTGATTTGTCCTAGGTCAAACAGTCAGATAATGGCAAAACTGAGAATGAGTCACATGTCTTGACAGTTCAGGAGTTTATACTGGCTATTTTTATGTATATAATGTAAAATGCTAGGGAAATTTTGTATATGGGAGAGATATAGCTTATCAAATTTTTGAAAGCTGCTATTTACCCCCAGTTCTCCTTAGTTATCAATGGTGGGGAGACAAAGAGGAACCTCAGACAGTTTGTGAGGCAATAGTTTCAGTATCCAAGTGTGCCCAGCCCCCTTAGGAATGAAAATCTGTTAGATGGAAGCCATTGTTAAGGTGCTTCCACATGAGGAATTCAGAAAACAGTATACTAATTTGAGTTCATAAAATTATAAATTTAGAGTTAAAAATTTTATAACCTTTGCTTGAGAAGTTTCTTTTTTTCTTTCCTTTTTTTTTTCTGAAGCAATTGGGGTTAAGTGACTTATCTATGGTCAAACAGTTAGGAAGTATTAAGTGTCTGAAGTCAGATTTGAACTCAGGTCCTCCTGACTTCAGGGCTGGTGCTTTATCCCCTGCACCACCTAGCTGTCCCCATGAAGTTTCTTTTTTTTTTTAAATATTTTCTTCTTTTTTTAATCTTTTGATTTTGTACCAATATTTCTTTTTTTTAAAGTTTTTTTTCCAAGTAAATTTTTTTATTTTAATACACATGCTTTATGAATCATGTTGAAAGAGAAAAATCAGAGCAAAAGGGAAAAATCATGGAAGAGATTTAAAAAAAAAACACAGAAAAAAAACAAGTGAACATAGCATGTATTGATTTACATTCAGTCTCCATAGATTACTTTCTGGATGCAGATGACATTTTCTGTCCAAAATCTATTGGAATTGCCTTGGATCACTGAACCACTGAGAAGAACCTAACCTTTCTTAATTGATCTTTATACATTCTTGCTATTATTGTGTGCAATGTTCCTGGTTCTGCTTGTTTTACTCAGCATCAGTTCATGTAAAATTTTCCTGGCCTTTCTAAAGCCAGCTTGCTCATTTTTATAGAACAATAATTTTCCATTATCTTCAGATACCATAGTTTATTCAGCCATTCTTCAATTGATGGGCATCTACTCAATTTCCAATTTTTTGCTACCACAAAAAGAGCTAAAAAAAAAAAGAAATTCTTCTTTCTCTTGTGCATGCTAACTTTTATTTGGCTGGAAAGAGTTTGAAGTGGAATACTTAATTCTTGCATAAACTCCTAAAGATATTAGTTTTTTTTTGTTGTTGTTGTTGTTATTTGCTCACCTATTTGAGAAGATTGAAGCCCATTGGTTTCCTTAAAACTCCACAATGAATCTTGGTAGGACACAGGTTAATGTTCTTTCTAAGAAGCCTCAGTTTTTTCATCTTCCTTTTGATTCACACATAAATCTAACCTAGAGCTTTGTGTTAAAGAAGAAATGATTTATAACTTCATTAGCATTAGATTCCAATCATCAGATGGAGAGGATCCTTTTCCTCCTCTCCCCCCCCTTCTAAACCTTTCTTATGATTACTGAGGTGCCTTATTTTTGTGTTGGTCAAAGTATCCATCTCAAGCAAATCTGAGATCTGAATTACAAAGGTCATTAATTTCAATTCTGTATTTATATTTAAAATGCTTCCATCATTGCAGATTTTGCCTGAGAACCAACCCATTAAAATGTTATCTTTATTTTTCATCACTAATATTTCCCATCATCGCCCTAACCCTAACTCCAGTAAAGCTGATTCTTCCAGAGATTCATCCCTTATAATAAAGTATTTAAAATGATACTTGTACTTTATCTGAGCAGTTTGTCTACTTTCTTTAAGGTATTTTCCAAATAAATAAAATGGTTTAATTAACTGTGTTTATGTGTTTATTAAATTAAACTTAAAATGGAATCAATTGGAAACATTACATATATAATACACACACATATAGACAGAGAGAAAGAGAGAGAGAGAGAGAGAGAGAGAGAGAGAGAGAGAGAGAGAGAGAAGAGAGAGAGAGAGACAGAGAGAGAGAGAAAGACAGAGTAATGCTATTAATTCAAGAATGATAAGTACTCCTAATTTCTGTAATAACTTTCTCTTTAATATTCAATTTATTTTAAATTATGTTTACACAACAATTTTAGTCTACTATATTAATATTTAATGACAACTTAATGTGCATTTTAAAGACAGTTTTAAAATTTTTTAAGTCAGTAGTCTATACATAATGTATGATTTTCTTTTAAAGATTAAAAAAATAAAGTATAAAAAGGAAACAGTTTACAAAACAAACAAAAATTAATCAATAAACATTTATTAAGTACCTACTACAAAAATTTTTAAAATTCATTATATAAACTATTCTATACTAATGATCTTCTGCTTTTATAAAATAGTGTGTGGAGGAATCTTCTTACAATTCTTCTTTGGGTCCAAGGTTAGTTAATATAATTTTGAAATAGTAAAGAACCCAGCATTTTGTTTCTCCCAGCAGTACTTTACCAGAGAAGAGATTAGAAATATATGACCCTATGTAGTGCCAAACCTTTAGTGTAATGTTTCCCATTACTTGTAGAGCAGATAACTTTATGGATGTCATAAGAGGCAGTTATTATATGATGGAAAGAGGATAGGAACTAGACAGAAGGTATGGGTGAGAATATTGTCATTGATATTTAATGTGTGATCCTGAACAAGTCACTTAGTCCTTGATTCAGTTCCTTCATCTACAAAACAGGGATAATAATGTGTGCATCATCTACTCTAGAAAATTGTTGTATAGAATAGAATTATAATGATTCTTTCCAGATCCTATTGATTGTATTTTTGTAAAATCTCTCTAAAATGTATTCTTCTGTCCTCTGAGCTGCCATCATCCTGGTGCAGGAACTCATCTTATACCTACATTAGGACAATAGCTTGTTGGTTGGTTTCCCTGCCACATGTCTTCCTTCTCCCTCCAATCCTGTAGTCATTTATCAAAGGAATCATCAAATCTGACCATGTCACTTCTCTACTTAATAAATTCCAATGCTTCCTCTATTATCTCTAAGATTAAATACAAAATTCTCAGTTTAGCTTTTAATGTTCTTTACAAGATAGAACCTTCCTCATTTTCCAGTCTTAAATATTATACTCCTTTGTATATTCTGATTCAGGGATACTGGCCACTTTGTTCTTCCTCACACACTCCACATTCCAAGTAGGTCATTTTTGCTGACCTAATCATGCCTAATATGTTCTCTTTTCTCATTTTTTCCTTCCTGGTTTCCTTCAACTTTCAACTGAAATTTTCCTTCTGCAAGAAACTTTTCTAAGTTTCCCTTAATGCTCATGACTTCCCTATGAGTTTACACCAAATTTATACTATTTTTATCTTCTATATACCTAGTTATTTGCTCCATTAGAATATAAGTTGCTAAAGGGCAGGAACTATGTCTTTCTTTGTAACCACAGTATTAGCATGAAGCTCTGCCATGTAAGTGCTTGATAAATTATTGTTGATTGACTAATAGGCAGCAAGATAGAAAGAAAAATTTAAAATATGATGTGGGAGAAGACAGAAGTAGAGTGGCTAGTATATGGATTTTGATATCTTTTTGCAGGCAACTAATAGGGCAGCTTACTTTACTGGAGATTCAGCGGGTATGAAATGGTTAATTGTCAATTAAAGGGGGATAAGCAAACCACTATTATTTTTAATAGCATTTTATTTTTCCAAATACATGCAAAAATAGTTTTTAACATTCATCTTTGCAAAACCTTGTGCAAAATACTATTACCAAGAAAGAAAAGGTACCTTGAACAGGAATTCCTGTGACAAGTTCTTCTGCATAGCAACTAAACAAATTGTCACAAAATTATAGCCACAAGAAGTACAAGGAAGAAAATCTCCCCTATTACTAAAATCCTTCACAAGCTAGCTATTGCCTGATTTTACAAGCTTATTACACATTAATCTGCTTCACAAACACCATTCCAATCAAATTAACCTTCTTTTTCCTTATATGTGACATGCTATCTCCCATTTTCATATTTTTAATTTTTGATTTTATTTTTATTCCTCCACAAATACCAAAAAAAAAAAAAAAAAACGAACACACAAAGTTTTCATATGATACTGTAAATGCCAAGAGAGTCCAACTTAATTTTTAAAAGTATAATATATATAGTAAATTTAACACATGTTCAAAGTTGTCCTGTTTGTTTCTCTCTGAAACTCTTTCTGTTCTCTTCTGTGCATTCTATTACTATTTTTCTTCAAAGATCAATAGTTTATTTTCTCTTCATTTTCCTTCTATCCACTGAAAAGAAATAAAGGAAGGAGGGAAAGGAAGGAAAGAAGAAAGGAAGGAAAGAAGGAAGGAAGAAAAGAGGAAAGAAGGAGGGAAGGGGAAAGAGAAAAAGAAGGAAGGGAATGGAAGAAAGAAGGGAGGTGAGGAAGATGGAAGAAAAGAAAGGTCAGTGGAAGGAAGGAAGGAAGGAAGGAAGAAAAGAAAAAGAAATGCAGAGACTTTGTATAACAAAAGCAAAATAAATTCCCCAACTGTTTTGCTATGTCTAAAAATGTGTTTCTTACACATTAGTTAAGAAGTGGATAACATTCTTTATTAGTTTCCTGGAGTCATGACTGATTATTTAGCTGATCAGAATACTTAATTCTTTCAGTGTTATTTGTTTTTACATTATCAATATTATAGTATAAATTGCTCTTCTGGTTCTACTCATTTCATTCTTCCTAGAAGTCTTTTTAGATTTCCCTGAAATCATCTCTTTCCTTTCTATAGGGTGTCTGTTTCTGGAATTTATTCTGTTCATCTCTTGATTTCTTAGAATCTCTTTCTGCCTTCAAACTCAGTGCAAATGACATTTCTTAGAAGAAACATTTCCTCTCTATTAGTGCCTTTTACCTCCATATTAATTTGCATTTATTATATAGGCTTTACATTTTATTTTTCTATGTATATATTATCTCCTCTTCCCTAGGTAAACTAGAAACTCCTTAAAGACAGAGACTAGTTCACTTTTGTCTTTTTATCCCTAGCACCAAGAAAAGTGCCTGGCACATTATAACCACATTAAGCTTATTGATTGATTGTTTACTTTATTCTCAGAAGATTGAGACCCTCATTTCTAGCAAGCATAAATGCAAGAAGAATTTTTAAATGACTTACAGCTGGAAAGAATCACCGAAGACCAGCAGACAAAAAAAGAAAGTGAAAGGTGAAAGTGAAAAGAATAATGAGTTATGGCATAGAAAGGAAAGATTAAGGTGAACAATCTGGTCTTCAAACATTTTGAAATGGAGGAAGCAGACTAAAGTTATTGAATTGTAATCTTTTCATTAAGGATTAAGGGATATTCCATCAACATGTCCACTCTTTCTTCCTCCTATGTCTGTCCCTGTCTATTTATAGTTACTGTAGTAGACTATTTTTGTTTCTTTTACAAACGTTTTCTGAATTCTGATGTTATTTAAACATGTAAACAAGGTCAAAGATTAGCTATAAATACACAAAAACTTTAAATTAAAATTGATAACCAAATTGAATGTTAGGAATTTTCCTAACTGGGGGCTTTGAGTATTATAATTGTACTGGTAATTTTTTATTTGATACAAACCCTGTAAAACAATAGAAGAAGGAGTTTATAGGCATGAAGGTCTTTATACACTGGAGTAGATAGATAGAAAATTATTTAGTATGTGCTAGGTACTGTGCTAAGCATTAGGGAAAAGGATAGTTCTTCCTTTTAAGGGGTTTACATAAAAGAGAGCTCACTATTATAATAGTGTTTAGCTAATTAAACCCATAACCATTGATGTAAGCGAGGAAAGAGCAGGAAGGAATATTCTAGATCTTGGTGAGATAGATGAGGTCTAGGCAAGATTCAACTCAACCTTTTCAGGAGGGTTGCACAGAATTTACTGATGTTACATAAAGAAAAAAAGTGAAGAGAGTCTTCATACTCCGTTTAGTCAGGAAGAATGATTTCATGAAACAAATGCAGACACTTCAAAGAAAAAAAACACATAATAAAAAGGATCAGAAGATGTAGAAGGGACTCATAACCTATGTCACGAGGTTCAGGGGACAAAGAGAAAAAGGGGCCACTGAACACATGGAGCTAATAATGGCCATCTCCTCTCTCAATAAAAGACAAAATTTGCCTTTCTCTGGGAAGAGCTTCATGATTGTTATTGATTTGGAAACATAAGTGCCATCAGTATATAGGTCTTTCAGTGATTATATATGGAAGAAAAGTGACTGGTGATTCATACTGAGGAATATTGAGAAAACAAACAGTAGAAGTTCAAGTCTCAAGGGCACTCAAACATAATATGAAGACTCTTAAGGTTTATCAAATTCCCAGTGATTTATCACTCAATTAATAAACATTTATTAAGCACCTACTATGTGCCAATTACTGTGCTAAATGCTGGAGATACAATGAAAAGCACAAGATAGTCCCTGAATTCAAGGAAACATCATATAAAGAATTAGGGAGTAAGGTATGTTGAAGTCCTGCAGCCAGGTGGGAAATGACAAATTGTCTAGATTGGGGTCCCTGTTTAAATAGAAGATATGGGAATAACTCTCTGTTGTCCACTGCCCATGGATACTGAGAATACTGAGCAGGTGTGAATTTCAAGTTTCTTCTATTGTTTAAAGTCTTTCCCAGAGACAAGGGAGACATCCAGGTGAGCAAATGAGACAAATAATAGAGTTAGTAGGAATCTAGAAAGCATTGCCAGAGATAATGAAGAAGTATTGAGAAAAAATCAGATTACCTTAGTGACATAGATGGAATGTCATTACAGTTTTTGAACCAAGACAAAGACTTTAGGAGAGAAAATCGGATTTGGAAAATAACATTGTTCCTTCATTAGGAGAGGACCAATGATATCTCAGGGTGATGACTTGTAGAATATAAATGCAGATTAATCATATGCCATTTGAGAAAGAGATTTGGATTTCTTGATCATGCTTTCCCCTTCTTTTCTTTTCTTTTTTTTTTCTTTAATAGTTTTTTATTTATAAGTTATATGCATTGGTAATTTTACAGCATTGACAATTGCCAAACCTTTTGTTCCACTTTTTCCCCTCCTTCCCCCTATTCTCTCCTCCCAATGGCAGGTTGACAATACATGTTAAATATATACAATATAAATATACATGTTCTTGATCATGATTTAATGAAATATAGCAGTGGAATCTTGGCCAGGGATGGAATATACCTTATGTGAGACAGAGAAAATAAATTTGCTTAGCATCTTATGATTCATATCATAAGGGGATGTTGTCACTGTTTACTTATTAGATAGCTTCTAAATTCCCTTCCAACTCTAACTCTGATTTGATAAGCCAGATAACAAAGAGAATCATGAAATAATATAGCAAGAGTGGGAGAAAAGATCATTAATTCACTGGAGACAATTTCCTAAAATCAAATTAGTCAATTGCCCAGTCAACAAACATTTATTAAGCACTTACTATTGTGCCAAACAGCAATAAAATCCATATTCTCAGAAGACTATACACAATTATATAATAAAAACAAGAGAAACATGAGACCTGGACATCTCCCTGGTATATACTTATGAGATGTTCCTCATAGGTATAGTAAAATCATGGGAATGTGACTATCAGAAGGATACATTGTTTAAAAAAAGAAACAGATTAGATAAAAGGGAAGGCAGAGAACTGATAATCATAACTGTGAATGGGAATGGGAGGGACTCTCCCATAAAACGGAAGCAAATAGCAGAGTGGATTAAAAAACAGAATCCTACAATATATTGTTTACAAGAAACACAAGACACAAAGAAACATATAGAATAAAGGTAAAGGGCTGGAAAGAATTTATTATACTTTAGCTGAAGTAAAAAAAAAAAAAGCAGAGGTAGCAATTCTGATCTCAGATAAAACAAAAATAAAAAGAGATCTTATTATAAGAAATAAGAAAGGAAAGTAAATCTTGATAAAGGGTACCGTAAACAATAAAGTAGTAACAATACTAAATGTGTATGCACCAAATGGTAGAGCAGCCAAATTCCTAGAGAAGATTTTAAGCCAGTTATAGGAAGAATAGATAGCAAAATTATTGTAATGGGAGACCTCAAACTTTCCCTCTTATAATCAGACAAATCTAACTACAAAATAAACAAGAAAGAAGTCTAGTAGCAGTGTGAGAGTCCCCTGTAAAGGGATTTACAAGCCCCAAAACCTAGATTGATAAAAGAGGTTTATTATGGGGTTTGGAAGTAAAGTTAAAGTATAGTTAAGGAAATAGGTGAGGATAAAAAGAGGATACCGGAAACAGGGTTCCAGTGGACAGAGAGTCCTTAGTGCCAGGAATGGTGCTGACATATTTCAATCCTCTGCAAAGAGAGGATTTTAGTTTGGTTTTTTAATAATGAGAGATTTGGCTAAAGGGGCCCGTGGGTGGAGTCCCAAATTGGCTCCTCCATGGGTTTCAGTGAGGGCTAGAGTTTGCTTGGTGGGGGTTGGGAAACCTGAGCAGATCATCAGAATGGGGGCTGGGACAGGCCCGGATCTTCTATTGGAATTCAAAGGGATGCTTTTGACCAGGATTTGTGAATCAAAGGTCCTAGCTTTCTGAATTGATAATGCATCAACTAGGAGGGGTTGGGAATCAGAAAGGAATAAATCAATCTGAAAGATCTAGTTTCTTTAAAGGGACCACAACCCACATCAGAATACACCTTTTTTTTTTTTTTTTTTTTTTTTTTTTTTTTATCAACAATACATGACATCTATACAAAAATTGACCATGTATCAGGGCACAAAAACTTCACAATCAAAAGCAGAAAGGCAGAAATAGTAAATGCTTTCTTTTCAGACCACAATGCAATAAAAACTATATTCAATAAAGGGCCAGAGAAAGATAGACTAAAACCAATTGGAAATTAAATAATCTAAATCTAAAAAATGAGTCAGAAGGTTTCCACCTTATATACATCAATGTATATTAAAATATTTATAGTCACATGAGGAAATTCAAGAATGAGAGAAGGAAAGTCTGAACATTTGAGTAAGGATCAATGGAAAAAAGAAATAAGACATATTTCCATGGAAGCCAATTGGACAGAAGGAAAAAATAGCCAAGGAATTTTGGAAACTCATTAGAGATCTGAAATAAAGACATGATACAGTAATGATAGGAACATCAACAATCATTCTAAACATCTATGAATGCTCTAAATGTCATTAGCAGATTGAGAAATTCTTGACATGCCTTAGTGATTCTTCACTCTTCACAAAGTAGAAGAGACAAGGGGAACTGTTATTCTGGACCCAAAATTTTGCTGCAAGGAGGAAATCATTGGTGAAGTAAAAGTGATGGCAACTTTGTGTAATGGCACCTTAGAATTCTCTTAGAATTTATGGTAGAAGAGGAAAAAAAAAATTATGGTAGAATTTATGGTATAAAAAGAAAAAAAACAGGCACCATGCTAAGTACTTTACATTTGATCCCCACAACAGCAACCCTGGAAAATGGGAGTGAGCTTTCATAATGGTTCATAGTATCATGATCCTAAAAAGATTATATAGTGAAACAATGGGCTGAATTCAATAAGACTTTAATGGAGATTATAGGACCCTAAATTTAGATATGGAAAAATATCTTTAGAGTCAACTGGTCTCTGCCAAATTATTTATTGAATTTAGGATTAAAGTCCTTACAACTTCTACTTAGTTATCTTGTGGGGATCTGGCATCCCTTTTGCCTTTTTTGTCATATGAGGATGGGGTCTTTAAAAGAAACTCCACCTGAATTGTGTAGTTCTGAAGCAATGCAATTTTCCCTCAAGCAAAGGGAATTGATAACCAATTGAGGCAGCTAATTCCACTTTTAGATAGCTTTCATTGTTAAGCAGTTATTGCATTCATTAAATTAAAATCAACCTCTCTGTAACTTCCACCTACTGCTTCTATTTCTACCCTTAAATCTCGAGATCAAATCTAAATTCTCTTCTATTAAACAGACACATGAAGAAAGTGAATATACTCTTGCTAATTCTCCTTTTCTCAAGGATAATTATCACTAGTTCTTTCAACCGTTCCTTACAAGGTATGAAATCAAGGTACTTGACCATGGTGTTGGACATTCTTCATCTTTTCAACAACTTTCCTAAAATGTGCCATGTAGAACCATATACCATAATCCCTATCTAGTCTAATAAAACATTTTATTCACATTTATTAGAGAACTTTAACCAATGTTACACAGTGTTATATGCTTTTACCATTTCATCACATCTATTTTTTGAGGCGTATTCTTCAGATAATTTCTGGCTTTCCTTTTCCAGAACATCTCTTGCAAAGATCTCATTTCCTTTTCCCATTTTTCTTCTCACTCTCTTTTAAGATCCTTTTTGAATTCTTCCAAGAGAACTTTGTGATGGGGACCAACTCATATTGTCCTTTGGGCCTTCATCTGCTGTTGTTATTGGTAATTGACTTTCCCAGGATCACAAGTCATTTGAATTTAGATCTTCTTGGCTTTTTAAGCTAATTATCTACTGCCCAAAGTATAAGAAAATAACCCAAAAAGGTCACCCAAATCAGTGTTTTAAAACTGTGACAACATATACATACATACATATATATATATATATATATATATATATATATATATATATACACACACACACACACACACACACACACACACACACACACGGTAAGAAAATTTAGGAAATAAAAGGCAGAGATGAGGAAATTATCAGAGACTCTGAGTCAATAATAGTATCATAATGAAATTTAATGAATAGTCCTCTTATACTGCAAAATCTCTCTGGAAAAGAATTTCTCTTTGAAATCTCTGAAACATAATCAAAGGGAAGCTAAAAAACATAATGCTGAACAGTAGGTTGTGTGACCTTCTTATTTCAAGGCTAAACTCTAGGCTGCAATGACAACTTTTAAAAATTTTCCTTCAATTACTTTGAACACCTGGACTACTAGACATCAGAGTTTCTTATAATAGGTTGTCATGCTCTTTCTGTGTTCACCTTAATGGAATTTTTGCAGCAGATAAAATGTGAATGGCAGTTTATATATGGTAATATGGTAACTCAAAGGTGACATTGAAAATTTTGATTTCTATATCTACTCTTTTTTTTTTTTTCATTCAGAAGTGTCATATAATGAAATGATCTAGGATTTTCCTGATTTTTTTGGAAAGTCCAACTTCTGTTGATGAAGTCTCATGACAAAGACTTCAATAACATGCGAAGTGTTATCAGGCTTGAAATCCTAGAAACCAGTATCTCTGGGAAGAAACAAATTTCTGGGTTGATAGAATTTTTATAATTTTTACCTTGTCATTAGGCTTTAGGACTACTGCAATTGGTATAGTGTGATGGATTGTCATGCCTGAGTTGGGTAAAACTTTATTTTGTTTAAAATCTTCTTTCCCCAAGTACAAAAGATACAGTCAATTTTCAAGGGAATAAGTAAGGTTGATTAAATTCTCCTTCTGTAAGCTCCCAGTTCTTTGGAGAAGAATTGTTAATAGCTTCCTGCAATTGGGCTGTTATGTTAGAATGAATGAGTTGGAAACTGATTCCTTTTTATATCATCTAAAAAGAATTTTTCATTACCCCTTCACAATGACAAATGGAATATTCTCCATGCACGAATTATCTACTATATTCATGAAAGAGTTTCCAGAAATATTAACTAGATGATCATTGTAATCCTGAAGACTGCATACTAATCTCACCAACTTTGGAAATGAGATTTGTGAAAAATATATTGTGGAAGATGTTTATTCATGTACTACACCTGGAATTGATGTTTGTGCTGCATTCATTTGTTGGCCATTTATTTAGTGTTGTAAAAATAACAATATCTTGAGCCCAAGTGGCCCAAATCTTAGGAATATGATACAATTACATTGTTTGACTATTGTTAAACAGATCAGGATCATCTGAATCCAGGTGATGTGAGCTAATACAATAGTGTCTGTGCTGGCTTGATTGGTTCTACCTTAAAAAGTGTTTGGATGTTTGTATAAACTGTAAAGGTGACCCTCCCTCTGGAGATCATAAATTACTTGATCCCTTGAACTCATAAGCCAATCATTAGTGATACCTTCTGTAACAAAGACATGAATTAAACTATTTGAATTTCTCTTCAGAGACTTTAGATAGGCTTATGAGTTAATGTTGTTATGTCATGGACACTTTTGGCAGATTGGCAAAGCCTATAGACCTCTTCTCAGAATAATATTTTGATTTACTTATTTATTTTAGTAATAGCTTTTTATTTTCAAAATGTATGCAAAGATGTTTTCAATGTTCACTCCTGAAAAACCTTGTGTTCCAAATTTTGCTTCCTCCCTTTCTCCCACTTCTTCCCCTAGACAGCAAGTAATCCAATATATGTCAAACATGTGCAATTCTTCTATACATAATCCACATTTATCATGTTGCACAAGAAAAATCAAATAAAAAAGGGAAAATATGAGGAAAAAAAACAAAAAAAAAAGCAAACCACAACAAAAATGGTACTCTTTCAGTTTTCTTTCAGGATGCAAATGGTTCTCGACATCACAAGTCTATTGGAACTGGCCTGAAACACATCATTGTTGAAAAGTGCCACATCTATCAGAGTTGATCATCATATAATCTTGTAGCTGTGTACAATATTCTCTTGGTTCTAATCACTTCACTTAGCATTAGTTCATATAAGTCTCTCCTAGCCTTTCTGAAATCATCCTGCTGATCATTTCTTATAGAACAATAATATTCCATAACATGCATATACCATAATTTATTTAGTTATTTCCCAACTGATGAGCATACACTCAGTTTCCATTTCTTTATCATTACAAAAAGGACTGCTACAAACATTTTTGCATAAGAGTCCTTTCCCCCTTTTTATGGTCCCCTTGGGACACAAATTCAGTATAGACACTACTGGATCAAAGGGTATGCACAATTTGATAGTCCTTTGGGAATAGTTCCAGATTGCTCTCCAGAATAGTGATCAGTTCACAATTTCACCAATAATGGATCATTGTCCCAGTTTTCTCACATCCTCTCTAACATTGATCATTATCTGAGGTGTCTTAGACTAATAGCAATTTAGAGCATTTTTCCATATGACTAAAAGTGGCTTTAATTTCTTTGAAGAATATTTTTAAATGCATAAAATAAAATGTGTAGAATTGCAAAGGAAATCAGTTATATTAAAATGTATCACGCATATTGTAAAACTCACAAACTCCTAAAATATATATGTGGATCCCTAATAGGTTAGTGAACCCCAGGGTAAGAATCCCATCTGTAGAACATATATTTTCTTTGCTCTGCAAATCTTGTTGGAAAGAGCTTTCTGCCAACATAATGAAGAATATTTATATTAGATCCTGCTCTTTTGATATATAATCATCTACTCTTACATCTGATCCCACTAAACTGATACTTCACATGATAGACATGTCAAATTTCATCCATTTAAGAGTCACTTTCCAAGGCTTTCATTGTAAACTTAAAGACACGGTAATATTATAGGATTCCTTCTACAAAATTACCCAGATTTCAATATTAAGACAGTGTGCATGACTTTGTAATATTAATAAGCAAACTCTTTCCCAAATGTTGGTTCCATTAGTGCAACAAATCTCTAAGCAATTACTGAAAATATTGGTGAATTCAGGCTGACAAGTAAATCTAAAGACAACCAACGTGATTTTGTAATGCTATTCTTGGGGGAAGGAGAGAGATTATAAAGGAAGTGAAAGGAGTGCCTTTCGTGGTTAGAGACATAGAACAATGGAAGAAAATAGAAAAAAAAACAAAGCTGCTAAATTTTTATTTTATTTCTGCTTATTTCTGCTAACAGGATCTTTGAATTAGATACAGACCAAAACCTATATAACTGATAACTGGTATAACAGAGAAGTAGGAATACAAAGGAAGGTAGGAAGAAGCCACCTAGCTACTCCTGATAAGTTCAAATCATGAGTGAAGAGTGAGAGAAGAATAGTGCTGGAGAATGGGGAATATTATCCCAATTTTTTAAATGGAAAAATAATGGAATATGCAAACTCATCAGTGAGCCTGATTACAAGTCCTGGCAAAATTCTAGAATATTTTTAAAGGAATGACTAAGAAAAATCTAGAAAATTCAACTAGATCTTATCAAAGGAACTGACAAAGTTTTTTAAAATAGCTTTATAACTGATTATATGACTAAACCCTAAAGAAAGAGTCATTAAATGAATTTGTAACAACTTAGGGGGGAGTCTTCATTATAGAGCTCAGGTCCTATATTAGTTCACATTTTTTTCAGTGACTTGTAGAAAGACATAGATGGCATGCTTAGCCAATTTACCAATGACTGAGAGCTGAAAGGAATATAAAACATGTTTCATAATAAAGTTAGGCTCCAAAAATAAGCTGAAAAGATGAATTGAGCCCAATAAGCTGATGTAAAATAAGAGTACATATAAAATTTTAAAAAACCAATTTTACAAGTACAAGAAAGGGGAAGCATGGTTAAATAATTGTTCATATAAAAAAAAGCTTTGAAGCTTTTAATGGACTTTAAGTCTATATACATTAATAATGTGATATGTAAGCTATAAAAACCAATATGATCTTTGACTTTATTATAAGAAAAACAGTATCCAGAATGAAGGAGATAATTCTGGGAATTTTTGTCCTGTATTTTGTACTGATCAGACCTCATATGCAGCATATTTTGCTCACTTCTGGGTTTCAAATTTTAAGAAGTGGACATTGATAAGAGACAGAACCAAGATGGCAGAGTAAAGGCAGGAATTTACCCAACCTCTCCTCAAAACCACTCCAAATTCCTTTAAACAGTGACTCTAACAAATTTTTAGAGCATCAGAACACTCTAAAAGATGGAGTAGAACATTTTCCAGACACAGACAACTTATAAGGTCAGCAGATAAGGTCTGTGATATCAGGGGGAAGTTCAGTTTGCACTCCCAATGAAGGTTGTACCAGCACAGCCTCAACCCTGATGGACTCAGCCCCTGCCTGGCCTCAGCTCAACCTCTAAATCAGTGACAGTACTGGTGGATTCCAGACTTCTCAGCCCAGAGACATCAAAGAACACTTGGAAAGTCAGTGTGCTTGAGCACACTGGATCTTATTCCCACAATAGGATGGGAACACTCTTACAAATTCCAGGGCAGAAAATTAACACTTCTGGTAAGGTTCCTAGAATTATCTTTGGAAACAGCTGTTCAAAACTCCTGAAGCTTGGGTCAATGCCTCCTCCACCCTGGACACAGAGCCCTACTTTAAGAAAGAGTTAAAATCCAAGTAATAGGCTAGGAAAATGAGAAGACAACAAAAATGTTTCTGATCACTGAAAGCTATTATGGTGCTGAGAAAGATCAAAATGCATAGTCATAAGAAAATAACAAAGTTGAACTCCTATATCCAAAACCTCCAAGGGAAATAAAAATTGGCCTCAGGCCATGGAAGAACTCAAGACGGACTTTGAAAGTCAAGTAAAACAGATAGAGAAAAAATTAAGGAAAGAATTTAGAGTGGTGCAAAAGGAAGTGTAAGAATAAAACTTACGAGAATACCTTAAAAAGCAAAATTGGCCAATTGGAAAAGGAGGTACAAAAGTTCACTGAGGAAAATAATTCCTTAAAAAAAGAATTGAGCAAATGGAAGTTAATGACTTTATGACTTTATAAGAAATCAATATACAATAAAGCAAAATTTTAAAAATAAAAAAAATTAGAAAAAATGTGAAATATTTCATTAGAAAAACAACTGGGGAGGGGTGGGGAGAGGGAGAGCCAAAATAGTAGAGAGTAGATGTGGCTATGTCTGACTTCTTCTGACTTTCCCTCAAATCAACAGCAAATTAAGTCTTTGAACTGTTTTTGGAGTGACAGAACCCACAAATATTTGGAGTATAACAAATTTTCAGATGAAGATACTTTGGAAGAATTTCAGGAAAGTTCTGTTTCATTTGGGTAGGGGAAGAGGCCCAACCCCAAAGCACAGTGCAGGGAACTGGGGTCAAGGAGCTGGGGTGGGGAGCCAGAGTATTGTAGCAGCCACATATTAGAGAATCTATTGTGAGACTCTAAAACTATTCTGTCCTGCTTGCAAACTAGGATTTAGCAGATTTGCTGCAAGACACCCAAAAGCAAATACAAAAGTCACATTGTAAGCCACTGAGGCCTGGAAAAATGTGTGACCTGGCTCGATTATCTAGCACTGGAAGTCACTCAGAAACACCAGCCCCAGGGCATACTAAAGTGACTGTCACTCCTTTGCCTTAAAAGCAGACCTCAACCTTTAAAAAAAATAGCAAAAAAAGCAAAAAGAACTGTGACCATAAACAGCTTTTATGGAAAAAGAAAACAGATTTCAAAACCTGAGGTTCCTAAAGGCAAACCAGCAGCAGATGAAGCTCCAAAGGGCAATATGAGTTGGTCCCCATTTCACAAGGTTCTCTTGGAAGAATTTAACAAGGATCTTAAAAGAGAGAAAACAAAATGAGATCTTTGCAAGATGTTATGGGAAAGGAAAACCAGAAAATATCTGAAGAAAACACCTCAAAAAATAGATGAGATGAAATGGTAAAAGCCTAAAACTCCCTACAAAATAGACTTAATGAAATGGAAAAGGCAAATGACTTCTTACAAAATAGATTTGATGAAATAGAAAAAGCATATAACTTCTTGCAAAATAGATATGAAAAAGAAAGCACTTCACTGAAAAACAGAATTTGTGAAATGGAAAAAAATGCAATAAACAAAACAATTCATTTAAAAATTCAATTGGCCAAGTACAAAAGGAATTAAAAAGGTAACTGAAGAAAATAATTCACTATAAATTAGAATTGAGCAAATGGAAATGAATGACTCAATAAGACATCAAGAATCAATCAAGCAAAACCAAAAGAAAAATGAAAAAATAGAAGAAAATGTGAAATAATATCCCATTGGAAAAAATAACTGACCTGAAAAATAGATCTAGGAGAGACAATCTCTAGAATCCCTATAATTATTGGGTGTCCTGAAAACCATGATGAAACATAGAGCCTAGATATCATATTTCAGGAAATCATCAAGTTAAACTTTCCTGATATCCTAGAATCACAAGGTAAAATAACCATTGAAAGAGTTCGCCAATCATCTCCTGAAAGAAACCCCAAAATGAAAACTCCAAGGAATCTCATAGCTTAATTTCAGAACTATCAAACAAGAAAAAAATATTGCAAGTAGCCAGAAAGAAACAATTCAAATATCAAGAAGCCACAATCAGGATTACCCAGGATGAAACAGCTTCCAACTTGAAGGATAGAAGGACCTGGAATCTGATATTCCCAAAGGCCAAGGAACTTGGATTGCAACCAAGAACCAACTATCCAGCTAAACTGAACATTATTTTTTAGAGAAGAAGATAAACATTCAACGATATAGGTGAATTTCACCTATTTCTAATGAAAAGACAAGAAGTGAATAAAAAATTTGATCTCCAAACACAAAACTCAAGAGAATCATAAAAAGGTAAAAACAAACAAACAACCCTCCCCCCCCCAAAAAAAAAGTTTTAAGAACTATATCTCTGTTATAGGTATACTTAGAGAGTGTGGTATAATTTGAATTTATTGTGATAATATGAAAAAGAAACTAGAGGCATAAAGGGGATCACACTGGAAGAAGAGGAAAAAGGAGGTAAAATAAATTATATCTCACAAAGAAACAAAAAAAACTTATAACTGAGGGGATTCATTGTGTGAATCTTAGTCTCATCAGATTTGGCTCAAAGATAGAATATTAGACATATTTGGTTTGATAGAGAAACTTGACTAATCTTATAAAAAAGGGGGGGAGGGGAAAGGAAAGGGGAAGACTAATAGAAGGAAAAACAAAAGTAATAGGGGAAAGGTATAAAAAATTGCGAGGGGCTCTAAAGATAGAGAACTATTTGAGGCAAGTGGTACTCATAAGTAAAATACTGGGGAGGAGGGAAGGGGGAAAAGTAAAGAGAAAAGTACAATTTGGAGTAAATAAGATGGCAGGAAATATAGAATTAGTAGTTTTAACCATAAATGTGAATGGCATGAACTTTCCCATAAAATGGAAGCAGATAGTAGGCTGGATTAAAAGCCAGAACCCTACAATATGTTGTTTACAAGAAACATATTTAAAACTGAATGATACATACAGATTACAGGTAAAAGACTGGAGCAGAATTGTGCTTCAGGTGAAATAAAAGAAAAGCAGGGGTAGCCATCCTGATCTCAGATCAAGCAAAAGCAAAAATTGATCTGATTAAAAGAGATAAGGAAGGAAACTATCTTGCTAAAGGAGACTATAGATAATGAAGCAATATTAAAACTAAACTTATATGTACCAAATGGTATACCAGGTAAATCCCTAAAGGAGAAGTTAAGAGAGCTGCATGAAGAAATAGACTGCAAAATTATAATAGTGGGAGATCTCAACCTTGCTCTCTCAAACTAGATAAAAAGAAGTTAAAGAGGTAAATAAAATACTAGAAAAGTTAGGTATCATAGATCTTTGGAGACAATTGAATGGAGACAGAAAGAATTACACTTTCTTCTTGGCAGTTCATGGAACCTATACAAAAATTGACCATATATTAGGACATAAAGACCTCAAAATCAAATGCAGAAAGGCAGAAATATTAAATGCATTTTTTTCAGATGATGATGCAATAAAAATTACATTTAATAGAAGAACAGGGGAAAATAGACCAAAAAGTAATTGGAAATTAAATAATCTCATCATAAAGAATAAATGGGTGAAACAGCAAATCATAGACACAATCAATAATTTCATTCAAGAGAATGACAATAATGAGACAACATACCAAAATTTGTGGGATGCAGGCAAAATGGTAATAAGGGGAAATTTTATATCTCTCAATGCTTACTTGCAAAAAACAAAGAGAAGATCAATGAATTGGGCTTGAAACTAAAAACAAAAACAAAAACAAAAACAAAACTAGAAAAAGAACAAATTTTAAACCCCCAATCAAATACCAAACTTGAAATTCTAAAAATAAAAGGAGAGAACAATAAAATTGAAACTAAAAAAAAACCCTATTAAATTAAGAAGTAAAACTAAGAGTTAGTTTATGAAAAAAATAACAAAATAGATAATATTTTAGCTAATTTGATTAGGAAAGAGAAAAATCAAATTGTTAGTCTCAAAAATGAAAAGGGATAACTTTTCACCAATGAAGAAGAAATTAGAGTACTAATTAGTGTTAAGAGTTCAAATGTTGGAGTTTGTTCTCAGAGGACAGCCGGTTTAGAGGCTTAGAGCCCTTCGGATGTCTCCAAATCCAAAGGTTCTGTCCTTCAGCCTCTGCCTCTGCTTTCTTCTGCCTCCAACAGAGATGGAAGATCTCTCTTATCTCCTTCTGGGGAGCCCAGCCACACTTGCCGCGGAGAGAGGGCTTCTGGCGTAGCTCCACTGAAGTCCGTCAAAAGTGTTCTCTGCAGCAGAGTCGTTTCTCTCGAGTCTAGCGCGATCAGCCAGCCAAGAGGAAAAAAGTGTATTCTGCCATAGATCCTTCATCGCTGGCTTTTTATCTGCCTCTTCTGAGAGAATGGGATTATGGGTTTTCTCCCATAGTGCTCTCTGGCCCAATGACTTTAAGGGAGGTGTGAACTCTCTTGAAGTTAGAAAGTGTACTTTGTGAAGCTAGTATACTTGTGGAGTCCAATGAGTAAAGGTGGGAACACAAGCCTTGTCTTGATTAGCTCTACTTAGTACCTTGTTTCAGGTTCTGGCCAAAACAACTTCTTGTAAGATTAGATCAACTCTAATTACTTAGCAGTTAGTAAGGATTCCAACATCTCCCCCTTTCTTTTGTTTTAAAATATAGGGGGTTTCTGAGGGGGTACACATAAATCCATCAATATGGGCCAGAACTTTGTAACAGATATACATGGTATACATAAATCCATCAATATGGGAGGCATTATACATAATTTACATGAGCACATAGCAATATAACACAGGCTAGTAGTAATGTAACAAATAACAAGAATCAATCTGAAAATTTACACATGTCCATAAGTCCTAAAAACAGTCCAATAGGATTCCATTGTCCATTAGTTCATGTGCCAGGAATCTAATAATTCTTGTGAGCACAATCAGCAACAGAACCACCCGATATTTCTTGGGTCTTCTCCTTTGTTTCAAGGGTCTGCTCCATCTTTCTGCGATGGACAAGGCGAATGCGGCTCGTAGGCACCCATCTGATTCCTTCTCCACCTGTAGAGATGCAAGCAAATCCTCTCCCCCAAGCAGTTAGCCTATCTGGTCCCTTCCATTCACCACTTTCTGGGTCTCTCCACATCACCTGGCGATTATCTAAAGATAGTGGAGCTGCTCGCACTGGACACTGCTCTTCTGGTGGGTTATAAAACCTGTCTGCTGGAGCCAGTGTATCTTTATCAAAGATTAAAAAATTAATGGTATAGAGAACTAAATTTAGAAGTTCTCTAGGGTTACCCGTGGCTCCCCCTTTCTTTTGTTTTTGGAGGAGTGTCTTAATGTCTCTGTTTCTTCTTTCTACTATTGCTTGACCTTGAGGATTGAAGGGTATGCCAGTAGTGTGTAGAATCTTATACTGTGCACAAAAGTGTTCAAAATGTTTGGAGGTATATGCCGGTCCATTATCTGTTTTTATTTCTTGTGGCACACCCATAATTGCGAATGCTTGAATGAGGAATTCAGTGACCACTCGGGCTGTCTCTTTTGCTGCTGGTATGGCAAAAGTGAATCCTGAAAAGGTGTCTACCACAACGTGGATAAAAGACAGACGACCAAAAGATTTATAATGAGTCACATCCATTTGCCAGATTTCATTGGGTCTCAAACCACAAGGATTCTTCCCTGGAGGCAGTGTAGGAGCTTGGAAGGGAAGGCAAGCTGTACAGCTTTTCACTATGCTCCTAGCTTCTTCTTTTGTAATCCCAAACTGTAAACGCAAAGCTCGAGCAGCCTGATGGTATTTAGAATGGGATTCCTGGGCCTCCTGAAATAAAGGCGTACTGGCCAACATAGTTAAAAGGCTATCTGCCTTTGAATTTCCATCAAAAATAGGACCTGGAAGTCCACTATGTGAATGGACATGCAGGATATAAATCTTTCCTGGATGCTTTCTCACTTGCTCTTGAAGTTCCTTAAAGAGCTGATATATATTAGAAGCTGCAAATTTTATTTGGGCTGTGGCAATTCTTTGTACCACACCTACTGAATAGGCTGAATCAGATATTATATTTATGTCGCCTGGGTAATAAGTGAGAGCTAGCATGATCGCATATAATTCGTTCTGCTGAGTGGACTGAAAAGGAGTTCTGACTACTCTTTTTACGGTTAGATCATGAGAGTATACAGCACAAATATTTTGTTTGGCTGCGTCTGTAAAGATGGTTGGTCCTTCAAGAGGAACCTTAGAAACCTTCTCTTCAAAAATCCATTGCCAATTATGCAGTAGTCTGGTTATCTTTAATGGAGATCCATGTGCAAAATTTGGAGCCATGGCCAATAAAATCTGCCACTCTGGGATGGTTTCACAGCATACATTAATTTGTGCATTTGTATAGAAGGTATATATCTTGTCAGGTCTTGTCCCAGATAATTGTACTGCTCGCTTAATGGCCTTTAATAGAATTCTAGCCACAAGCACTGGGTAAGGCGTAAGGCTTTGTTCTGGTTGTGCTGGGAGGTTCACCCATTCTATCACACTGTCTCCTTGATGAAGGACTGCTGTGGGTGCTTCTTTCGTAGCAAAAACTGATATTTCCAAGGGTTTTTGAGTTATTCTCTCAACTACATTGGATAAAGCCAGTTCAACTTCTCTCAAGGTCTCTTGAGCTTCTTTTGTAAGCCGGCGTGGTGAATTTAAAGCAGTGTCTCCCCTTAAAATGTCATATAGGGGTTGCAATTGATTGGTAGTTAAACCTAATACTGGACGCATCCATTGGATATCTCCTATTAATTTTTGGAAATCATTTAAGGTGTTCAACCTCTCTGTTCTTAAAGACAGTTTTTGTAGTGTAAGTGCCTTAGGATATATTTCATATCCTAAATATTGAAAAGGAGCATGTCTTTGAATTTTTTCTGTAGCGATATGAAGTTTGTAGTATCTTAGTGTTTCTATGGTTTTTTGTAGACATGCTTCTAGAATTTGTTCCTCCGATGCACATCCCAATATATCATCCATATAGTGTAATAGCATAACTTTTGGAAATGCTTTTCTTATTGGAGCAAGAGCAGCAGCAACATACATTTGACACATAGTGGGGCTGTTCTTCATACCCTGTGGCAAAACCGTCCATTCATATCTTTTATAAGGCTCAGCTAAATTGACACTGGGCACCGAAAAGGCAAATCTCTTCATATCCTCCTTATCCAGAGGAATGGAATAGAAACAATCCTTGATGTCTATAACCCAAAGAGGCCATTCTCTAGGAAGCTGAGTAGGAGATGGAAGTCCAGGCTGAAGAGTTCCCATAGTTTCCATCTGTTCGTTCACTTTTCTTAAATCAGTGAGCATCCTCCATTTTCCTGATTTCTTTTTTACAACGAACACTGGTGAATTCCAAGGACTTAGAGAAGGTTGTAAATGCCCTTGTTCAAGCTGCTCCTGTACTATATCTAATAAGGCCTGAATTTTATCGCTACTTAAGGGCCACTGTTCTATCCACACTGGTGTATCAGTTTTCCATTGGATAGGAATAGGTGAAAGTGTTGGCAGGCCTTCAACAGCAGCCCTGCTTAAAAAACCGAAGTACTCATTTTTAACCCCAATTGTTGTAAAACGTCTCTTCCCCACAGATTGATGGGGATTTTTTCAACTATAAAAGGAGTAAAAACTCCTGTTTTGCCTTCAAAAGTCCATCTCATAGGGGCAGCACTAACTTCAGCTGCTATTGATCCTCCTACTCCAGACATATAGGTATCTGCTTTAATCTTTGGCCAGTGACTGGGCCAACTGGCACCTCTAATAACTGTACGATCCGCACCTGTGTCTACCAATCCTTCCAATGGTAGGCCATTTATATAGATAGTGAGCATAGGTCGGTCAGCCGTTACTGCTGCTGTCCAGTATATTTCTGGTTTTTGTGGTCTGGAGTCAGAACCTGGGTGACTATCACGAGGCTGCTTATTAGGATTCTGTATGAGTAACCCTGATGCTACTACGTCTCCTGGGTGATAAGTCACACATTGACTACCTGTATTAGTGACTGGGATATTATCTACACATTCCCCAGTTTCCCACATCAGTGTGTGGATGGACACTGTTTTGTACATACAAGGAGGTGAAATGGTCAAGCCTACTGTGCCTGGAGGTAAGGGATCCATAGGCTGGAGAGGAACAGATTTCACCTCTCCAGGGGGTATCTCAGTTGTCCCAGCTGCATACAGCTCTATTCTCCCCAATTGTAATTCCCTTCTGCCATCAGGTTGCTTCCTGGCTGGTTGACTGTGTAATCCCCTTCTCCCATCATATGGCTTTCTGGCTGATTGGTCATGTCTGGGTACTGGACTTCTAGGCACTCTCTGGGTGCACCATTGGCTGCCATCATGCCCCAAGTGTTTTTTGCCTTGGGCCCTGGGGCTGGGCCCCTCATCCCGTTTCCTGAATCTGTCTGCATTCTGAGGCCCAATGGAAGCCTCTGTTGCATTTTGGACATGGGGTTTGGGGTCTTGTTCTCCCACCTTGTCTTCCCATTCTATCTCTATACCAACATTGAGCTTTCAGATGTCCTACTTTTCCACACTGAAAGCATCTACGAGTCTCTCTGGAAGTCCCTTGCCAAGAGGGATTCTGTCTTCTCATGTTTGGATTTTGGGAAGTCTGCATCATAGCCTGGCTATAAAAGGCACCTGTGTCCACTGTGGCACAGCGTCTTATGAGTTCCTCTAAAGGAGCATCCTTGCGCAGTCCTAGTATAATTCTTCTGCAAACCTCATTAGCATTTTCTTTAGCAAGTTGCCTTATCAAGATGTCTGTTATTGCATTTTCTCCATTTGTTCTTATGATAGCTGTCTGCAAGCGTCCCACAAAGTCAGCGAAGGGTTCATTTGGCCCTTGTGTTATTTTTGTGAAGGCCCCCCCTTTGTCGTCTTTATTGTGAAGAGAAGCCCACGCTTTGATAGCATTATCAGCAATTTGCTGATATGCTGCTACAGAATAACCAATTTGTGCTGCGACATCTGCATAAGGACCTGTACCTGTTAGTAGGTCACAGGTGATTGCAGTATGAACTCCACTTTGAATATTTTGTTGGGCTTGTATCCTACAGAGCTCACTATATTCAGAAAGCCACAAGTAGTTCTGTCCAGGTTCTAGGCATATTTTTGCTATCGATTTCCAGTCATTAGGGGTCAAGATTTCAAAAGACAAATTTTGCAATAGCATCTTAACATAAGCTGATGTAGCCCCATAAAGAGTGCAAGCTTTTTTCAGGTCTTTGAGGATTTCTATATCAAAAGGTGAGTATCTTCTACTTTCTTGACCTGAAGAATTAAACTGTTGAATTACAGGAAAAATGTGGTGTTGAAATTCTGCTACATTTTTCCCTTCTTCTCTGGCCTTAATTAGTCCCTTTTGCAATCTAGTCAAAGGAGCAGCTGGATGCTGGGGGGGAGGTGCTGGATGCCGGGGGGGAGGTGCTGGATGCTGGGGAGGAGGTGCTGGATACTGGGGGGGAGGTGCTGGATACTGGGGGGGAGGTGCTGTTGCTGTCACTGCCCCCCCCACTACCCCTCCTCCCTCCATCCAGGAGGGTGGAGTTGATGAAGGAAAGTCAATTACCTGCTCCTCAGGTGGGGCTGAGGCTGCCTCAGATTCACCCCACCCTTGAGCCTCACTTAAGTCTCCCTGCCCTGTGGGGATATGGCCATTAATCTGTTCTTTGTCTTCCTCCTTTATCTCAGGCTTCCCCCTTTGGCTATTCCTAGAGTTTTTTCCTTTTTTCCTAGAACAAGTACGGTATTTTAAGGCTATCTGTATCGTATTATATAAAAAAAATACTTCAATGGAAACTGAACGAGGACCGTTTTCATTGTAATATGCGGAGAGCTGTTGACCAACCAATGCCCAGTTTTTTAGAGAGATTTTCTCTTCCTCTAAGAGCCAAGGGGAGGTGCGTTTTAATGTAGCCAGAAGTCTAGCTGCCTGTCCCCAAGTTACAAGTAGCCCTTGATCTTCTATCAGCTTAAGCAGGCTTTCTATAGCACCACTCCTGGGTGGGTCTGGGGTTGGGGGGGTTGGGGTGGGGGATGGAGAATCTTTACCTAGGATCTGTCCCATTTCAGCCAAAAAAGGTTGTACTCACTCAGTTCCTGGTCACTGGAGACTTCTTGTGAAAGTAGGGTCCTTGGTTCCCACGCTTGGGCGCCAAATGTTAGGAGTTCAAATGTTGGAGTTTGTTCTCAGAGGACAGCCGGTTTAGAGGCTTAGAGCCCTTCGGATGTCTCCAAATCCAAAGGTTCTGTCCTTCAGCCTCTGCCTCTGCTTTCTTCTGCCTCCAACAGAGATGGAAGATCTCTCTTATCTCCTTCTGGGGAGCCCAGCCACACTTGCCGCGGAGAGAGGGCTTCTGGCGTAGCTCCACTGAAGTCCGTCAAAAGTGTTCTCTGCAGCAGAGTCGTTTCTCTCGAGTCTAGCGCGATCAGCCAGCCAAGAGGAAAAAAGTGTATTCTGCCATAGATCCTTCATCGCTGGCTTTTTATCTGCCTCTTCTGAGAGAATGGGATTATGGGTTTTCTCCCATAGTGCTCTCTGGCCCAATGACTTTAAGGGAGGTGTGAACTCTCTTGAAGTTAGAAAGTGTACTTTGTGAAGCTAGTATACTTGTGGAGTCCAATGAGTAAAGGTGGGAACACAAGCCTTGTCTTGATTAGCTCTACTTAGTACCTTGTTTCAGGTTCTGGCCAAAACAACTTCTTGTAAGATTAGATCAACTCTAATTACTTAGCAGTTAGTAAGGATTCCAACAAATTAGGAGTTACTTTGCCCAACTTTATGCTAATAAATTTGACAACCTAAGTGAAATGGAGGAATATCTACAAAAATATAGATTGTCCAGAATAACAGAAGAGAAAATAACTTAAATAGTCCAATTTTAGATAAAGAAATAGAAGAAGCTATGAATCAACTCCCTTAAAAAATCTCCAGGGCCAGATTTATTTACACATGAATTCTATCAAACATTTAAAGAACAATTAACTCCAATGCTATATAAAGTATTTGAAAAAATAGGGAAAGAAGGACTCTTATCAAATTCCTTTTAAGACACAGACATGGTACTGATACTTAAACCAGGTAGGATAAAAGCAGAGAAAGAAAATTATAGACTAATCTCCCTAATGAATATTGATGCAAAAATCTTAAATAAAATATTAGTAAAGATATTACAGAAAGTCATCCCTAGGATAATACACCATGACCAAATAGGATTTATACCAGGAATGCAGGGCTGATTCAATATTAGGAAAACTATTAGCATAATTGATTTTATCTATAACCAAACTAACAAAGACCATTTAATTATCTTAATAAATGCAGGAAAAAAAAAACTTTTGACAAAATCCAACATCCATTTCTCTTGAAATCACTAGAGAACATAGGAATAAATGGACTTTTCCTTAAAATAATCAATAGCATTTATTTAAAACTATCAGCAAGCATCATATGTAATGGGGATAAACTGGAACCATTCCCAATAAGATCAGGAGTGAAACAAGGTTGCCCACTGTCACCATCATTATTCAATATTGTATTAGAAATGCTAGCTTTGGCAACAAGAGAAGAAAAAACAATTATATGAATTAGAGTAGGAAATGAGGAAACTAAATTATTACTCTTTGCAGTTGATATGGTATACTTAGAGAATCCTACATAATCAACTAAAAAGCCATTAGAAATTATCTACAACTTTAGCAAATTTGCAGGATACAAAATAAATCCACATAAATCATCAGGATTTTTATACCTCACTAACAAAATCCACCAGCAAGAAATACAAAGAGAAATTCCATTTAAAATAAATTACATAAAATATTTGGGAATCTATTTGCCAGGGAAAGTCAGGAATTATGAGCAAAACTACAAAACATTTTCCACACAAATAAAGTCAGATCTAAACAATGGAAAAATACCAAGTACTCTTGGATAAGTCAAGTGAATCTAATAAAGATGATAATACTACCTAAACTAATCTATTTATTTAGTGCTATACCAATCAAACTCCCAATAAACTATTTTACTGACCTAGAAAAAATAACAGAATTCATATGGAAGAACAATGGATCAAGAATTTCAAGGGAATTAATGAAAAAGAAATCAAATGAAGGTGGACTAGCTGTAATAATTCTAAAACTATATTATAAAGCAGTGGTCATCAAAATCATTTGGTATTGGCCAAGAAATAGAGTAGTTGATCAGTGGTATAGGTTAGGTTCACAGAACAAAATAGTCAATGAGTATAATTGTCTAGTGTTTGACAAACCCAAAGACCTCAGCTTTTGGGATAAGAATTCGCTATTCTAGAAAAACTGCTGGGGAAAATTGAAAACTAGTATGACAGAAACTAGGCACTGATCCACACTTAACATCATATACCAAGATAAGGTTGAAATGGGTTAATGATCTAGACACAAAGAATGACATTATAAACAAATTAGAAGAACATAGGATAGTTTACCTCTCAGACTTGTGGAGGAGGAAGGAATTTGTGACCAAAGAAGAACTAGAAACCATTATTGATTAGAAAAAAGATAATTTTGATTATATTAAATTAAAAAGTTTTTGTACAAATAAAACTAATGCAGACAAAACTAGAAGGGAAGTAATAAAATGGGAAAAAATTTTTACATTCAAAGATTTTGATAAAGATCTCATTTCTAAAATATATAGAGAATTGACTTAAATTTATAAGAATTCAAGCCTTCTTCAATTGATAAATGGTCAAAGGATATGAACAGACAATTCTCAGATGAAGAAATTGAAACTATTTCTAGCTGCATGAAAAGAAGCTCCAAATCATTATTAATCAGAGAAATACAAATTAAGACAACTCTGAAACACCACTACACACCTGTTAGATTGGCTAGAATGAGAGGGAAAGATAATGACAAATGTTGAAGGGGATGTGGGAAAACTGAGACACTGATACATTGTTGGTGGAACTGTGAACAAATCCAACCATTCTGGAGAGCAATTTGGAATTGTGCTCAAAAAGTTATCAAACTGTGCATACCCTTTGATGCAGCAGTGTTATTGGGCTTATGTCCCAAAAAGATCTTAAAGGAGGGAAACAGACCCATATGTGCAAAAATGTTTGTGGCAGCCCTCTTTGTAGTGGCTAGAAACTGGAAACTGAATAGATACCCATCAATTGAAGAATGGCTGAATAAATTATGGTATATTAATGTTATGGAATATTATTATTCTGTAAGAAATAACCAACAGGATGATTTCAGAGAGATCTGGAGAGACTTACATGAACTGATGCCAAGTGAAATGAGCAGAACCAGGAGATCACTAAACATGGCAATAACAAGACTATATAATGATCAATTCTGATGGACATGATTGACATAGCTCTCTTCAACAATGAGATGATTGAAACCAGTTCCAGTTATTTAGTGATGAAGAGAGCCATCTAAACCCAAAGAGAAGATTATGAGAACTGAGTGTGGTTCACAACATAGCATTTTCACTCTTTTTTTATTGTTGTTTGCTTGCATTTTATTTTGCTTTTCCTTTTTTTTTTTTTTTTACTAGTTTGATGTGATTTTTTTTTGTGCAGCAGATTAATTATATAAATATGTATGCGCATATTGGGTTTAACATATATTTCTACCATGTTTAACATATATTGGACTACTTGTCATCTAGGGGAGAGCTTGGGGGAAGGGGGAAAATTGGAACACAAGGTTTTGCAAGGGCTAATGTTGAAGAATTGTTCACATGTATGTTTCAAAAAATAAAAAAGCTTTAATTAAAAAAAAAGAAAAGTCTGACAGATGATAGATCTTTCTAGAAAAACTGAATGGAGACAGAAAATGGAGTATTCTTTTTTCTTGGCAGTTCATGGAATCTATACAAAAATTGATCATTTATTAGAAAACAAAAACTTCAAAATCAATGCAGAAAGGCAGAAATAGCAAATGAATTTTTTTTCAAATCATGATATAATAATTATGTGCAATGAAAGGCCAGGGGAAAATAGACCAGAAGTTAATTGGAAACTGAATAATCTAATCCCCCCAAAAATGAATGGATGAAACAAAAAATCATATTTATAATCAATAATTTCATCCAAAAGAATGAAAAAAATGAGACAACATACCAAAATTTGTGGGAGTCTGTTATCTCTGGATGCTTACTTGCACAAAATAGAGAAAGAGAAGATCAATGAATTGGGGTTACAACTAAAAAAACTAGAAAAAGAACAAATTAAAAACCCTCAATTAAATACCAAATTTGAAATTCTGAAAATAAAAGGGGAGAATAAAAAAAATTAAAAATAAGAAAACTATTGAATTAGTAAGTATAACTAAGAGTTGGTTTTATGAAAAAATAAACAAAATAGATAATTCTTTAGTTAATCTGATTAGAAAAAGGAAAGAGGAAAATTAAATTTGTCTCAAAAACGAAAAGGCAGAACTTTCCACAAATGAAAAGGAAATTACAGCATTAATTAGTAGTTATTTTGCCCAAGCTTATTCCAATAAATTTGATAATCTAAGTGAAATGGAGGCATACCTCCAAAAATATAGATTTCCTAACATTTTCTGACTAATTAGGTACATTTGTAAAGTGGGGTAGAGGTTGGTAAGTGGCTATAGAATTGAAATTTATTCTATATGAAGTTATAGTTGCATTTACAGGGATGGAGTTTCCAATTCTTTTATTATACCATACCTTAATTATTTCAAATAACTAGGCAAATAGTGCCAAGGTATTTAGTTCTTCTGCCCCTGCTTTTTTTTTTTTAATTTCATAGCTTTTTATTTACAAATTATATGTAACCATTGACACCATTGACAATTGCCAAACCTTTTGTTCCAATTTTTCCCTTCCTTCCCCACCCCCTCCCCTAGATGGCAGGATGACCAGTAGATGTTAAATATATTAGAATATAAATTAGATACACAATAAGTATACATGACCAAACAGTTATTTTGCTGTACAAAAAGAATTGGACTCTGAAATATTATACAATTAGCCTGTGAAGGAAATCCAAAATGCAGGCAGGCAAAAATATAGGGATTGGGAATTCAATGTAATGGTTCTTAGTCATCTCCCAGAGTTCTTTCGCTGGGTGTAGCTGGTTCAGTTCATTACTGCTCCATTGAAACTGATTTGGTTCATCTCATTGCTGAAGATGGCCAGGTCCATCAGAACTGATCATCATATAGTATTGTTGTTTAAGTATATAATGATCTCCTGGTCCTGCTCATTTCATTCAGCATCAGTTCATGTAAGTCTCTCCAGACCTTTCTGAAATCATCCTGTTGGTCATTTCTTACCAAACAATAATATTCCATAATATTCATATACCACAATTTATTCAGCCATTCTCCAATGGATGGGCATCTATTCAGTTTCCAGTTTCTGGCTACTACAAAGAGGGCTGCCACAAACATTCATGCACATACAGATCCCTTTCCCTTCTTTATGATCTCGTTGGGATATAAGCCCAGTAGTAACACTGCTGGATCAAAGGGTATGCACAGTTTCTTAACTTTTTGAGAATAGTTCCAAATCGCTCTCCAGAATGGCTGCATGTATTCACAATTCCACCAACAATGTATTAGTGTCCCTGTTTTCCCACATCCCCTCCAACATTCTGCATTACCTTTCCCTATCATTCTAGCCAATCTAACAGGTGTGTAGTGGTATCTCAGAGTTGTCTTAATTTGCATTTCTCTGATTAATAATGACTTGGAACATCTTTTCATATGGCTAGAAATAATTTCAATTTCTTCGTCTGAGAATTGCCTGTTCTCAGACCTTTTATTGACCTTTTATTAATTAAAGAATGGCTTGATTTCTTATAAATTAGACTCAATTCTCTATATATTTTGGAAATGAGGCCTTTATCAGAACCTTTGACTGTAAAAATGTTTTCCCAGTTTATTGTTTCCCTTCTAATCTTGTCTGCATTTGTTTTGTTTGTACAAAAACTTTTCAATTTGATATAATCAAAATTTTCTATTTTGTTGTCAATAGTGATTTCTAGTTCTTCTTTGGTCATAAATTCCTCCCTCTTCCATAGGTCTAAGAGGTAAACTATCCTATGCTCTTCCAATTTATTTATAATCTTATTCTTTATGCTTAAGTCATGAACACATTTTGACCTTATCTTGGTGTACGGTGTTAAGTGTGAGTTGATGCCTAGTTTCTGCCATACTAGTTTCCAATTTTCCCAGCAATTTTGTCAAACAGTAGGTTCTTATTCTAAAAGCTGGGGTCTCTGGGTTTGTCAAACACTAGATTGCTATAGTTATTGACTGTTTTTTCCTTTGAACCTAACCTATTCCACTGATCAACTAATCTATTCCTTAGTCAATACCAAATGGTTTTGGTAACTGCTGCTCTGTAATATAATTTTAGATCTGGTACAGCTAAGGCACCTTCATTTGATTTTTTTTTCATTAATTCCCTTGAAATTCTTGACCTTTAGTTTTTCCATATGAACTTTGTTGTTATTTTTTCTAGGTCATTAAAATAGTTTTTTGGGAATCTGATTGGTATAGCGCTAAACAGATAGATTAGTAGTATTATCATCTTTATTATATTTGCTTGCCCTATCCAAGAGCATTTAATATTTTTCCAATTGGTTAGATTGGACTCAATTTGTGTGAAAAGTGTTTTGTACTTTTGCTCATAAAGTTTCTGATTTTCCTTTGGCAGATAGATTCCTAAGTATTTTATACTATCAATAGTTACTTTAAATGGAATTTCTCTTTGTAACTCTGACTGTTGGATTTTGTTGGTGATATATAAGAATGCTGATGATTTATGTGGGTTCCTTTTGTATCCTGAAACTTTGCTAAAGTTGTGGATTATTTCTAATAACTTTTTAGTAGAATCTCTGGGGTTCTCTAAGCACAACATCAGATCATCAGCACAGAGTGATAATTTGGTTTCCTCATTGCCTACTCTAATTCCTTTCATCTCTTTCTTGACTCTTAGTGCTAAAGCTACCATTTCTAATACAATATTGAATAGTATGGTAATAGTGGGCAACCTTGTTTCACTCCTGATTTTATTGGGAATGGTTGCAGTTTTTTCCCATTACATATGATACTTACTGATGGTTTTAAATAGATGCTGCTGATTATTTTAAGGAAAAGTCCATTTATTACTATACTCTCAAATGTTTTTAATAGGAATGGATGTTGGATTTTATCAAATACTTTTTCTGCATCTATTGAGATGATCATATGGTTTTTGTTAATTTGGTTATTAATATGGCCGATTATACTGATAGTTTTCCTAATATTGAACCAGCCCTGCATTCCTGGTATAAATCCTACTTGATCACAGTGTATTATCCTGGGGATGGTTTTCTGTAGTCTTTTTGCTAATATCTTATTTAAGATTTTAGCATCAATATTCATTAGGGAGATTGGTCTATAATTTTCTTTCTCTGTTTTCAGCCTATCTGGTTTAGGTATCAATACCATATCCATGTCATAAAAGGAATTTGGTAAGACTCCTTCATCCCTTATTTTATCAAATAATTTATATAGCATTAAGGCCAATTATTCTTTAAATGTTTGGTAGAATTCACATGTAAATCCATCTGGTCCTGGGGATTTTTTCTTAGGGAGTTGATAAATAGCTTGTTCCACTTCTTTTTCTGAAATAGGACTATTCGAGCAATTTACTTCCTCCTCTGTTAATCTGGGAAGCCTATATTTTTGGAGGTAGTCATCCATTTTACTTAGGTTATCAAATTTATTAGCATAAAGTTGGGCAAAGTAACTCCTTATTATTTCTCTAATTTCCTCTTCATTGGTGGAAAGTTCTCCCTTTTTATTTTTAAGACTATTAATTTGATTTCTCTTCTTCTTTTTTCTAATCAGATTTACCAAAAGCTTATCTATTTTATTGGTTTTTTTCATAGAACCAACTCTTAGTTTTATTTATTAATTCAATAGTTTTTTTACTTTCAATATTATTAATTTCTCATTTTAATTTTAGAATTTCAAATTTAGTATTTGATTGGGGGTTTTTAATTTGATCTTTTTCTAGCTTTTTTAGTTGAAAACCCAATTCATTGATCTTCTCTTTCTCTATTTTATTCAAGTAAGCCTCTATGGATATAAAATTTCCTTTTATTACCACTTTGGCTACATCCCACAAATTTTGGTATGATGTCTCATCATTGTCATTATCTTGAGTGAAATTATTAATTGTGTCTATAATTTGCTGTTTCACCCAATCATTCTTTAAGATGAAATTTAGTTTCCAATTACTTTTTGGTCTACTTACCCCTAACTTTTTGTTGAATGTAGTTTTTATTGCATTGTGATCTGAAAAGAAAGCATTTACCATTTCTGCATTACTGCATTTAATTTTGAGTAGGTTCCTTGGACTGCTGAGAAAAAAAGTATATTTCTTTCTGTGTCCATTCAGTTTTCTCCAAAGATCTATCATGTCTAATTTTTCTAATATTATATTTACTTCTTTAATTTCTTTCTTATTTGTTTTGTGGTTTGATTTGTCTAATTCTGAGAGTGCAAGATTGAGATCTCCCACTATTACAGTTTTGCAGTCTATTTCTTCTTGTAACTCTTTTAACTTCTCCTTTAGGAAGTTAGATGCTATACCACTTGGTGTATATATGTTTAGTATTGATATTGCTTCTTTGTCTATGCTACCCTTTAGCAAGATATAGTTTCCTTCCTTATCTCTTTTGATTAGATTAATTTTTGCATTTGCTTGATCTGAGATAAGGATGGCTACCCCTGCTTTTTTGACTTCACCTGAAGCATAATAGATTCTGCTCCAGCCTTTTACCTTTATTTTGTATGTATCTCCCTGCTTTAAATGTGTTTCCTGTAAACAACATATTATAGGGTTCTGACTTTTGATCCAATCTTCTATCCACCTCCGCTTTCTGGGAGAGTTCATTCCATTCACATTTGCAGTTAAAATGACAAATTCTGCATTTCCTGCCATCTTGTTATCCCCAGATTGTTTTTCTTTTACTTTCTCCCTCTAACCCTCTTTCCCAGTTTTAAACTTATGTGCCCCACTTGTATCATGCCGCTTATCCTCTTTAGGATCCCTCCCTACCCCCCTTTGAATCTCTTCCCCTTTCTTGTACCCTTCCCTTATTACTCTTTTTCTTTTCCCTTTTCCTCTCCCCCTTTTTAATGAGGCGAAAGAGGATTTTCTGTAAAACAAGTATGTTAATTATTTTCTTTTTGAGCCACTTTTGCCCCCACTTTTAATGATTGTTAAAATGTGCAGGGATTCTTGACATATCATTTGCGTTGTATAGAACAATTATACAGGAATATATCCCAGAGCAGACAATATTTCAGAAAGTGAATGTAAAGAAAGATTTACAAGATCTTTTCTGATCCATTCTCTTTTCACTTATGCAAATACTATTATCAGTTTTTCTTTCCATTTAGGTACAACAACTAAAATGATTGTTAAGCTATTTTAAGAACTTGGGACTTTTTAGTTGTACAAATGTTACATTTGTATCATGTTTACCTCTTTCCTGATTGTTTCTGATTAGTTGTTTTGCTCTGCATCTTCCCCTTCCAAATCACTCTAAAAATGTGAGTGTTGTAATTCCTAAAACATTATTATATAGTATCATATTTTAGTCAATGACTCCACTCACATCCCCTCCAATGGCTTCCTATAATCTCCAAAATCAAAAATAAATTCCTTTGTTTAGCTTTTAAATTCCTTCAAAACCAAGCTCCCCTTTTATCTTTCTTTCTCACAACTTAAAATGCCCCATGTACCCTCCCAGCCTTGAACAAGATATTTTACATCCCAGCTCTGAGATTTTTCACTTGTCAGAGAGACACAGAAATAGACCCAGACACACACATACACATACAAACACACATGCACACAGAAAGACAGAGATAAAGACAGAGCCACACAGAGAGAGATAAAAAGAGAGAGGGAAAGAGAAGAGAGGGAGGTGGGGAGGGAGGGAGGGAGATAAGAGACAGAATCAGAGACAGAGAGAAAGACAAAGACAGAGACAGACATACATACACAGAACAGCTACATCTGTATTTCTGTTCTTTGTCCATAGAAACCATCATATTTGATAATAATAATTATATGAAGATAATAATTGTCCAGCTAAAGAATTCTTTTTTGCATTTTATCAACAATCTTTGTTATACTCTTATAGGTATGTATCAATAGCCAGCAATTTTTCTGATCCTTTTAAAGGCATAGCATCTGTATCCACAATCTGTGATCCTGATCACAATAACCTCACAAAAGTGATCAGAGCTTCAAAGAATAAGTCACAGAGATTTCACTAGTGAGTTGTAATTTGTTTCATGATAGCTCAGAATACAGGTATACATCCCTTTATGTGTTATGGCCATTTTTGAGCAGCTTGTGAAGGGAATTTCTACATAGCATTCCCCATTCTAGTACTCATTTTCAAAATAATATTTGGATTCCTCTAGGAAAATGTGACTCCAAAGGAAATAAAATCATATTAATTTGACTTATGCTTTAAAAGTCATATATTTAGTGAGAAAGGAAGGGAATTTTTTGATAGAAATGATATAATAGAAATAGAAAGTAAGAATTTTTCAGAGGTATAAAAGGAAAAGTTCAATTGAAGGGAATACATTGGACTAAAACCAGATTTTTTAAAAACAGTTCACCATAATATTCTGTGGTTTTTAATATACTCATTTCCTTCTAAGATGCAAGAATGGAAACCTTTTCTGCTACAAGAGGTAATTTTGATCACAGTAACCTTTACAATTTCGTCTGGAAAAATACTAAGCTCCTCTTTCTAAATAATGAATAAACTCTATCAGCTGTAGTAGTGTGTCAGTTGGTTCTAATGAATATTTTATTTTCTTTGTGACAACAGATAGTCCTATGGAGACATTGTTGTGGGAAAGGAATATCAGAAAATATCTATGTCAAAAAAATTTTCAATGAAAAATTTAAAAAAAGATAAGAGTTTCTATGATAAAACAAAAATGAATTATAGATTGTTGGAAACATAAGGAAGCTTAGAGATAATTTAGTCCAGTTGTCTGATTTTGTAAGTGAAAACTTAAAAGCTCATAGAAATTAAGTGACTTGTACTTATGTTAATGTACTGTATTCGAGTTAATGAAGTAGATGGAATTACAACAGCAGTCTTAACTAGGAGTCCTGTTTCCCTCTCCCCCACCCCAATGTCATTAGTTCCCATGGAATCAATTATGATCTCTTTGCAGATGATTATAAAATCTACTTATCCATCTATAACCTGTCTGCTGACCTTCAGACTCCCATCTCCAACTGCTCATTGGACTTCTCAACTGGATATCCTATAGACATCTTACATTTGACATGTTTCAAACTGAACTTTTTATCTTTCTCTATGTATAGAGCCCTCTTTCTAACATTTCTCGCCATCATAGGCAACACTATCCTTCCAATCACTCTAGTTCACATCCTAGGTATCATCTTTGATTCCTCACTCTCTCTTACTACCTCTCCCCCATATCCAATTGGTTATCAAGACCTGATCACTTTGTGTCTAGAATATTATAAGTCTGATAGTTTAACCCAATGGCACTGTCAACTTATACCTTGACAAAGACTTTCTGTCTCTTAGCTCCAAGCATCTTCTCCTTTCCTATGTCTATCTACTAGATTCTGATTGGAATTTATTGGGAAGAGGAGTGATATGGTCAAACCTGTTGTTTAGGAAGATTACTTTGACAGTTGGCTGGAAGAGACTAACCAGTCAATAAATATTTATCAAGTACCTGGAATATAGAAGGCTAAATTCTGGAGATACAATAATAGACAATTCCTGCCCTCAAGGAATCTACCATCTAAGGAGAGAAACAGTAAGTCACTCCATATTTAAAAACAAGCCATTAAACTGTCTTCCTTAAAATCTCAATTTAAAATCTCTTATTCTATAGGAAGCCTTTCTCAATGCTTCTTTATTTTAATGCTTTTTCCTTTTTTATGGATTTAAAATTTTTTTATTTTCAAAAAAATGCATAGTTTTCAGTATTTTCCCTTGCAAAACCTTATGTCCCCAATTTTTTCTCTCTCCCTTCCTCTACCCCTCCCTTAGATGGCAAGTAATCCAATAAATGTTAAACATGTGCAATTCTTCTATACATATTTTCACAATTATCAAGATACACAAGAAAAATCAGATCAAAAAGAAAAAAATGAGAAAGAAAACAAAAAGCTTTCCCTTTTTTGAATTATTCCTATTTTTCTTGTATATGGTTTGTTTTTAAATATTGAATGACCTACTGTTTCCCCTATTAAATTGTGAATTACTTGAGGGCAGAAATTGTCTGTTGTTATATATCCAGAATTTAGTCTTCTATATTCAGGCACTTGATAAATATATATTGACTGACTACTTGGTCTGTTGTCACAAGTCTCTTCCAGTTAATTGTCAAAGGAAACTTCCTAAACAGCAGGTTTGACCATATCACTCCTCTACCCAATAAATTCCAGTGGCTTACTGTCATCTCCAGGATCAAAAATGAAATCTCTTCTTTATCTTTTAAAGCTTTTAAAGACCTTCACAAGCTACTTTCCCTCCCATCTGTTCTATATTCTAATACCTTAAAATCCTTCATATAATCTCCCATCCTTAAAAAAAGACACTCCATCTTCCCTCTCTGTGAATTTTTATTAACTAGCCTTATAGTTCGGAAGGTTCTCTCTCTCCTCAGTTCCATCTTCTGGCTTCTCTGGCTGTCTTTAAATGTCAGATAAAATCTCACTTTCTACTGGAACCTTTTCCTGATCCTTCTTGATTCTAACCTCTTCTCTGAGTTGATTATGTCCAATTTATCTGGCTTATTGTTTGTTTGTACATTTTTTATTTGTATGTTGCCTTCCCACATTAGATTGTGACCTCCTTGATAACAGAGACTGTCTTGTAGCTTTTTCCGTATTCCCAGTGATTAGCATAGTATCTGGCATATAGGAATTGATTAACTGAAGTATGATAGTATTTAGCAATGTTTTAGGAGTTATAACATCCACATTATCACCTTTTTTTTTAGAATGACAGGGATGCTCAAGACACAAATTCAGGAGAAAAAATAACTCCATACTCTTTATAAGCAAAACCTCAAAGAAAAAGACAGTTTTTTTTCATAACTACAACTACAATTTCTGGAAGCCATTAAAATCAAGAGTTTTAAAAATAATTTATGAATGAAATGAGAGACTAAGAAAAACATTGGGGAAAAAGTGAAAGTATTGAGTAAAGGATTGGGGGGAAGTGATATCTTGACACAAAAAGTAAAAAATCTTACCAAATCAACAAGGTCCCTGAAAATTAAAAGATAACAAAAATTAGTGATTTCATGAAACAACAAAACATTACTTAAAATGCTAAAACACTGAAAAAAATAGAAGGCAATTTAAAATAGCTTATAATGAAAACAACTGACCTTGAAAACAGATCCAGAGATATCATTTAAGAATCACTGGACTATCTTAAAATCATGACCATAGAAAATAATCTATATACTACATATTTTTAAAAAATATAAAATAAAATTGCCCAGATCTCTTAGGGACAAAGAACAAAGTGAAAGTAGAAAGAATTCTCTGATAACCTCCTGAAAGAAATCTAAAAATAACAACCTCAGGAACATTATCAAAATCTAAAACTTCCAAGTGAAAGGAAAAAAATGCTGTAAGCATCTAGAAAAAAAGAATTCTGCATTAGGGAGCCATAGAGAATTATACAAGATTTATCAATCATCACTATATAGAGAGTAGAGCTAGGAATATAGTATTTCCAAAGACAATTCTTGGATTACAACTAAGAATAACAATCAATAAAAGAATATAATTTCATGAGGGAAAAGTAGATCTTTAATGTAATAGAAGATTTCTAAATATTTCTGATGAAAAGATCAGAGCTTCATGGTTATTCTGAAATACAAATACAGGAAATATAAGAAGGAATACAGTAGAGGGCCACCGATAGTGAGGAACCCTGGGTGAGCTATAAGACCCTTTAGTCTAGTAAAAGGAACCCTGTTGACAGCATCTGGTTTGGCTCCCCATTGCCCCCAAAGACTCTCAGTCTTCTGAGAAGTCAGGGGATATGACAACCTGTGTTATAGTTAAAGCAGACTTATACCAAGTGTTAAAGAGACATCTTTGTTTATGTGATCCTGCATGCACAGTATGTAGTTAGCATATCCACAGTGGGCTATAGTTATTTAAGGGTATTAAGGTATATAAAGCTGAGAGAATCCACATGAGCCCCGCCTCATCAATCCTCTCCTAATATCAAGGACTCTAGACTGGGACTAAGATCCTCCAGAGAGCTAGTCTGGACATTATAGAATACAAGAATAAAAGAAAAATATAAGAGAATAGACATAACAAATTGAACAAAGATGAGTTGTTTATACTCTGACATTGTGAGGTGATAACTTGTGTTTCTTCAGAAACCCGGAGTGATTTTCATATGTTTTGATGATTCTGAAACAAGATAAAAAAGGAACAGGAAAAAGAAGAAACTGGAGGGGTGTTACAGGAGCCATCTTCTAGTGATTGCTAGGGATCTAATTCTGACTAGTAGAACAGATCCCTTCATGTGAGAGGATGATAATGATACAAGGAGACTGAGAGGCAGTTGCATTTTCTGACTTCTCTCCTCTTCCCTCTTTTCTCCTATTTATTTAATTCCCGATTCATAAGCAACATCTGCATCTGTAAAGACTTATTTGCAATTTCTTCAAGTGTGTTATGATTCACACCTGTGAGGGTCCTTGGAGAATCGACCTATCCTTTCACACTTAGGTGTGGTTCTTAATAGAGGGGGGCAGGGAAGAATAGCATGAGATACTTTATCAAATATTTTTGCTAAAATGTAACTAAAATAAATCTATTACATTCCCCATATTGACTAGATAAATAACCTATTCCTGGCTTATTTATTCATCTCCTGTGTTTGTCCACTTGTATTTATCAATATTTATATTAACAAAAAGAAGTTTATCTGGCATGACCTGTTGAAACTTGGTGAAATCAGATTGACTGCTTTTGATTCCCATGGTCTTTTCTAGATACTTGCTAATCATCTCTTAATAGTTTGTTAAACAGGTCACCATAGGGATCCTTGATATTAATTGCTTCCTTCTGATTGTTTGCAATATTTTCTCCTTGATTGATTTGATTTGATAATTCTGAAATTTAACTATGATGTTCCTTGGAGTTTTCTTTTTGGGGTCTCTTTCAGAAGGTGATTGGTGAATTCTTTTTTTTAAAATTATTTTTATTATAGCTTTTTATTTACAAGATATATGCATGTGTAATTTTTCAACATTTACAGAAGCAAAACCTTTTGTTGCAATTTTCCCCCTCCTTCCTCCCACCCCATCTCCCAGATGGCAGGTGGACTAATACATGTTAAATATGTTAAAGTATATGTTAAATATAATGTATGTATAAATGTCCATACAGTTATTTTGCTGCACAAGAAGAGTTGGACTTTGAAATAGTGTACAATTAACATGTGAAGGAGATCAAAAATGGAGGCAAACAAAAATAAAAGGATTGAGAATTCTATGTAGTGGTTCTCACTCATTTCCAAGAATTCTTTTGCTGGGTGTAGCTGGTTCAATTCATTATTGCTCTATTGGAACTGATTTGTTTCATCTCATTGTTGAAGATGGCCACGTCCATCAGAATTTATCATTATATAATATTATTGTTGAAATATATAATGATCTCCTGGTCCTGCTCATTTCACTCAGCATCAGTTCGTGTAAGTCTCTCCAGGCCTTTCTGAAATCATTCTGCTGGTCATCTCCTACAGAACAATAATATTCCATAACATTCATATACCACAATTTATTCAGCCATTCTCCAATTGATGGGCATCCACTCAGTTTCCAATTTCTGGAAGAGGGCTGCCACAAACATTCTTGCACATATAGGTCCATTCCCTTCTTTAAGATCTCTTTGGAATATAAGTCCAGTAGTAACATTGCTGGATCAAAGGGCATGCACAGTTTGATAACTTTTTGAGCATAGTTCCAAATAGTTCTCCAGAATGGCTGGATGTATTCACATTTCCACCAACAATGTATCAGTGTCCCAGATTTCCCACATTCCCTTCAACATTCCACATTATCTTTCCCTGTCATTCTAGCCAATCTGACAGGTGTGCAGTGGTATCTCAGAGTTGACTTAATTTGCATTTCTCTAATTAATAATGACTTGGAGCATCTTTTCATATGGCTAGAAATAGTTTCAATTTCTTCATCTGAGAATTGTCTGTTCATATCCTTTGACCATTTATAAATTGGAGAATAGCTTGATTTCTTATAAATTAGAGTCAATTCTCTCTATATTTTGAAAATGAGGCCTTTATCAAAATCTTTGACTGTAAAAATGTTCTCCCAGTTTATTGCTTCCCTTCTAATCTTGTCTGCATCAGTTTTGTTTGTACAAAAACTTTTCAATTTGATATAATCAAAATTTTCTATTTTGTGATCAATAATGATCTCTAGTTCTTCTTTGGTCATAATTTCCTTCCTTTTCCACAGGTCTGAGAGGCAAACTATCCTATGTTCTTCTAATTTATTTATAATCTCATTCTTTATGTGTAGGTCATGAACCCATTTTGGACCTTATCTTGATGTACATTATTAAGTGTGGGTCAATGCCTAATTGCCATACTAATTTCCAATTTTCCCAGCAGTTTTTGCCAAACAATGAATTCTTATCCCAAAAGCTGAGGTCTTTGGGTTTTGTCAAACACTAGATTATTAAAGTTATTGACTATTTTATCCCTTGAACCTAACCTATTTCACTGATCGACTAGTCTATTTCTTAGCCAATACCAAATGGTTTTGGTAACCGCTGCTTTATAATATAATTTTAGATCTGGTACAGGTAGGCCACCTTCATTGATTTTTTTTTTTTCATTAGTTCCCTTATTCTTGATCTTGGTGAATTCTTTCAATGACTATTTTATCCTCTGGTTCTAGAACTTCAGGGCAGTTTTCCTTGATGATTTCTTGAAAGATGATGACTAGGCTTTTTTTCATCATGGTTTTCAGGAAGTTCAATGATTCTTAGATTGTCTCTCCTAGATCTATTTTCCCAGTCAGTTGTTTTTCTAATGAAGTATTTTTTTCTCTTTTTTCTTTTCTTTTCTTTCTTTCTTTCTTTCTTTCTTTTTTTTTTTTTTTTTGGTTTTGTTTAACTGATCCTTGAAGTCTCATTAGGTCATTCACTTCCATTTGTTCAGTTCTCTTTAATGATGTGTTTTCTTCAGTTAGATTTTTTATCTCCTTTTACATTTGACCAATTGAACTTTTAAATGAGGTGTTTTGTTGCATTTTTTTCCATTTCTCAAATTCTGTTTTTCAATAAATTGGTTTCTTTTTCATATCTATTTTGTAAGGCATTATATACTTTTCCATTTCCTCAAATCTATTTTTAAGGAGTTTCTGTCAGAGAATTTGTTTTTCCTTTTTCAAACTCTCTTGCAAAGTTCTCATTTCCTTTCCCCATTTTTCTTCTAATTCTCTTTTCAGATCCTTTTTGAATTCTTTCACATGAGCCTTGTGAGATGGATACCAATTCATATTACCCTTTAGGGCTTCATCTGGAGATGATTTGCTTTTAGGATCCTCAGAGTTAGAGGTCTGTTCTCCTCTTTCTCCATAAAAACTATTTGCCATCAGAGTTCTTTTTGCTCATTTTTTTTTAAAAGATTGAGGTCTGCTTTTAGGGCAAAGGGAAGGTTGGCTGAAACTTCCTCTACAGGTGACAGCCTCCTTAGGTTGCCCTCAATCCAGGGCTCCTTGTGTTGTGTCTGTGCTCGGCTACCTCTTCCCTTCTCTTTCCTCCCCCTCACCCCTGCCTAATTGAAACAGATCTTTTCTGAAGTTCTTCCAAAGCGTCTTCTGCTGGAAATTTGTTACACTTCAAATATTTGTGGGTTCTGTCACTCCAAAATCAGTTCAGAGGCTTGATCTGGTGTTGATCTGAGGGGCACTAGGAGGATCTCAGATAAAGACATGTCTACTCCCTGCCACCTTGATTTTTTTTTAAAGGATGGAACTGTCACTCAGGAAAGTATAGAAGTAATTAACTGCTCTTTTGGAGAGAATTATCAAGAAGTTTCTGGGATAAGAATGCATTATTTGACAAAAATTGCTGGGAAAATTGGAAATCAGTATGGCAGAAACTAGGCATTGACCCACACTTAACACCATACACCAAGATAAGGTCAAAATGGGTTCATGATCTATGCATAAAGAATGAGATGATAAATAAAGAGTCAATAATAACTTTGCAGACAACATGATAAGACACAGGTCTGTAAGTCTTCTACTGGGGAGTCTGAGATTAATGAATAATTTGAGCTCCAGTGATCTGAACTGCAGAATAAGTCAATTTAAGTATTCATATGAACTTCAGCACCAGTATAGTAAATTCCCGGGAGCAGGGGAGCTGCAAAGCTTCCTAAAGAAGGATGTTCTTATCCCAATCAGAAATAGAACAAATCCAAGTTTTCACGATGGTTACTCGGGGGGACTAATACTCCTAACCTGATGAGATGGGGAGACTCACCCTTAAAAAAACCAAACAAATAAAATCAACATATACTCAATACTTAATTATAATGAAGAAATAATATAGAAAAAGATGGCAAAAATATGTTGAAAAAAAATTCAGGAATAGGAAGTACAAAAACTTCACACATTCTGAAGAATGTCAGTCATTTCATTGCCTTTCAAGGACATCCATCTTGATGTTTATTATTTTTATAGTTTTTGAGATTCATCAGTCTTTAAGTAGTTTTTAGGCTTTAATCATATTACAACTGAAGTTAGTATTCTACAATTAGTTTTCCCTGATTCTCAATTGAAAACTAATTGTTAGTTTAAAACTATTTTGATTAGAAGTGTCACCAAATTCAATTGTTGACTGAACTTGATTTCCTGGTGTGGAACAAAAGGTGTACTTGCCATTGTCCTAAAAGAGAAGCACAATGAAAAAAGCTAATAGTTATGCTCCTCTTTATGCTTCCAAAATAACAATTACTTGTTTAAGTAAATACATTATTTTTTTTACTTAGAAATGTAACCGGGGACTTCCGGTTAAGATGGCGGAGAGGAGGCTCACAGTTGCATAAGCTCCGCGCTTTCTCTCACTATCCACTTCATTACAAGCCTCTGAATCAATGCTTGACTGAAAAAAAAAACCACAAATAGTTACCAAGAGAAGCCATCCTTGAGATCCGCCAAGAAAGGTCTGTCTTTACTGGAGGGCTGGGGCGGTTTTAGATCGGGCGCAGGCGGCGGGCAGCAGCAGTGAGAGCACGGGAGCAGACTGGAGAGGGGGTGGAGAGTGATCGTAGCCGTCTCTGCGGGGAGAGCTTCGCTACAGGTTTGGATACTTTCCTCCGGCAGCAAGTCAACAGCCCAGCAGAGAAGCTAAAAACACCGGGGCTGAAGAATACAACCCCAAACAGCTGGAGTCTCTCAGGACCTGGCCGCCCCCCCCTTCCCCCCCCTCAGTGACTCAGCACGCTCTGGGATCTCAGAGGGCAGGCGCAGCACAGTCCTGCTAGTGCCTCACTGCTGCCCCCTGCAGTCTGTAGAGGAAGCTCGATAACACACCCAGCCCCCCCCCCCCCCCCCCCAAGAAAGACTCCAGTTTTTTCTGTTTTTCTTTGGTAGTTTGTCTCTGATTAATAGACAGAATGAGCAAGAAGCTGAAGAGGACTTTAACCCTTGACAGCTTCTACACAGATAGAGAGCAGACTCTAAATCCTGAGGAGACTAAAAACAGGCAGTCCCCAGGTGATTCCCCAAAGGAGGAGATTGTCTGTTCCTCAGCACAGATGAACCTCATAGAAGTGATTAAAAAGGCTCTCACAAGGGAGCTAGAAGAAAAATGGGGAAAGCAGAGTGAGGCTTGGGAAAAGGAGAGGGAGGCTTGGCAAAAGAGCCTGGAGAAGTCAGTTAAAGAGAGAGTGGATAAAGAAGTAAAATCCTTGAAAAATAGGATTAGTGAACTGGAAACAGAAAACAGCTCTCTAAAAAACAAAATTGGCGAAATGGAAAAAAATTCCACAGAACAAAAGAACTCAATGGGACAATTAGAGAAAGATTTTAAAAAAGTGAGTGAAGAGAATACTTCACTGAAAATCAGAATTGAACAAGTGGAATTGAATGACTCGAGGAGACAAGAAGAATCAGTCAAGCAAATCCAAAAAATCAAACAATGGAGAAAAATGTGAAATACCTTCTGGGGAAGACAACAGACCTGGAAAACAGATCCAGGAGAGACAATCTGAGAATCATTGGACTCCCAGAAAAACATGATGAAAAAAAGAGCCTGGACACTGTCTTCCAGGAAATTATCAAAGAGAACTGCCCAGAAGTCATAGGAACAGAGGAAAAAATAAACATTGAAAGAATTCATCGATCACCCACTGAAAGGGATCCTAAAATCAAAACACCAAGGAATATAGTGGCCAAATGCCAGAACCCTCAGATGAAAGAAAAAATATTGCAAGCGGCTAGAAAAACCCAATTCAAGTATCAAGGAGCCACAATAAGGATCACCCAGGATCTGGCAGCATCCACATTAAAAGATCGAAGGGCCTGGAATATGATATTCCGAAAGGCTAAGGAACTTGGTATGCAACCAAAAATAACTTACCCAGCGAGAATGAGCATCTTTTTCCAGGGAAGAAGATGGACATTCAACGAAGTAAGTGAATTTCATCTATTTCTGATGAAAAAACCAGAACTTAACAAAAAGTTTGATCTACAAATATAGAACTCAAGAGAAATCTAAAAAGGTAAAGATTAATCTTGGGAACTATATTTTGACTATATAGATGTATAAAGAATACATGTATACCTTGTTCTAGAAATTGATGTGGAAAGGACATTGTACCAGAAAAAGGGTAAAGTGGGGGTAGTACATCTCATGAAGAGGCATAGGAAACCTATTATATCTGAGAGAAAGAATGGAGGGGGATGAATATAGTGGGTATCTTACTGCCTTCAGAATTGGCTTTAAGTGAAAAATCTTAAGACATATTCAATCTATGGTGAAACTTCTCCCATCTCATTGAAAAGTGAGAAGGGAAAAGTGGAAAGGGAAGGAATAAGCTAAGCGGAAGGGAATACGGGAACTGGGAGGGAAAGGGGTAAGATAGGGGGAGGAACTCTAAGGCGGGGGGAGGGACACTAAAAAGGGAGGGCTGTGAGAAGCAAGGGGTGCTCACAAGCTTAATACTTGGAAGGGGGGGAAAGGGGAAAGAAGGGAGGAAAGCATAAACCGGGGTTAACAAGATGGCAAGTAATACAGAATTGGTCATTCTAACCATAAACGTGAATGGGGTAAACTCCCCCATAAAGAGGAAGCGGTTAGCAGAATGGATTAAAAGCCAGAATCCTACAATATGTTGTTTACAGGAAACACACCTGAAGCGGGGAGATACATGCAGGTTAAAGGTAAAAGGTTGGAGCAAAATCTACTATGCTTCAGGTGAAGTCAAAAAAGCAGGGGTAGCCATCCTGATCTCAGATCAAGCTAAAGCAAAAATTGACCTAATTAAAAGAGATAAGGAAGGACACTATATCTTGCTAAAGGGTAGCATGGATAATGAAGCACTATCTATATTAAACATATATGCACCAAGTGGGGTAGCATCTAAATTCTTAAAAGAGAAACTAAGAGAGCTGCAAGAAGAAATAGACAGTAAAACTATAATAGTGGGAGATCTTAACCTTGCACTCTCAGAATTAGATAAATCAAACCACAAAATAAATAAGAAAGAAGTCAAAGAGGTAAATAGAATACTAGAAAAGTTAGATATGATAGATCTCTGGAGAAAATGTAATGGAGACAGAAAGGAATACACTTTCTTTTCAGCAGTTCATGGAACCTATACAAAAATTGACCATATATTAGGACATAAAAACCTCAAACTCAAATGTAGTAAGGCAGAAATAGTAAATGCATCCTTTTCAGACCACGATGCAATGAAAATTACATTCAACAAAAAAGCAGGGGGAAGTAGACCAAAAAATAATTGGAAACTAAATAATCTCATACTAAAGAATGATTGGGTGAAACAGCAAATCATAGACATAATTAATAACTTCACCCAAGAAAACGATAATAATGAGACATCATACCAAAATGTATGGGATGCAGCCAAAGCGGTAATAAGGGGAAATTTCATATCTCTAGAGGCCTATTTGTATAAAATAGAGAAAGAGAAGGTCAATGAATTGGGTTTGCAATTAAAAATGCTAGAAAAGGAACAAATTAAAAACCCCCAGTCAAACACTAAACTTGAAATTCTAAAAGTAAAAGGTGAGATCAATAAAATTGAAAGTAAAAAAACTATTGAATTGATTAATAAAACTAAGAGTTGGTTCTATGAAAAAACCAACAAAATAGACAAACCCTTAGTAAATCTGATTAAAAAAAGGAAAGAGGAAAATCAAATTGTTAGTCTTAAAAATGAAAAGGGAGAACTCACCACTAACGAAGAGGAAATTAGAGCAATAATTAGGAGTTACTTTGCCCAACTTTATGCCAATAAATTCGACAACTTAAATGAAATAGAAAAATACCTCCAAAAATACAGCTTGCCCAAACTAACAGAGGAAGAAGTAAATATCCTAAACAGTCCCATCTCAGAAAAAGAAATAGAACAAACTATCAATCAACTCCCTAAGAAAAAATCCCCAGGACCAGATGGATTTACATGTGAATTCTACCAAACATTTAAAGAACAATTAACTCCAATGTTATATAAACTATTTGAAAAAATAGGGATTGAAGGAGTCCTACCAAACTCCTTTTATGACACAGATATGGTACTGATACCTAAACCAGGTAGGCTGAAAACAGAGAAAGAAAATTATAGACCAATCTCCCTAATGAATATTGATGCTAAAATCTTAAATAAAATATTAGCAAAAAGATTACAGAAAATTGTCACCAGGATAATACACTATGACCAAGTAGGATTTATACCAGGAATGCAGGGCTGGTTCAATATTAGGAAAACTATTAGCATAATTGACTATATCAATAACCAAACAAACAAAAACCACATGATCATCTCAATAGATGCAGAAAAAGCATTTGATAAAATCCAACATCCATTCCTAATAAAAACACTTGAGAGCATAGGAATAAATGGACTTTTCCTTAAAATAGTCAGGAGCATATATTTAAAACCATCAGTAAGCATCATATGCAATGGGGAAAAACTGGAACCTTTCCCAGTAAGATCTGGAGTGAAGCAAGGCTGCCCACTATCACCATTATTATTTAATATCGTATTAGAAACACTAGCCTCGGCAATAAGAGTCGAGAAAGATATAAAAGGAATTAGAGTAGGCAATGAGGAAACCAAACTATCACTCTTTGCAGATGATATGATGGTATACCTAGAGAACCCCAGAGATTCTACCAAAAAGCTATTGGAAATAATTCATAATTTTAGCAAAGTAGCTGGCTACAAAATAAATCCCCATAAATCCTCAGCATTTTTATACATCACCAACAAAACCCAACAGCAAGAGATACAAAGAGAAATTCCATTCAGAATAACTGTTGATACCATAAAATATTTGGGAATCTATCTACCAAAGGAAAGTCAGGAATTATATGAGCAAAATTATAAAAAAGTCTCCACACAAATAAAGTCAGACTTAAATAATTGGAAAAATATTAAGTGCTCCTGGATCGGCCGAGCGAACATAATAAAGATGACAATATTCCCTAAACTAATCTATTTATTTAGTGCTATACCAATCAGACTTCCAAGAAAATATTTTATTGATCTAGAAAAAATAACAACAAAATTCATATGGAACAATAAAAAGTCGAGAATCTCAAGGGAATTAATGAAAAAAAAATCAAATGAAGGTGGCCTAGCTGTACCTGATCTAAAATTATATTATAAAGCAGCAGTCACCAAAACCATTTGGTATTGGCTAAGAAATAGATTAGTGGATCAGTGGAAAAGGCTAGGCTCACAAGACAGAATAGTCAATTATAGCAATCTAGTGTTTGACAAACCCAAAGCCCCTAACTTCTGGGAAAAGAATTCATTATTTGATAAAAACTGCTGGGATAATTGGAAATTAGTATGGCAGAAATTAGGCATGGACCCACACTTAACACCATATACCAAGATAAGATCAAAATGGGTCTATGACCTAGGCATAAAGAACGAGACTATAAATAAATTAGAGGAACATAGAATAGTTTATCTCTCAGACTTGTGGAGGAGAAAGAAATTTGTGACCAAAGATGAACTAGAGACCATTACTGATCACAGAATAGAAAATTTCGATTACATCAAATTAAAAAGCTTTTGTACAAATAAAACTAATGCAAACAAGATTAGAAGGGAAGCAACAAACTGGGAAAACATTTTCACAGTTAAAGGTTCTGATAAAGGCCTCATTTCCAAAATATATAGAGAACTGACTCAAATTTATAAGAAATCAAGCCATTCTCCAATTGATAAATGGTCAAAGGATATGAACAGACAATTTTCAGAGGATGAGATTGAAACTATTACCACTCATATGAAAGAGTGTTCCAAATCATTATTGATCAGAGAAATGCAAATTAAGACAACTCTGAGATACCACTACACACCTGTCAGATTGGCTAAGATGACAGGAAAAAATAATGATGAATGTTGGAGGGGATGCGGGAAAACTGGGACACTAATGCATTGTTGGTGGAGTTGTGAACGAATCCAACCATTCTGGAGAGCAATCTGGAATTATGCCCAAAAAATTATCAAATTGTGCATACCCTTTGATCCAGCAGTGTTTCTATTGGGCTTATATCCCAAAGAAATACTAAAGAAGGGAAAGGGACCTGTATGTGCCAAAATGTTTGTAGCAGCCCTGTTTGTAGTGGCTAGAAACTGGAAAATGAATGGATGCCCATCAATTGGAGAATGGCTGGGTAAATTGTGGTATATGAATGTTATGGAATATTATTGTTCTGTAAGAAATGACCAGCAGGATGAATACAGAGAGGACTGGCGAGACTTACATGAACTGATGCTAAGTGAAATGAGCAGAACCAGGAGATCATTATACACTTCGACAACGATATTGTATGAGGACATATTTTGATGGAAGTGGATTTCTTTGACAAAGAGACCTGAGTTTCAATTGATAAATGACGGACAAAAGCAGCTACACCCAAAGAAAGAACACTGGGAAACGAATGTAAACTATCTGCATTTTTGTTTTTCTTCCCGGATTATTTATACCTTCTGAATCCAATTCTCCCTACGCAACAAGAGAACTGTTCAGTTCTGCAAACATATATTGTATCTAGGATATACTGCAACATATCCAACATATAAAGGACTGCTTGCCATCTAGGGGAGGGGGTGGAGGGAGGGAGGGGGAAAAAAATCGGAACAGAAACGAGTGTCAATATAATGTAATTATTAAATAAAAAATTTAAAAAAAAAAAGAAATGTAACCAAATACATTATTTATCTTCTGGAATTAAATTATCTTTCTATGGAATAAAGAGCTTTGGTGGAGTCAAGATGGTGGAGAAAGCACACGCAACTTTCTGAGTTCTCTCATATCCTCACTACTAATTATTAAATTCAGTCTCAAAAATAGCATTTGACTGGTAAAATTAACAAAGATTGGAAGTGCAACAATTTACCAGCTGAAGATAATCTGGAAGATTGCCAGAAAAGGTTTGTCCTGAGCAATGGGAGTAGATCAGCGTCCAGAGGACTAGCTGGGATAGAACCAGAGGCTAGTGTCCAGAGCAGACTGGGGGCGGTGATAGTCTCCATGGTTGGAAAATTTACAGAGAGGACTCTACCATAGATTGGGCTGTTCTGCTTTGGTTGCAAAGCAATAGTCCAGCAGAAAAATTAAAGCCAAAGGTAGAGAGTACTCTAAAAAATGCCAGAACCTAACAGGATCTGGCTATACCCACCCAAAACCGGAAGTGAATGACTCAGCACAGACCACAGATAGCTGTGCAGCCACATTCTGCAGCATGGGCTTGCAAGGGGAAGCCACTAATCTGCAGGGTGGGGCTTGGCCTGGGGCAATAGAACTTCTGCAGAGTGACTGTACTCCCCTGGGCAGAGACACTTCCAGAGCCGAGTGGGGCAGGGCAACTGCTAATACCCACAGTGGGCTTTTGGCAGGAGTAGTGACACTTTCACTGCTCAGCTTCTAGCCCCAGGGCAGTCGCTAATCTGCACAGGGGGGCTTTTAGTAGGACACTTCTGCTGCTTAGTAGGACACTTCTGCAAATAAGAAAGAAATTAAAGAGGTACATAGAATATTAGAAAAATTAGGTATGATAGATCTTTGGGGAAAACTGAATGGTGACAGAAAGGTGAACAAAAAATATTTTCTTCTCAGCAGTTCATGGAACCTATACAAAAATTGACCATATATTAGGACGTAAAGGCCTCAAAATTAAATGCAGGTAGGCAGAAATAGTAAATGCTTTCTTTTCAGATCACGATGCAATAAAATCTACATTCAACAAAATGTTAGGGGTAAATAGATCATAAAGTAATTGGAAACTAAATTTCATCTTAAAGAATGATTGGGTGAAACAGCAAATTATAGACACAATTAATAATTTCACTCAAGATAATGACAATGATGAGACATCATACCAAAATTTGTGGGATGCAGCCAAAGTGGTAATAAGGGAAAATTTTATATCTTTAAAGGGTTACTTGAATAAAATAGAGAAAGAAAAGATCAATGAATTGGACTTTCAACTTTAAAAGCTAGAAAAAGACCAAATTTTAAACCCCCAATCAAATACTAAACTTGAAATTCTAAAATTAAAAGGAGAAATTAATAACATTGAAAGTTAAAAAAAATTGAATTAATAAATAAAACCTTTTTTTATGCTTTATGGAAAAAAAAATAAAATAGATAAACCTTTGGTAAATCTGATCAGAAAAAGGAAAGAGGAAAATCAAAGTGTTAGTCTTTTTTTTTTTTTTAATAGCTTTTTATTTACAAGTTATATGCATGGGTAATTTTACAGCATTGACAATCACCAAACTTTTGTTTCAATTTTTCCCTTCTTTCCCCCCACTCCCTCCCCCAGATGGCAGATTGACCAATACATGTTAAATATGTTAAAGTATAAACTAAATACAATATAAGTATACATGTCCAAATAGTTATTTTGCCGCACAAAAAGAATTGAACTTTGAAATAGTTCACAATTAGCCTGTGATGGAAATCAAAAATGCAAGTAGACAAAAATAGAGGGATTGTAAATTCTATGTAGTGGTTCATAGTCATCTCCCAGAGTTCTTTCACTGGGTGTTGTTGGTTCAATTCATTACTGCTCTATTGGAACTGATTTGGTTCATCTCTTTGCTGAAGATGGCCACGCCCATCAGAATTGATTATCATATAGTATTGTTGTTGAAGTATATAATGATCTCCTGGTCCTGCTCATTTCACTCAGCATCAGTTCATGTAAGTCTCTCCAGGCTTTTCTGAAATCATCCTGCTGGTCATTTCTTACAGAACAACACAAATCATTAGTCTTAAAAATGAAAAGGGAGAACCTTCCATCAATGAAGAGGAAATTAGAGCAATAATAAGGAGTTACTTTGCCCAACTTTATGCCAATAAATTTGATAACCTAAGTGAAATGGATGACTACCTCCAAAAATATAGGCTTCCCAGATTAACAGAGGAGGAAGTAAATTGCTTAAACAGGCCCATTTCAAAAAAAGAAATAAAACAAGCTATTAATCAACTCCCTAAAAAAAAAAAATCCCCAGGACCAGATGGATTTACATGTGAATTCTACCAAACATTTAAAAAACAATTAGCCCCAATGTTATAAAAACTATTTGAAAAAATAGGGAATGAAGGAGTCCTACTAAATTCCTTTTATGACACAGACATGGTACTGATACCTAAACCATGTAGGTTGAAAACAGAGAAAGAAAATTATAGACCAATCTTCCTAATGAATATTGATGCTAAAATCTTAAAATAGGATATTAACAAAAAGATTACAGAAAATCATGCCCAGGATAATACACCATGATCAAGTAGGATTTATACCAGGAATGCAGGGCTGGTTCACTATTAGGAAAAATATCAGTATAATTGACCATATTAATAACCAAATTAACAAAAATCATATGATCATCTCAGTAGATGCAGAAAAAGCCTTTGACAAATCCAATATCCATTCCTATTAAAAACACTTGAAAGTATAGGAATAAATGGACTTTTCCTTAAAATAATCAGTAGCATCTATTTAAAACCATCAGTAAGCATCATATATAATGGAAATAAACTGGAACCATCCCTAATAAGATCAGGAATGAAACAAGGTTGCCTATTATCACCTTACTATTCAATATTGTATTAGAAATGATCTCTTTAGCACTAAGAGTCAAGAAAGAGATGAAAGGAATTAGAGTAGGTAATGAGGAAACCAAATTATCACTCTTTGCTAATGATATGATGGTATACTTAGAGAACCCCACAGATTCTACTAAAAAGCTATTAGAAATAATCCACACCTCTAGCAAAGTCGCAGGATACAAAAGAAACCCACACAAGTCATCAGCATTCTTATATATCACTAATAAAACCCAATAGTTAGAGTTACAAAGAGAAATTCCATTTAAAGAAACTACTAATAATATAAAATATTTAGGAATCTATCTGCCAAGGGAAAATCAGAAACTATATGAACAAAAGTATAAAGCACTTTTCACACAAATAAAGTCAGATCTAACCAATTGGAAAAATATTAAATGCTCTTGGATAGGACGAGCAAATATAATAAAGATGACAATACTACATAAACTAACTTAATTATTTAGCTCTACACCAGACTCCCAGAAAACTATTTTAATGACCTAGAAAAAATAACAACAAAGTTCATATGGAAAAATAAAAGGTCAAGAATTTCAAGGGAACTAATGAAAAAATGATCAAATGAAAGTGGCCTAGCTGTACCAGATCTAAAATTGTATTATAAAGCAGTGGTTTACCAAAAAAATTTGGTATTGGCTAAGAAATAGACTAGTTGATCAGTGGAATAGGTTAACTTCAAAGGACAAAACAGTCAATAACTTTAATAATCTAGTGTTCGACAAACCCAAAGACCCCAGCTTTTGGGAAAAGGACTCACTGTTTGACAAAAACTGCTGGGAAAATTGGAAATTAATATGGCAGAAACTAGTCATTGACCCACACTTAATACTGTACACCAAGATAAGGTCAAAATGGGTTCATGACCTAGGCATAGAGAATGAGATTATAAATAAATTACAAGAACCTAGGATAGTTTGCCTCTCAGACCTGTGGAAAAGGAAGGAAATTATGACCAAAGAAGAATTAGAGATCATTATTGATCACAAAATAGAAATTTTGATTATATCAAGTTGAAAAGTTTTTGTACAAACAAAACTGATGCAGACAAGATTAGAAGGGAAGCAATAAACTGGGAGAACATTTTTACAGTCAAAGGTTCTAATAAAGGCCGCATTTCCAAAATATATATAGAGAATTGACTCTAATTTATAAGAAATCAAGCCATTCTCCAATTTATAAATGGTCAAAAGATATGAACAGACAATTCTCAGATGAAGAAATTGAAACTATTTCTAGCCATATGAAAAGATGCTCCAATTCATAAGAGAAATGCAAATTAAGACAATTCTGAGATACATTATACACCTGTCAGATTGGCTAAAATGACAGAGAAAGATAATGTAAAATGTTAAAGGGGATGTGGGAAATCTGGGACACTGATACATGGTTGGTGGAAATGTGAATACATCCAGCCATTCTGGAGAGTGATTTGGAACTATGCTCAAAAAGTTATCAAACTGTGCATACCTTTTGACCCAGCAGTGTTACTATTGGGCTTATACTCCAAAGAAATCTTAAAGAAGGGAATGGGAGCTGTATGTGCAAGAATGTTTGTGGCAGCCCTCTTTGTAGTGTCCAGAAACTGGAAACTGAGTGGATGCCCATCCATTGGAGAATGGCTAATAAATTGTGGTATATGAATGCTATGGAATATTATTGTTCTGTAAGAGATGACCAGCAGGATGATTTCAGAAAGGCCTACCTGGGAACACTTACATGAACTGATGCTGAGTGAATGAGCAGGACCAGGAGATCATTATATACTTCAACAACAATACTATATGATGATCAATTCTTTTTTTTAAAAAATAATTATAACTTTTTATTGACAGAACCCATGCCTGGGTAATTTTTTACAACATTATCCCTTGCACTCACTTCTGTTCCGATTTTTCCCCTCCCTCCCTCCACCCCCTCCTTCAGATGGCAAGCAGTCCTTTATATGTTAAATAGGTTACAGTATATCCTAGATACAATATATGTGTGCAGAACTGAACAGTTCTCTTGTTGCACAGGAAGAATTGGATTTAGAAGATAAAAATAACCTGGGAAGAAAAACAAAAATGTAAACAGTTTACATTCATTTCCCAGTGTTCTTTCTTTGGGTGTAGCTGCTTCTGTTCATCATTTATCAATTGAACTGAGTTAGGTCTCTTTGTCAAAGAAATCCACTTCCATCAGAATACATCCTCATACAGTATCGTTGTTGAAGCATATAATGATCTCCTGGTTCTGCTCACTTCAGTTAGCATCAGTTCATGTAAGTCTCTCCAAGCCTCTCTGTATTCATCATGCTGGTCATTTCTTAGAGAACAATAATATTCCATAACATTCATATACCACAATTTATGGACATATGATGATCAATTCTGATGCACGTGGCCATCTTCAACAATGAGACGAACCAAATCACTTCCAATAGAGCGGTAATGAATTGAACCACCTACACCCAGCAAAAGAATCTGGGAAATGACTATGAACTACTACATAGAATTCCCAATCCCTCTATTTTTGTCTGCCCGCATTTTTGATTTCCTTCACAGGCTAATTGTACACTATTTGAAAGTCCAATTCTTTTTGTACAGCAAAATAACTGTTTGGACACTAATTTTGTATTTAATTTATACTTTAACATATTTAACATGTATTGATCAACCTGCTATCTGGGGGAGGGGGTGGGAGGAAGGAGGGGAAAAATTTGAACAAAAGGTTTGGCAATTGTCAATGCTATAATATTACCCATGTATATAACTTGTAAATAAAAAGCTATAATCAAAAAAAAAAGATGACCAGCAGGATGATTTCAGAAAGGCCTGGAAAGACTTATATGAACTGATGCTTAGTGAAATGAGCAGGACCAGGAGATCATTATCTACCTCAACAACAATACTATATGATAATCAATTCTGATGGGTATGGCCCGCTTTGGCAATGAGATGAACCAAATCAGTTCCAATAGAGCAGTAATGAGTGAAAGAACGTTGGGAGATGACTATGAACCACTACATAGAATTCACAATCCCTCTATTTTTGTCCTGCATTTTTGATTTCCTTCACAGCTTAATTGTACACTATTTTAAAGTCCTATTCTTTTTGTACAGCAAAATAACTATATAGACATGCATCTATATTGTATTTAACTTATGTTTTAACATGTTTCGACATGTATTGGTCAATCTGCTATCTGGGGGATGAGGTGGGGGGAAGGGAGAGAAAAATTGAAACAAAGGGTTTTGCAATTGTCAATAATGAAAAATTACCCATCTATAATAAAAAAAAGCTTTAAAGTTATTTTATCTTTAATTTTTTTTAAATAAGAAGTCTGGTCATTTGCTCAGGTTTCCTCATACCTATTCCCCACTCTATTTATTGCTTGCCTTTTCATATTAGAAATGAAGGCAATTCTGCAAGCAGCTGCTTGGAGGGATACACATATTGTTTTAAGTTTGGTTGGGATTTAGAGTGGTATGACTGATATTTTCACTAATGTTAGCATTTAATTGAAAATAGTTTATTGGCAAGAGGTAATCCAAGTTATTTTTTCCTAGTTAAGAGAAATGCCAAAAGCTATAATTTGGTCTTTTTTTTTTTTTTTAAACCTAAACCAAAATAGATTTTGGCTTCAAGATGGGGGGAAGGACAAAGACTTTATTCCTTTTTAGAACTGGCTTGACAGTTTAATAAGCAAACTAACAGAAAAGAGGAGCGAGACATTTAATGGTTGGAAAAAAAATCCTCTATTAAAGTCCTGTGATGCTTTCATAAACCTGACTGGAGACATCTGTCTGAAGTGACCTAAATTTCTTTGGTTATAATTCTGTTTTGAGATTTTGTTCACACTCATCTGACCCTCAAATTGTTGATAAATTGGTACTCAATGGTAACCAGAAATTTGGGAAGAGGGAGTAGATTATGGACCAGAAGATGACTCTATAAATCAGTGAATCCATTAAGTAAAAGTTTGTCTAGAAAGAGTGGCTGCTCCATTTCCCAGAGAAGACCCAAATGGACGGAAAGAAAATAGCAAAGTTTGCTGGGTTGTTACATTCTCTACTGCCTCCTATACACTGACTACCAGTATTATCCATGGTTCTCTTCAACTATTGTGGGAAGCTGTCAGAAATGGGCAAGAAATAAATTGTTCTTTTAGCTGTTACATAAATGTTCCCTTTTATGTCCATCATATACTCATTCATCAAGTAAATTCATCAAGTATATATATATATATAGACACAATGTTTATCCTAGGAAAGATGATCCTGAATAAAAATATTTGCTTCTCTGCAAATGATAAGAAATAACTCAGGAAGGCACTTTTCCCCTGGAATGGAATCAATGGCAGTAATATATAGCTAGCTTTTCTATCATCATCATCATCATCATCATCATCATCATCATCATTTCCATCACCAAAAAACACAAGCCAAACAAAAAACCCACATTTATCACCACCTATTTGCATAGACATAGGTCCCAGAACAAAGATTTGGTTGTTATTTCATGTAATTTGGGGACCATTGGTATCCATTCAAGCTTTCATTGTCATCTGGCTGAGACATTATTGGAGGGACAGATTTTAGATAAATCTTATTTAGCATGAGATTGCTTTCTGGCTTCAAATTCTGCCTTTTTCACTAACTCATTACACATTCTTATATGATACATTTTCTCAGTTTTCACCCTGGTGAAATAGAACAATCATAATTCCTTTTCTACTTCAATCAAATAAAGGAACATTGTGGGCAATAATGAAATGATGTCTGTGAAGTGTTTGGAGTTCTTTAGTATAAAGGCACTCTATAAACATAAAACATTATTATTCTCAGTAATCCCAGGGTTTTAGAATTTTTCAGAAACTTGCTATAAAGTACAGAGAGTACTTTTTATCAAAAGAACTTTTTATTCTAATTAAATGAATCAAAATGTTCAATTAAAGAACCCAGCCAATAAACTGCTACACTTTCCAATGAAATGCTTTATGTTTCTAGATGAATAAGAGGGTATGGTGACTGAGTGGGTGGCCTATGACTTGGGGCTCCTCACTTTGTGTATTAAAGTACTGGAGTCAGCATTTTATCTAAGCTGTGCTTATATAGAAAGGTTTTTTTTTTTTTTTTTTTTTTGGTGGAAGAAGAGGGAAGGAATCAAGGTTAACTACTGTATTCTGGCAAAAGAGCCAAGATTTTCTAATCTTTGGAAATATCCTGGGAAAACATTTAGAGTTTCTTATTATGCACTTAGGTAGCCTAGCAAGTGGTACCTTGCCTATTGCCAGTTACAATGTCTAGTGGGACAGCTCTTATTTAAATTTATTAATGGATCAGTAGTCTTATTAATATGAGTCCTTCCTCCATTAGTATAGATTATACCCTCTCCATGCCTTATCATCCTATGTGATTTCTGTCCACTTTTCTACACAATTCTTCCATAATTGACCTATCCAATATGTTGAATGTCATAATTAGTTTGACATCTTGGAAATATCTCTTAATATAGTATGTAATCTGACTTTTATCTATTTTCTTTAATTCTAGGGCATTAGCCTGCCTCATTTACTAGTCCAAAATTTTCTGGATGATTCCTTTTATGCCATTTCTTACTTGTAAGTCATTTTTGGTACCATGCTGCCACCCAGCATGCATCTTCCCACTGCCCTCTGGGCTACTTGCCATTTTTATTATTTCAAGATGATATTCACAGTCATTTAGCTAATGCAAAAAGTGAAAGAGATGGACTTTTGCTTCATTGAACAACATGGCATCCTTGAAGGTTAACTGGCTTCTTCAAGGACACATAGTCAATATGTATCTGATAAAGGATTTGAATTTGTATTCCTCATTCAAAGGTTGGTTCTCTACTACTCTATGCTGCTTCTTGAAGATTATGGTATATTATATATGGTACACATATTTAGTAGAAATGGGTATTTGGGTTTGAAAATTGTTTCTTTTATTTATTACCTATATGACAGTTATATGGTAGATCCTATGAATGAACCAGTGAAAATCAACTGTCTTAATGAGGAGACTAAAAAAAACTTCAAATCATTAAAAAAAAATTGATCTCTTTACAAAGCAGAGAGATGTACAAGCCAAAGGAAACAGCCACTTAAAGTATAAACTAATTTGTTAAATGTTACTAAGATTCATGATAGAAAATGATGAACAATATAAGCTCATTAAAAAAAAGAAATAATAATAACAAAGGGAAACTCAAGTTGAAAGAAAGTTTGACAAGATACTCGACTCAGAAAAATCATCCCAAGCAAATATAAAATAAGAGAAGGAAAATGGAAAAAAAAATCTATCAAGATTTTTATAACAAACTCTTTATGGTCAAGACATTTGGAATTTATTCACATTACATTTCTGGATGTACTGATGAAGGAAGTGGAAATAATACTGAAGAAAACAAAAATAGATTGAATAGACAAAGGAATTTCAGGCTTGAGGTGACACAATTTTAAAGGGATAGAGGGATTGATTTCAAAAGATTTGTGAGAGAAGGAAAAGAAACATGGAAGACATGAGGAAAAATCTTTAACTTTGTTATTAGTCACCCCCATTCTCATCCCAACCAGCATGTGCACATGCACACACACACACACACACACACACACACACACAGATGCAAAGTATCAGAAAGTCCATGTGCTTATTTTCATATAAATTTGTATTAGAATGATCTTATATCAGTCAAGGCATTTTGATGAGGTTATTAGAAAGGAACAGATGCATTTTTCAAGAATTATTACTTAGTCAACCATACCTTTATAATGATAGAATTAATTTAAAGGTGAGGAGAATACTAAGTCCTACTGTGCTTACTATTTGTTGATTATAATTTTTTTGATAGGGAAGTCCTATCATGAATGCAAGAGATAAGTGGAAAATTCATATGTTGCATTACTATCTACAAACTATGAAGAAAAATTGAAGTTGATGAGATTATAAATCCATTGAAGTATTAGAGTACTTTTCTAGCAGAGGGACTAATCTTATATCTAAGAAAAATAGAACAAAGTTGTTATGATGGAATTGAAATTCAGCAGAAGTTATTGTAGCTCGTCTTTCACCTTTTAAGAGAATCACTGACATCACAGGGTGATATCTTGACTTACATATGGACTGAATTTAAGTGAGGCAGAATAACACAAAGTTGTCAGTCTCACTCTGTTTTCAGAATTATCAAAATCCAATGTCAAGACAAAAATCAAGATGGCAGTCAATGACTCAGAATGTAGTATATGATCTCAGGGTTTTTGATGTTTGACTGCTGATGTCCACAGTTCTTGCTTCGGTCTCCTAAAGTTTACAGCCATTGGAACAAATCATTCTCATGTGCTCATTCTGCTGTGTTGTGATTTTCTTCTTTATAAATAATATAATGTTTTTTCTTTCCAACACTTCTGAGGAAGTCTTCATATACTTGGGGTGGACCATAATTTATCAACAGTTTTGAGGCCTATTGATTACCTTCAAGGTACCAAGAAATGATTTTATTGGATTGTGGCCATTTTGATGTTAATAGAACACCTTGCTCCCCTCAATGAGCTCCCTGGGTGTTGAAAAACCTGGCAGATGTGGTTACTGAGTTATTTTCAGTGCTTTTATTTTTTACATAGAGTAGAATGGGAGGGGTCATGCAATTTTCAAACTGGAGAAAATGTCCCAATGTTCAAAAACACATTCTAAGGTCTGGTGTAAAGGACTTTAGAAAGCATCCAGTCTAATCCCTTTATGTTACAGATGAGGGAAAAAATTCCATTATCATAGACAGAGTTAAATTTAAGCCTAATTTTCTTGACCCCAAATACATAACCTGTTGCCTTTAACAGAGGGTGGATTTCTCAAATTATGGTCCAGAGTATTATGGATTTGAGTTCTAGAATAAAACATGTAGAATGTCTTTATGAAATAAATGATTGGTAAGTATTTAGGAAGGGGAGTGCTTATCACTAAGAGCCATCAACCCATTGGTTTGTTCAAAGATGAATTTAGGAATGGCCTCCACAGGAAAATAATAATCCATCGGTGGTGGCAAGTCCTAATTTATGCTGTTGCTCTTGAGGTGTGGTTTAGGGATTCCAGAAATCCTTCTAAGGGGCTTAAGATGTTGAAATTATTTTCATAATAATACTCTTTGTTTACTGTATTCTACTCTTTGTGACTTCTATTTGTTGTTTTCTTGACAAAGATACTGTAATGGTTTACCATTTCCTTTTCTAACTCATTTGGTAGATAAGGAATTTGAGGCAGACCAGGTGAAGTGACTTGTCCAGGGTTGTACAACTATTAAGTGAATGAAGTCAGATTTGAACTCGGGTCTTTCTGACTCGACACCCAATGCTCCATTCATTGTGTCATGTAGCTGCCATAATAACACTAAGATGTTTTGATTTTTACTATCACAAATATGGATAGGTATAAACCATATTAAAAAAAAAACACCTCTACAGGATTTTCAATAACTTTTAAAAATGTAAAGGCATTGCAAAAAATTTGATATCCACTACTCTAGGTGGCCCTTATCAGATATGAATCATCTTGGGCAATGGAAAGGCAGGACCACCCATTCTTTTTTCCTTAAGTACCAATTTGGAATTGAGAGATTAGCATCCTTGGTCTGGGGAATTTTCATGATGGATTGGAGAGGCTAATCTTGTAAATTGCAGTGAAACAAATGGAAAAATCTATGAATTATGCTATCAATACAATAATAATTTTTTGATGTTATTTGACTAATAAACAAATTGGGCTGCTGAATGAATAGCATCTGTGTATATCCAATACATTATTCAGGGCTTGGAATAAAATTTTCCCATGTCATTTTCTGTGGTTTTCACTAAAAGTAAGAGAGAACTTCCCTCCCCCCCCTTTATAAATTAAATATTGCACCTGGAGGAACCTCTAATAAATCTTAATATCCAGACAAAGAGGATTTGAAGTATTAAAATTCTCCATGGGACAGGTCTCTTCATCCAGATGTTAGTATATTTATTATAAACACCAGTGTGACTGAAAGAAACATTTTGCACATAGTGGATAGAGATTTGAAGACCCAGGTACTTCTGGTGCATAAAGTATAGCGGCCAAATGATCATGCTGGTGTGTTGGGTCATATCTAGGGATTAGAGGCAGGGGGAAACTAATACCTGCTGGTGACATCTTGCTAAAGGTCTAAGAAAACTCAAGAAGGACAAAAGACAAGATGATTAAGTAACCTAGTGTTTAGATTGTTATTGGCTTTAAAATAAAAGGATAGGCAAACATATACCCACGCATATAAATACATACACACACATACATGCATAATTATTACCTGCAGTCAATTTTGACATAGTTTATAGTTTTAAATAGGGAATCCTTATTGAATTTTTGGAAAGGCAGCTTTGCCTTTTTGCAGGAACACCTGTCTATATGAAAGTCCGTAAATGTTTTTAAACAGGTCCCCTAGGTAAATAAGGGAGCACAGCTGCTGAAGAGAATGGGTGATGAGACAGCTGTTTGGCTGCCAGAATTGGAACCAGTGCAGGACATATGCTAGGACTGTAAACAGGAATGAATTTTCCTAAACCTTTATGAGTAAAATATTTATTTTTGGAATATTAACAAAATCAAAAGAATTATGGTACTCTTTTAATTTTAAATCAAAACGTAATGACGTGCAGCTTTTAAAGAAATTTTATTTTATGGGGCAATCTTAAGCTGAAACAGAAACAAATTTAGAAATACCGGGAATTTCTTATACAGTATATACAATACTGTAGCATTTTTCTAGCCTTTAATGTGCTATAAAAGAGGTAATGAAATCTCTCTTTCCATAAACTGTACATCAGATATTGATGGTCACTTAGAGAACTGCCAAGCCTGCTATGGACAGAAAGCTCTTAGTGTGTGGTGAATGTGCTTGTATGTATGTGTGCTCATTTGTATATATGTCAGCATTTTGAGGTGGTGTTCCAACAGAAGGTGAAGTTTGAGATGGAATGTGAGAATAGATACTTGATAAATAGGATTTTCCCTCCTGGGAGGTCCATCATTGGCAAAGAATAATAGCCTTCCTTCTTGGTGTATATCTAACATATTATTAGTCTGATCCTGGAATAAAAATTGGCCTTTTCCTTTACTATGATTTTCACTAAAAGTAAGAGAACAAATTTTCTGCTTCTATATAAACTAAATATATATCTCTCAGCCCATGCCCCTATCCCACACAATGTGAAACACATTAAGCTACAACTGCAACAGATATAGTACCCCATTTTTGCCTATAATCCATTTGCCTTTTTGTTTCATTTGTTTTGGAATAATTGAGTTTCATGGAGGAATTTTTGGAAGGCTAATTTTTGCCACTCCCAGAATTATGTATCACTAAAGTTGTCATCTATGCAGAATACTTAGTTTGAGGTGAAGCATTAGCATTTACCAAGTTGATGCCGTAAACAGACTTTAATTCAAAGATTCTTAACTTTTTTCTGCAACATGAATCCCTAGATAGTTTGGTGAATCTATAGAGTTCTTTTCAGAAAAGTGTTTTTAATGCATAAAAGAAAATACATAGGACTACAAAGGAATTCAATTATATTGAATTATAGGAACAAAAATATTAAATAATTAAGTTCATAGTGAAGAACCTCTCTTTAATTTGAGTTTGAAATTAACTTTGACATCTTTCTAATGAGGAATGTATAATCCTGTGAAAAATGCTCTAAATCATTATTAATTAGAGAAATTGAGATATCATTTTATATCTATCATGATAGGAGGGCATAGTGACATATGTTGGAGGGGATGTGGAAAGGCTGGGACACAGTCATTATTGGTGGAATTGGGAATGGATCCAATCATTTTGGAGAGCCATATGGAATTATGCCCAAAGTGTTCAACTGTCCATATCCTTTGATCCAGCATTACCACTACTAGATCTGTTTCCAAGGATGATCAGAGAAAAAGGGAAAGGATCTATATGTTCTAAAATGTTTATAGCTTCTCTCTTTGTGGTGGCAAAGAACTGGAAATTGCAAGGATGCCTATCAATTGAGGAATGACTGAACAACCTCAAGTGAACCTTTAAAATGAATGGCAGGTGTTGAGTTGCATCTACAAGGGGGCATCCAAAGGTCAGGCTTAGGAATCTTGCTTGACATGTGTACATTCTGTCTCTACTCTCCCCTCTGAATTAATGACATGCCACATTTCAGAACTAGGATAAGGCATCTGTTTGAAAGTTATGCTCCATGTTACCCTTTATTGGAGGCTTTAAACTCTAAGTATAAGAGGCTGCAAACTTTAAGTAAATATTGTATTTATGCAGCAATTGTTGCTCCTCTCCATTCTCGTGTTTCTTAAAGCATTTCAATTAGAATTACTTTTTAGCTTGTAGTACACCTTATCTCCTCTCATATGTGTTTATATTTATTCCCCTCCACACAATGCCTTGTACACAGTAGGCATTTAGTAAATGTTGTTGAGAGAATACTTTTTTTTTATCAATTTATATCAACTTAAAATGATTAACTCCCATATACTATGAAAGAAGAACTAGAATGAGAGTGCCATTGACTCTTACCAGTTCCCCTTCTTCCAAACTCTGTTTCTATAGTTTAAATAACTTAATAAAAATGGAATGATTGTAATGATGAACAACCCTATGAGAACACATTGACAATATTCAAATTTCACTTGGAGATAATTTCTTGCCTGGTTAATTATTGAATCCACAGTGTTCCACTAAAAACATCTTTAATAATGAGCTTCTTTTCTTTTCTTTTTTTTTATTTACAACTTTTTATTTTTTAAAAAATAATTTTAATTGACAGAATCCATGCCAGGGTAATTTTTACAACATTATCCCTTGCACTCACTTCTGTTCCGATTTTTCCCCTCCCTCTCTCCACTCCCTCCCTCAGATGGCAAGCAGTCCTATACACGTTAAATAGGTTACAGTATATCCTAGATACAATATATGTGTGCAGAACCAAACAATTCTCTTGTTGCACAGGGAGAATTGGATTCAGAAGGTATAAATAACCCGGGAAGAAAAACAAAAATGCAAGCAGTTTATATTCATTCTTTCTTTGGGTGTAGCTGCTTCTGTCCATCCTTGATCAATTGAAACTGAATTATATCTCTTTATCAAAGAGATCCACTTCCATCAGAATACATCCTCATACAGTATCGTTTGTTGAGGTATATAATGATCTCCTGGTTCTGCTCATTTTGCTTAGCATCAGTTCATGTAAGTCTCGCCAGTCCTTGATAATGAACTTATTTTCAAAGAAGCGTACAAAAACTAAAATATGATATTTACCCTGGAAGTTTTTATTGTTGTTAGTATTAATAACACTAGGACCATCAGTATAGTTCAAAAAGAACACTGGGATAAGAATTAGAGGTTTTTGTTTAGCTGTTTCAATTATATCTGACTTTCACAACTCCATTTGAGGTTTTTGTGGCAAAGATTATAATAATGGTTTGCTGTTTCCTTCTCCAGTTCATTTTCACAGATGAGGAAACTAAGGAAAACAGGATTAATGACTTGTCTGAGGTCATGCAGCTAGTGAATATCTGAGACTAGATTTGAACTCAGAAGATGAGTCTTCCTAATTCCAGTCTGTGTACCCTTACTCTTTGCTTCACATAACTGCCTAATGAACCACAAGACCTGGATCCAAATCATGTCTCAATCACTTATATTAGTATGACTCTGGGCAAGTCATTTACCTTCTTTGGAACTCAGTTTTCTCATCTGTAAAATAAATGAGTTGAAATAGATGATCACTAAAGTCCCCTTTCTCTTGTCTATGATCTGGAGACCCTGGTCTTCATGCTCTTCCTTGAACACAACTCTCCCTCTCCCAGTTCTTTGGCTTTGAATTGGTTATCTGCCACCTGGAATGTTCTATATCCTTGTCTCCATATCCTGTGTTCCCTGATTTTTTTTTTAAAGACAGATCACATCTCTCCTTATACAAAAGATTCTTGCTATCTTCTATCCCTCTCATCCTCATTTTTTTTCCTGAGTGTAAAATTCCAATTTACCCTACATATATCTTTTTTGCACATAAGTGTTTGTTCTATGTCTCCCTCATTAGAACAAGAGTTCCTTAAGGAGAGGAAATATTTTTGCCTTTCTTTGTATCATTAGAACATAGTTCATACATAGTAAGCACTTAATAAATGCTTGCTGGCTATTTGGTATTATCTTAATATTTACAAGTTTATATAATAAATTCCCATTTATCTAGAATTCAAACCATCAGAAAGCTCAAATAGTCAGCAACATTTTGAAGTGATTTCTGAATCATCAAAGGTTATGTTGTGACACATTTACTTTCATTGTATTTGAATTTTTAAAAATACAACTGGTGGGTACAATGAGTCTCAGTTAACCAGAATATCAAATTACTCTTATCTCCTACTTATCTATTTCAGTTAAATGGAGCTGATTGGAATCATTAGTACTAAACACTACATTAATATTCTACTGAACAAAGGGAAATTAACTTTTTATGTCAATTATTGATATAAACAAAGTCCTCTTTCTCTCTAATTTGAAAGAATAAAAGAAAATATTCAAAGAGAAAACACCTACATTTTTTGCCCCTGAAGTCAGTAGTACCTAAATGGTTTTTGGGATCAGAAAACACAAGAATGCTTTTTAATCTTTGCCACAAAACATGGCCAACCAAAGAAGCCAATTTATAAAGTAAACAGAGATCTAACATTCCCCCCTGCAGTTTAAAATGAATGCTTTGAAACAGGAGAAAAAGAATTCTCCGTCACACTGACATCATCTTCATTGTAGCCTGCCTTATGAGCAGACAAAATAGTCTATGGAACCCAAAGATCCTGTCTGGATGTGTTCTATTGAACCAAAGCTGTGAGTCACTTGTTCCTGTGAGGAACAAGTTTCCTGAAACACATGCTACAATAGACAACTTTGTATAGCATCTTTCATACAAATAGTATCATAAAACTTTGAATGAAATTGTGGCTGTAACCCCCCACATGAAGTAAATGTATGAAAATAAAAGGATGCAAAGAAGAATGTTTGTTAGTTTTCTTACAATGGACATCTCAATTCTGACTAGCTTTTGGGTCTATGCTTCTGAAGATAGAAATTGAACTGACATAATGTGGGCCACCATGTTACTTGACTCATCTTCAATTGTCCAAGACAAGGCTGTCAGCAGGATTGAAACACAATTATGAGCACATGGATAGCTTTCTTATTTTTCCAACACAAACACATGTTGGGTTTTTAGCAATTGTTAGATAAAATTTAGAGTGGGGGAAAAAACCTAGGAGATGACTTAGTCCAATTTTCTCATTTTCTATAAAAGTGAGACTCAAAAGTAATGGTTAAAATTGGATGAGTAGCATATCATGGATCCAAGTGCATGATTCCAAAAGCAATGTTATTTCTCTTATTTCAGATTTCTTCTAATCCTTTTTCTCTCTGTACCTTTTCTCTTGCTGCTTCTTGTGTGTTTCTTTGAGAAAAACAATTATGTTGAAAATGGATAAGAAAAAACTCCACACATAAAAGGGTGAAATTAAACTTTTCTTGTACTGAACTGGGAACAAGCAAAGGCAATCACAAATTCCTTCCTTGAAGATGCTGATTTAACAGGAAATAATGAATTGGGTGAAATTTTGGCATCATTGACCATTAGAAACCATTTGGTTTAACTCCCATATTTTAGGCAGAGGGAAATAGAGACCAATAGAAGGGAGGGAAGGGAAAGGAAGTGACTTACTCAAAATCATACAATCAATTAAAGGTGGTGCTAGAACTCAAGTAAAATTCCTCTATATTTTCTAGATCTTTCTATTCTAGTCTATTTTGTATCAGAAATTTTTAAAAGTGTAATTTTTGAACACTCAAGAATCCCCAAAGCCCTTTCAAGGGGTCAGCAAGATCAAAACAATTTTCATAATAATTTTAAGAAGTGATTTGAATACTTAAAACACTCCTTTTTTCCAATTATATATTTGCATGAGGCCAAACTTTCCTCATTTTCTTCCATTGAAATAATATATTGAAAAAGATTGAACTGGGCATTTATGTGGCATGGTAGGTAGATTGCTAAGTCTGAAGTCAGGAAGACTCATCTTGATAAGTTCAAATCCAGCCTCAGATACTTGCCAGCTAGTTAAGTCACTTAGCCCTGTTTGCCTTAGTTTCCTCATGTATGAAATGATCTGGAGAAAAAAATGGCAAATCATTCTAGTATCTTTGTCAAGAAAAATCGAAATGGAGTAACAAAGAATTGGACGTGACTGAAAAAAAAAAAACTGAACAACAACAACAAAAAGTTGGATGGAGCAGCAGATATGAAAATCCAGTTGTTTTCTATTAATACAGATATTAAAGATTTGCAAAAATACATACCCTTTCACTAATTTCATTTTGGAACATTTGGAAAATTTCAATTTGGAAAATGCTATCTTCATATAATATATTGTGGTAACATGTAATGGATTTATTATTGTCATTTAAAATGAATTAATAAATAGCTTTAAATGATCAGTTTTAATTTCGAATATGATAAATGTTGATATAACTCACATAAAAAAAAAAGCTCTCTGGAGCCCTGAGACCTAAACGTGACTTTGAGAACCATTGTTTTATGCTCTTTGTAGTGATCCAAAGGATTACCATAATGCATGCTACTCAAACAGTTTGGAATACCTTGTGTGCCTTATTCTACCTTGTATCTTCCTATGTTTATAAATGTAAGGATTATAGTATATAATTTCTCTGTTAAAATTGACCAAACCTTAATGCTTTATTTATATTTCCTCATGGTGAAATTATTAATTCTTTTTGGACCATTCCTTGAGATTATGCATTGACCAGTATATAGTTTCCATAGACTCATGCTGCTACCTGAAAATTCCACACTCATATTCATCCAGGTCACTGTCATTCCTGGTCTGGCTATCTCTTCTTTGGTGAATATTCTGATGACATTCATATTAATATATATGACACAATTCAGAAATTCTAGGATCTAGAGCAGATTTATATAAGATAACCATTAAAGAACTTTACTTTTTTCTAAAACTTACTTATTGATAGAGAGGAAATCACTTGATCTAAAGATGAATAATTTTCTTTTGTCTCCCAGGACTTCAAAATGTTTATACCCTAGAAGACATGTGATCTGCAATATACTTGAATTTTTCAAACAATACTTGTTCATATATACTTTTGCTCTCTGTACTGAATATGAATATTATTGATAATATGAATATTATCATGGGGTCATTAATTTAAAGCTAAAAGAAACCTCAAAAATTATGCAGTCCAGAGTATTTTATTTCCTAGATTAGGAAATCCTGAGATCTCAGGTGACTTGCCTAAATCTTCATAGATGATAATTAACAGAGCTGTTTTAAATATAGGTATTGGTTTCAAATCCTGGTTCTACTACTTACTACTTGTATGATCCTACAAGTCACATAATTTCTTTGGCCATTAGTGTCTCATGAATAAAAAAGAGATTAGATTCATTCCAGTTCCAGATCTATGAGACTATTGAAAAAAAAATCTTTTTCAGAGAACTACTCTATCTCTCAATTAATTATGTAACATAGTAGAATTAAAATTAAAATAGATCACCATCATTATCACAGATCTAGAACTGAAAGGAACACTATTTTACTACAAGGTTATATGCAAGAATTCTACAATAATAAGATTTCAAATATATTCCAAATGAGAAATTGTGATGGATAAATGGTATAAGGAATGTCATCTGAGAAGTATATGAGTAGAGTGAATACAAATCCAGAATTGACTGTTATATAAAAAAAATCATTAAAACTTTTTAAAAAACATTTTGTCACCAGTAAAAGTACAGGTTGGTCATATAGCAAGAATGAGGGATAGCTACCAAATAGCCCACTTTTCTGTGCTTTTCTGGTATCCACACAATATTAAAATATCATGATGAAATAGCATTTCCTCATGCTATCCATCACATTTGTTGTTCCTCTTATGATAAATTTATGAGAAGACATTGGCAAGAGCTGATAAGAATTGGTACACATGGATGGGTTGAGATATGTGTCATTAGAAATAATATGTCAATGAGATCACAGATGCTTTGAAGTATTGGAGGGTTCCAGGATTATCTAAGGGATATGCATACCATATACCTAAAAATTAACCAGCAAAGGATGAACTTCTGGTGGAGCCAAAATAAAGCAATGTTCTTAAATGTTCTAAGAAAAACTTCAAAAGAAATAGAGGCAGGGAGCAAACTTGTAGCTAGTTATAAAGCTCATGTATGGGTGTCAGTAGTAGTGAATGATGGAAAGAAGGGCAAGGCAGAGTAATTTTACAAATGACTTTAAAAATATTTTATTAGTTACAACCAGTTCTACTGCTATTATGCAGGAACAACTAAGTGATATCTGGAGCTATCATTCATATTCTTAATGCTTCTCACATGATGTAAATCTGTTTCACTATCATTAACCTCATCCCAGTATGACTCCAAATAAAAATGCAATAAATCTCGGTTTCTCTTTTAAGAACCATAATACAACTCTTCAAACATCATTTTTTCTTTCATCTTACAATTATTATTTTACATGGGAACAAATCTATCTTCCTCCCTTATTTATCCATGTTTATTGGTCTGAACATGTATACTTTATATGACTATCTTTTGTAGGGAGATACAATCTAAGAATTGGTTGCTCCATTTTTCTGAGTCTGTATCCTTAAATACCCTTTGGTACGGTAGTGAAAGACTTTTCCTTTTCCTTCTCTCTGCTAATTAGTTTTGTGCCCCTTAAAGGCCTAGAACTCACAATGATTACCTATCTTATTGAAATAGTTCTATTTCCTTCCGGTACTTACAAAGTCTGTTCAAGAATCTAAATATCTGATTGTTAATATAAATATCACAGAAGAGAATCCAAATCTCCTTAATAAAAATGATAATGATAATAGGACTCACATAGCACTTTACAATTTTCAAAGTCCTCTAAAAATGTTATTGTCCTTATGATAACCTTGAGTGGCAAATGCTATTATTATCTTTATTTTAAAGATGAAGAAACAGAAGCAGGCAGAGGCTAAAAGTAACTAATCCAGGATCACAAGCACCTGAGACAAGATTTAAACTCAGGTCTTTTTTGTTTTGTTTGTTTTTGTCTTGTTTTTTAATTTTTATTTTTTCTGGTTATATACATACATTCATTAAAAAAAAAAAAAAAAAAAAAAAAAAAAAAAAACCTCACATACTTCCTTATGAATCATGTTGGGAGAGAAAAATCAGAATAAATAGGAAAAATGAGGTCTTCCTAACACCAGGCCTTTAGGATCTTTTGCTTAGTAAGCAACATATAGAAGCAATATCAACCTCCCCTATGATAAACAATGCTGTAAAAAGAAGGAATGACCTGAAGTGCACCTATCGTAATTCTATTTTAAAGTTGAATGGCTCCTTTAAGGAGCCTCTAAAAACTGCTTAGGAGACAAAATACAGAATAGCTGTATTCTTTTGCCAAATCGGCTATTGGAGCATTCCCCTTTGACCCTGGACAAAGCACAGACTAAACAGATCCATTTCCTTCCACAGTTAGGGTAGAGTATGATATGAAAATAAAATGGCCTTGTAGTAAAGATAGCAGGGAAATGCTGCTATGGATTCTACATCTGAGATCAAACTGGATCCTTTATACTTCAGCTTACCTAGGTCAGAGTAGTGAGGGCCATAGATGACTTCATCATAACACATCTGTGCAGCAGATTAAATGACCTTGTAATGAAGTCTTTACATGAAAGAAATCTAATCTCCCTTCTATCTTTTTTCCTGTTTTTTGGGAGATGGCCCTGACAAAATGACTTCACCTGCAATGTCCAAGTTTCTCATCTTTAACATGATGGCATAATTAATACTTCTTAAGTGCTCTGGGAAGGGAGAGATAAAAGGTGAGAAGTGGAAATCATTAGTAAGGCTAATTATTGAGATAGGAGACATGAAAATCATGATAAGCTTCTACATATTTTGGTGTGTGAACTCCCTTCAACAATGGGGGTCTCACAACTAAGTTTATCACTTAGTAGATGAGTCTCTGTAGTTAGTTGCCTGAAGAGATTGAGTGATTTGTTGATAAGACTCAGATCCTCTTATGATTTGGCTCTAAAACTATTCACAATACCATGCTGCCTCTTTAAATAAAAGTTTCAAACTAAGGAATCAAAAAAAAAAAAAAATCAAAGGGTGAAGTTGTATCATGAGCCTAATAATTATCTCTAAAACAATAGTTGATCATGCTTTCATTCATTATCTGATTCCCCATAAACCTCTTGGGAGGTTGGCTGGACAGGAATTACTAGCCCCATTTTGGATGGAAAAACTGAAGTACAGAAAAATGAAATGCTTTGTTCAAAGTCATTTAACAGGATAGTATTAGTGCCTACATTAGGGCTCATATTTTCTGAATCTCTTGGCCTAATGCACTATTCTTTAGCTCACAATTGTTGTTCATCCTTCCTTTTCAAAGAGTACAAATTATGGGGAGTGGGGAGCGGAGTCAAGATGGGAGAGAGGACACACTTTTTTTCTGAGCTCTCCTACTACCCTCATATTAATTACAAAATTCAGTCTCTGAAATAATACTGGACTGGCAGAAGCCACTAATATTATGAATGCAGCAATTACCAGCAAAAGATAATTTCGAGGATTACTAGAAAAGTCTGCTTTTATCGAGTACAGGAAGTGGCCAGGCACAGGCAGGCAAGCAGAGCACAGAGGCCAGCACACACTCAGTAGACCGGGTGTGGTCTCTGCGGGGCAGAGGATCCTACTATAGTGTTGTCTACTCTGCCCTGGTTTCAAGCCAGTAGATCAGCATAGAAGTTATAAAATATCTAAAACAAAAAAGGTAAAGAGTGTACTCCAAAGCGCCCAAGTCTCACAGGACCTGGCCACACCCACCCTGTTATGAGCCAGAACTTGAAACAGGGTGTTACATCACTAGAATTGATAAACAATGCATAAGTTTATACCTTTGAGAGCACACATTCGCTCACACATTAGAGTTCACAAATTCGGGAGATTCACAAGTCAAAAACCCACAATCCCACTCTCTCAGAGGAGGAGTCAACCTTTGGGTTCACACCTTTAAGAGATCATATATAAGGAGCTCCTGGAGTCAGTTGAAGAGGTTGAGAAAGCAGGAGTGAGTGGAGGAGAAGTCAGTTGAGGGGATTGAGAAGCCAGGAGTCAGAGTTGAGCTAGAGGCAGAAGCTGGCAGAGGCAAAAGACTAGCAACGAGAGCTCTCAGAACCAAAGAAAGCTAACTGGGCTATTTTGAAAGAGACAATAAAGAACTACTTTAACAGCTGGCTGCATTTGAGGTGTTTATTACTCTGAACCGAAACTAAGGCTGCCTCCAGAAAACCTCCCCAAGAAACTTGCTCTGAAAGAACCATTATATTATACAAAAGAAGAGAACACCACACACCCAGCACCAGGAGTACTCACTCCCAGACTAGCTATTGTTGCTTCCAGGTGTCTGTAGAGGAAGCTTGGAACTTCCTTGCCCTAAAAGCAGATCTCAACATTTTAAAAAATGAGTAAAAAGGCAAAGTGAGCTGTAACTATAGATAGCTTCTATAGTGAAAAAGAAGAACAGATTTCAAACCCTGAGGAGACTAAAAGCAGATTGTCTCCAGATGTAGCCTCAAAGAGTGATATTACCTGGTCCCCACCACACAAGACTCTCTTAGATGAAATTTAAAAGATCTTAAAAGAGAGCTAGGAGAAAAATGGGGAAAGGAAAGGAAAACTTTGCAAGAAGGTTTGGAAAAGGCATGTAACTTAATAAAAGATAGATTGTAAAAAGAAGACAACTCCCTGAAAAACAGAATTTGTGAATTGGAAAACGTAAAGAACTCCCAAGAAAACAGAATTTGTGAACTGGAAAAAGAAAATAACTCCTTAAAATTTTGTGAAATAGAAAAAAAAATTCCATAAAACAAAACAACTCATTTAAAAACTCAATTGGACAAATACTAAAAGAAGTAAAAAAAAAGTAAATAAACAAAATAATCCATTAAAAATCAGAACTGAACAAATGGAAATGAATGACTCAATGAGACATCAAGAATTAGTCAAGTAAAACCAAAAAAATGAAAAAATAGAAAAAAATTTAAATATCTATTTATGGGAAAAAACACAACAGACCTGGAAAATAGATTTAGGAAAGATAATCTAAGGATTATTGGACTCCCTGAAAATCCTGATAAAAAAAAGAGCCTAGACACTATTTTTTTCCTTTTTTTAATATTTTATTTTATTTTATTTAATAATAACTTTATATTGACAGAATCCATGCCAGGGTAATTTTTTTTACAACATTATCCCTTGCACTCATTTCTGTTCCGATTTTTCCCCTCCCTCCCTCCCTCCACTCCCTCCCCTAGATGGCAAGCAGTCCTATATATGTTAGATATGTTGCAGTATATCCTAGATACAATAAATGTTTGCAGAACTGAACAGTTCTCTTGTTGCACAGGGAGAATTGGATTCAGATGGTAAAAATAACCCGGGAAGAAAAACAAAAATGCAGATAGTTCACATTCATTTCCCAGTGTTCTTTCTTTGGGTGTAGCTGCTTCTGTCCATCATTTATCAATTGAAACTCAGTTAGGTCTCTTTGTCATAGAAATCCACTTCCATCAGAATACATCCTCATACAATATTGTTGTCGAAGTGTATAATGATCTCCTGGTTCTGCTCATTTCACTTAGCATCAGTTCATGTAAGTCTCTCCAAGCCTCTCTGTATTCATCCTGCTGGTCATTTCTTACAGAACAATAATATTCCATAACATTCATATACCACAATTTACCCAGCCATTCTCCAATTGATAGGCATCCATTTAATTTCCAGTTTCTAGCCACTACAAACAGGGCTGCCACAAACATTTTGGCACATACAGGCCCCTTTCCCTTCTTTAGTATTTCTTTGGGATATAAGCCCAATAGAAACACTGCTGGATCAAAGGGTATGCACAATTTGATAACTTTTTGGGCATAATTCCAGATTGCTCTCCAGAATGGTTGGATTTGTTCACAACTCCATCAACAATGCATCAGTGTCCCAGTTTTCCCGCGTCCCCTCCAACATTCATCATTATTTTTTCCTGTCATCTTAGCCAATCTGACAGGTGTGTAGTGGTATCTCAGAGTTGTCTTAATTTGCATTTCTCTGATCAATAATGATTTGGAACACTCTTTCATATGAGTGGTAATAGTTTCAATTTCATCATCTGAAAATTCCTAGACACTATTTTTAAGGAAATCATCAAAGAGAACTGTCCAAATGTAACAGAATGAAAAGGTAAAATAGTCATTGAAAAAATTCATTGAACACCTCCTGAAAGAGACACCAAAATTAAAACCCCAAGGAATATCATAGCTAAATTTCAGAACTATCACACCAAGGAACAAATATTACAAGCAGCCAGAAAAAAATTCAAATACCGAGGAGCCACAATAAAGATTACTCCTGATCTAACAGCTTCCGCATTAAAGAATTGAAGGGCCTGGAATTTGATATTCCAAAAGGCAAAGGAACTTGGAATGCAGCCAAGAATAAACTACCTTGCTAAACTGAACATTTTCTTCCAGGCAAGATGAGCATTCAATGAAAGATGAATTCCATTTATTTCGGGTGAAAAAACAGAGCTAAGCAAAAAATTTGACCTCCAAATATAGGACTCAAGAGAAGTATAAAAAAAAAAAAGAACTCTTGAGAACTGTATTTCTGGTATGGGCATACATAAATATCATGTGTATAATTTGATTTTACTTTTATAATGTTAAAAAAGGAATTAGAAGTGGAAAGGGGATTGTATCAGAAAAAAGGGAAAAATGGAGTAAAAAGAGGGAAACTGTATCTCACAAAGAGGCAAAGGAAATCTATTGTATCTGAGGGAAAGAAGGGAAGGGGATGAACATTATGTGAATCATACTCTCATCAGATTTGGCTCAAAGAGAAAATAATGGTTTACAGAGAAACTTCTCTTACCTTATTGAAAAGTGAGAGGGGAAAAGTGAAAAGGGAAGGGGTAGGCTAAATAGAAGGGAATACAGAAATAGTAGGGGAAAGCTATAAGAAAGGGGGAGGAATTCTAAAGGGAGAGGGCTGCTTGAGGCAAGTGGTGTCTATAAATCAAATACTGTGGAGGGGGTTAAAGGGAAAAGGAAAGAGAAAAGCATAATAATATTAATAAGATGTCAGGAAATACAGAATGCATAGTTAAAATATGAATGGTTCACATTTAAATGTGAATGGGGTGAATTCTCCCATAAAGCTAAGGTGGATAGCAGACTGGATTAAAAGTCAGAATTATACAATATGTTGTTTAGCGGACACATATTTAAAGCAGGGTGATACAGTAAATGTACAAGGCTGGAGCAGAATCTATTATGCTTCAGGTGAAAAAGCAGGGGTAGCCATCCTGATCTCAAATCAAGCAAAAGCAAAAATCGATCTAATCAAAAGAGATAAGGAAGGAAACTATATCTTGCTAAAGGGTACCATAGATAATGAAGCAATATCAGTACTAAATATATATACACCAAGTGATATAGCATCTAATTCCTAAAGGAAAAGTTAAGAGAGCTGCAAGAAGAAATAGACAGCAAAATTATAATAGTGGGAGATCTCAACTTTGCTCTCTCAGAACTAGACAAGTCATATAACAAATTAAATAAGAACGAAGTTAAAGAGGTAAATAGAATACTAGAAAAGTTGGTATGATAGATCTTTGGAGAAAACTTAATGGAGATTGAAAAGGAATACACTTTCTTCTCAGCAGTTCATGGAACCTATACAAAAATTGATCATATATTAGCACATAAAGACCTCAAAACCAAATGGAGAAAAGCAAAAATAGTAAATGCATTCTTTTCATATTACGATACAATAAAAACTACATTCAATAAAAAGTCAGGGGAAAATAGACCAAAAAGTAATTGGAATCTAAATAATCTCATCCTAAAGAATGAATGGGTGAAAGAGCAAATCATAGACACAATTAATAATTATACCCAAGAGAATGACAATAATGAGACAACATACCGGAATTTGTAGGATATAGGCAAAGTGGTAATAAGGGGAAATTTTATATCTCTAGAGACTTACTTGCATAAAATAAAGAAATAGAAGATCAATGAATTAGGCTTACAACTAAAAAAGCTAGAAAAAAGAGCAAATTAACTCTCCCTCCAATCAAATACCAAACTTGAAATTCTAAAAATAAAAGGAGAGATTAATAAAATTAAAAGTAAAAAAATATTGAATTCATAAATAAAAGTAAATGTTGCTTTTATGCAAAAACCCATTAAAGTAGATAAACTTTGGTAAATTTGATTAGAAAAAGGAAAGAGGAAAATCAAATTGTTAGTTTTAAAAATGAAAAGGCAGAACTTCCCACTAATGAAGAGGGAATTAGAGCAATAATTAGGAGTTACTTTGCCCAACTTTATGCCAATAAATTTGATAATCTATGTAAAATGGATGAATACCTACAAAAATATGGGTTGCCTAGATTAACAGAGGAGGAAGAAAATTGCTTAAATAGTCCCATTTCAGATAAAAGAAATAGAACAAGCTATTAATAAACTCCCTAAAAAAAAATCCCCAGGACCAATTGGATTTACATCACAATTCTATCAAACATTTAAAGAACAATTAACCCCAATACTTTATAAACTATTTGAAAAAATAGGGAATGAAGGAGTCCTACCAAAGTCCTTTTATGATACAGACATGGTACTGATACCTAAACAAGGTAGGTTGAAAACAGAGAAAGAAAATTATAGATCAATCTCCCTAATGAATATTGGTGCAAAAATCTTTAATAAAATATTAGCAAAGAGATTACAAAAAATCATTCCCCAGATAATAAAACATGACCAAGTAGGATTTATACCAGGAATGCAAGGCTGTTTCAAAATTATGAAAACTATTAGCATAATTAACTATATGAATAACCAAATTAACAAAAAAATGACTATCTCAATAGATGCAGAAAAAGCATTTGATAAAATCCAACATCCATTCCTATTAAAAACACAAGAAAGTATAGGAATAAAGAGACTTTTCCTTAAAATAGTTAGTAGCATCTATTTAAATCCATCTGTAAGCATCATATGTAATAATAAGCATCATATGGGATAAACTAGAACCATTCCCAATAAGATCAGGAGTAAAACAAAGTTGCCCACTATCACTATTGATTTTACTCTTATAATGTTTAAAAAAGGAATTAGAAGTGGAAAGGGGATTGTATCAGAAAAAGGGGAAAATGGAGTAAAAAGAAGGAAATTACATCTCACAAAGAGGCAAAGGAAACCTATTATATCTGAGAGAAAGAAGGGTGGGGGATGAACATTATGTGAATATTACTCTCATCAAATTTGGCTCAAAGAGAAAATAATTGACATATTTGGTTTACAGAGAAACTTCTCTCACCTTATTGAAAAGTGACAGAGAAAAGTGAAAAGGGAAGGGGTAGGCTAAATAAAAGGGAATACAGAAATAGTAGGGGAAAGGTATAAGAAAGGTAAAAATGGGTTCATTATTTAGACACAAAGAATGAGATTATAAATAAATTAGAAGAACATAGAATAGTTTACCTCTCAGACCTGTGGAGGAGGAAGGAATTTGTGACCAAAGAAGAACAAGAAATTATTATTGATGACAAAATAGATAATTTTGCTTATATTAAGTTTAAAAGTTTTTGTACAAACAAAACTAAAGCAGACAAGATTAGAAGGGAAGCAATAAACTGGGAAAACATTTTTCCATTCAAAGGTTTTGATAAAGGCTTTGTTTCCAAAATATATAGAGAATTAACTCAAATTTACAAGAAATCAAGCCATTCTCCAATTAATAAATGGTCAAAGGATAAGAACAGACAATTTTCAAATGAAGAAATTGAAACTATTTTTAGTCATATGAAAAGCTCCAAAACATTATTGATCAGAGAAATGCAAATTAAGACAAATCTGAGATACCACTACACACTTGTCAGAGTGGCTACAATAACAGGAAAATATAATGATGAATTTTTGGAGGGAATGTGGGAAAACTGGGACACTAATACTTTGTTAGTGGAACTGTGAGCATATCCAACCATTCTGGAGAGGAATTTGGAACTATGCTCAAAAACTGTGCAAACAGTTTGATCTAGCAGTGTTACTACTAGGCTTATATCCCAAAGAAATCTTAAAGAAGGGAAAGTGACCTATATGTACAAAAATGTTTGTGACAGCCCTTTTTTAGTGGCTAGAAATTGGAAATTGAATGGATGCCTATCAATTGGAGAATGGCTAAATAAATTTAAAAAGGAATATAATTGTTCTGTAAGAAATGACCATCAGGATGATTTCAGAGAAGCTTGGAGAGACTTACATGAATTGATGCTAAATGAAATGAGCAGAAACCAAAATATCATTATACACAGCAACAACAAGATTATACAATGATCAACTCTGATGGATGTGGTCCTTTTCAACAATGAGGTGATTTAAACCAGTTCCAAATGTTCAGTAATGAAGAGAATTAGCTACACCCATAGAGAGAACCATGGAAATGAGTGTGGACCACAACACAGCATTTCTATTTTTTCTGTTGTTTGCTTGCTTTCTTGTTGTTTTCCTTTTCAGGTTTTTTTTTTCTTTCTAGATCTGATTTTCTTGTGCAGCAAGATAACTGTATAAATATGAATACATATATTGTATTTAACATATACTTTAACATATTTAACATGTATTAGACTAAGTGCCATCTAGGGGAAAGGATGGGGGGAAAGAGGGGAAAAGCTGGAAGAGGTTTTGCAAGAATCAATATTGAAAAAAATTACCCATGCATATGTTTTTTAAATTAAAAAAAGAAAAAAGTACTAATTATGTTATAGAGTTGATTTCTTGACTTGTATGTGAATTGGATTTAAGTGAGACAAAATTGCACAATAATCAGCCGTACTTACTCTTAAAAGTTATGAAGTCCAGTAATGAGACAAAAATCAACATGACTGACTATCATGTGAGATACAATGATGACTTTGGTGTCTTTGTTGTCTGATTAAGCTCTAACCCTCCACAGCATCTGCTTTAGCTGCCCATATGGCTGTTAGAACAAACTTCTCTTGTCTTCCCCATTCTACCAGACAAAGTCTTTACTTGTTTAGCGTAGACATCCCTATAATTGATGCGTATGTTTAAAGCCTGTAAGTTGTCCTCAATCTGGCTAACCTGAGTTTCCCAGGGCATTGGGGAAGGTGGCTGCTGAACATACTATGTTTTTTTGGAGGCACAGATGAGAGTTGAATGCTACATAAACACCAAAGATGAATTAGAGAGGATCAGAATACTATTCCTTCTTGAACAACTTATACATATCAACAGAGGTAAAGTTTACTTTAAATTTGTAATTTATCAGTTTATTTTCAAATTTAGAATATTGGCCAATATTCCAAATAAATATTACTATGGTGATCATGGCTTGAATAACACCTCTTAAATCACCACATAAATTGCTTTTTTCATATCTCTCCTTTGACTTTTCCTAACACAAAATGATATGTTTAGAAAAGGTAGCATTCGTTATCGATTGATAATATTAAGAAATTCTCTACCTAAAGGATGAATAATAGAGAGAATATTTGTCAGCAGAACACTTGTCCTATCCTCCTGTGTTTCCTCTTTTATAGCTTTCTGAGAGGAAAAAAAGTGGAGAGGCTTTGTGGTACAATTGATAAAAAGCTAGACTTTTAATCAAGAAGATCTTCATTCAACTCCTGTTGGATTGGCTATGCATTCCTGGTTAAATTATATATTGTCTCTGGGACTCAATATTCTTTTCTTTAAATGAGAAAACCTCTAATTCTCTTCCAGCTCTAAATCTAGAAATGAGTGAATGAAAAATTAATTAATTTGAAATTTGGGATATTACCCCTCAGAAATCTTCAATTTAAAAGCATATTGTCTACTAGGCCACAAGAGGACAGCAGTAGCATTTGACATCTAAGATTATTGTCAGAGAATCCATTTTATTTAGTTTTCCTCTAAGAGTCAAAACTGGCCTTCTCTTAGTATGATTTAAGGACTTGCTTTTGGTTTCCTATCCTGGAATCTAAATCTGAGTGAGGCCCTAGTTATGATAATCCATAAGTCTCAAGAAATATTATAGAGCTCCAAAGTAAAGTAATCCATTTATTTCTGCATTATCACTAGCTTAGAAGAATCTCACTCAAAGCATGGAAATAAATTATGTAAACATTAACTTAACAAATGATGGTATAGCATGTGCAAATAAATATAGGAGAGTTCTAATATACCACATCACTTTTCATTTGCAAACCAATAGAATCTTGAATTGAAAATATAAAAGATTGAATAAGTGGTATATTAAATTTTACCTTTCTTAAAACGTCCTAAATATCTTATGAATGTTTTGACAGATTTCAAGTTCAATATGGATAGCAAATCATTACCAATTAATAAGTGGATAGAATGAAGTTCAAAGGTGTGGAATAATTATTTACTGACTTAAAAGAGAGGGGAAAAGATTGAGAGAGAGACACACACAGAAAGAGAGAAACAAAGAGAAAAAAGACAGAGAGAGACAGAGAGACAGAGGGGAAAGGAGAAAGGAAGGGAAGGAGTAAGGGCATGAAGGAGGAAAAGATGGAAGGAGAGAAAGAGAGAGAAAGAGAGGGAGAGAGAAAGAGGAAGAAAAGGAAGGAGAAAAAGGAAGGAGGGAGGGAGAGAGAAACTAATCTTAAGCAAAAATATTGTTATAGGTGAAGCTTTTCCTTCTTTTTATGCTATTAAGTTCTGGAGTTTTCCTGACCTTATTTAGAAATTGGTGAGGCAATGATGGAGGGAGGTAGAAGGCAGAAATGTCTCAGTTTTTGTGTAGCAAGAAACAGAGATGCAAGATTCAGAAGAAGAAAAATAATGCAAGAATGATGAGCATGAAATATAAGGCAAATTTGTCCTGGCATAGGAGATAATGTTTTAAAACTAGAATGGTAGGCTAGAAAGACAGTAATAATGAAATCTGTGCACAACCCAAAGGAAGTTAGAATTCAAATTAATCAGTGTCCAACAAGGACTAAATTTGAACAGACAACACAGCATGCTAATGAACTTGAAATTATCTGGATTTCATTGCAAAGTTCTACACCCACTTTAGTTCACCTAAAAATCTTTAGCAGTGGACAACTCCTAGACATTATTAATATTTCCTATATGGGAAAGAGATGTTACTGATAGTGGAAACTAAATTTAGGGAAGTTTTGGGACTACCTGTCAGCTTCAAACTTTAGTGGTAGCTTTATATAGAAAGCAGAGCTAAGGACTATGTTGCAAGTAGGACTTTTGGCTTCCATAATAGCATCTTTTGTATCTTTAAATTTTCTCAATATAGTCAATATATAAAATCACATTTTCCTATTTGCCAAATTAATGTGAATGAGATGAGGTGAGATCTCTCAAGACAGTTGTGAAAATTGAGTAAGGTTTCATCTACTTCAGAGTTGGAATAGGCCTGAAGGTCTTTGAGCATTGACTCAAGGGCATACTTAAATCCCCTCCCTGCTAAACTCCCATGACATCATTTTCTCCCTATTTCGATCAAATATGAGCAACTATGTACTTATTGGTCAAGTTCAATTTCTTCGGTAGTTCCCACATTTAGAATGTAAGAAGACTCTCAGCTAATGAGAATGATGGTCAGTGATGGGAGGAGTATTTGCATTAGAGACTATATAGTGTGAAACCTGTCCTAAAAGGTGCCTCCTCACTTTGATTGCTTGCTTGAGGGGAGGGACGCTTGATTCTCCTGAGAATGTACAATAAATTTGTGCTTTGCTTCTAGAGATCTCTCCAGCTTTTTATTAAATGATGACTCCTCACTATTCTGAGTCACACAAATGCATGACATGCTAAGCTTGGAGGCAGTATAGTACAAGATCCTGTGCTTAGTCTGGAATCACAGAAGCCCAGCTCTGTTATTAACCACCTAGGTGACCCTGAGCTGGACTTCAGTTGCCTCAGCTGAAAAATGAGGAGTCTGGACAAGGTAGTCTCTCATATCCTTTCCAAATTTATGATCCTATAATTTCTAGTCCTGCTCTGTGAGGATTTTGTGCCTCATTTACTGACCTAGATTATTTATATATTTTAGATAACTATATTGATTTGCAACAGTTTTAGATAAATTGTCCTTTATACTTAGACTGTTTTTATATGGTGGTTCTTTTATTCACCTGGACATGTATTTTGATCTAGCAAAACTAAATAATCAGAATGATGATGTGTTGGTCAATTTTTTTTTTTAAATTTCATTTGTCTGCTTGTGGTAAATTGTGGGAAGGCTTTCTACAGGAAAGCATTCTTCTTTTCCTTTGTTGACATTTGAAATGACAAAAAATACTCTATGTTAATATAAATAAAATAACAGTCCCATCAGAGACCTAAAAATAGAGGAATATAACTTTAAAAGAGTGTCAGATCCTGTAACTTCAATGGAATAAAGATGACTATTATTCAGTGGATATTCTCAGAAAATATAATACAATGACATATGACTTCCCTTGTTAATGTTTGTTTAAACATCAATCCCTTGCTAATTATTTCCTTTGCCTTGTCATCCTTTCTTTTTGTGAAATACTATGGCTGAAAAGTTGCCATTGACAAGATGTAGTGAAAGGATTTCCCTATTCATGACTTTGGTTGGCATTTGAAAGAGACTATTGTGGATGCTAATTAACCATGGGAGTTGATCTGAAACCAAGTGCTGGCTCTATAAAAGACGTTTAAAGAACAGATTCTGTTCCAGAAAAATTCTGTTAGAATGAAATATTTTATATAAAAAGGATATTTCAAGACCCAGAGTAATTCCTCATCCATTGTGAGCATCATTCCATACAACATTCCAATACAACCAAAGATATGCATACCTTAATGAGATTTGTCCTATAAGCTTTCTTGAGGTTGTTAAGAAGTTAAAATTGCTGATATGAATCATTATTCTGCAAATATCTCCTTGTCCACTTGATTGGGGTAAACAACTCTGGACAGATAAATGGTAATTGAAGATAATTATGTTATGTGCCAATATGCTATGTGCCACTCCTAGTAATTTTATATCAATAAACTATTTTGTCCATAATTTCATTGCTCTTATAAGGTATACATTTGTACTTAAAGGCTTAGGATACTATAATGTAGCCATTTATATGACATATATCTTATTCTTGTATCAAAATATGCTCACTTGAAATGTTGCTAAGTAATCATTAGGCACTGATGGAAAAGTATTTCAAAGTTCCTGTTATATCTCTTCTGCTTACTCTAGCAACAGAAAAGAAAAAAAAAAAACAACCTCTCTTCTTGTCAACATTGTGGTCAAGCCCAAATGAAAATAAATTCCTTATAGCTGGAGAGGTCCTCTTGCTCCTATTTGCAAATAATATTTCTCTTATTACACTGAACTTTGGAACACTGAAGATCTTTCTAAATGAGATCCAAAATTACTTCAAAAGGTTCAGTCTATCCCTAAAAAAATAAATGTGGATGAATAATATCCAGTGTTCAATCTATAATATGCCCTGGGATATAGAGTACTGCACATAGACAATGATCTGGTTGCAAATTGAATAGGAGGAAGAGATGTAATTGGATGCTTTGGGGTACCTACACAATGCTTTGAATAATCTTGAGTTTCTTCATCAAACAAAGACACTTCATTTAGAAATATTTTTAATGTCATCACTTTTATGACTGAAAGTCATTCGATATTATTTTAAAAAATTAAGGGACACTTAAAAGCAAATGACAGATATTAATATGCCATATAACATCCAACAAGCAATGGTATAAAGAATGACTGTGAAAGATGGTAAGCCAGTCATGTGGTCGGAGAATGACATAGCTAGTGGACATCTTGGGTGTTCCATTGTTCTCTACACAAGGTCAAAAATTCAGAGGAAGTCCTCAGCATATTGGGTATATTTCTACAGAAAATTTCCTTGAGGATATAGATGAGTCATTCAGGATGGAGTATGATCTGTATTGTTGGTGAGATCACAAATACATTGAAGTATAGTCAAGTCTTTCCTGTTGGTTCTCTTCTAGAGAAATTAAAAGGATTTTCTCCTTCCCATTCTTTGAAGGTTTTCTCTCTCTTCAGCATCTGGTACTCTTCTCTAAGTCTTTCCCCTTATTTTTCAAATAATATATTCTAATTTACTCAGAATTTCTCCCCATTCTCTTCAGAGTTTAATTGCTCTGTTAAAAACTATTTGCCTATATTGGTTTGTTAAAGTAATCATCTTTCTAATTATTGGCCCTTTTCTAGTAATTATTTAAGTTTTCATGATTAATTTTGTCTCAGTAAAGCTGGATTTCATACATAGAAAAAGTGATTGTCCATGTGATATGATTAAAAGATGAGGAAAATCTGCTTACTAGATATCTACTTGAAATCTATCAATTATAAATTAATTTGGGCTAACAAATCTTTTCAAAAATAACAATACTCCTGGGATTGTTAAAAGGTTCTGTCTTCCATACAATATTATGGATTGGTTTAATCAGATTACTTTGAATTTACAACTTAAGTAAGATTGATTTCCCAGTCCTCCTTAGGGTTGTGTGAGTTTGAGGTTACATGAAAAATAAATCATAGGTCTGGTAAGTAGTAAGAAATAAGTTTTTTAAAAAGCTTGTTAAGATGTCTTGAATGTGCCACACAAAACATGATATACCTATTTATTGCCCTCTATTGTAGAAGCCATTACATTAAACATACAGAAAAATTTGCCCCAAAGTCCAGATTTTAACAGAAAGCTAACTATGTGATCTGTAGCACTCACATTGTTCTTTGCATCTTGCTGTGTAAAATATCAAGTGGGAAAGTATCAAGAAACTAATCAGAGGTCATTTTTGTAATAATTGGTTTTATAGGATGTTTACTTTGTAAAAAACAAAACAAAACAAAAACAAACAAAAAACCCTAACTAGAAGTTTGTAGTTAACACCTTAAAAATGTCACCATTTGCTCTTAAGCCATCCAAATCAATCAATCATCAATAAGCATTTAACAGGCAACTATTATATGATAAGCACTGTGCATAAAGACAACATGATATAATTTCTTTCCTCAAGGAGGTTACTTTATTATACCTGGCAAAATAATATGCCAAGATATAAATGAAAACAAATGTAATTTTGGAGGAATAGGTATTTGGAGAGGGTGGTCAGGAAAGATACAAGATAGAAAATGGTGCTGGAGCTGATCTTTAAAAAAAAAGTAGGGAGACTAAAAATCAGATTGAGGAGATGAGGAAGAAATGCATTCTAGGCTTCAGGAAGAAACAAAGGAGTGTATTATGTGTGTGTAGGAGAGAGACAGATAGACAGAGAGACAAAGACAGAGAAAGATAGAGACCGACAGAGAAGTGGAGGGGTGTGTGGGGGAGAGAGAGAGAGAGAGAGAGAGAGAGAGAGAGAGAGAGAGAGAGAGAGAGAGAGAGAGAGAAGCAGACACAGAGAGACAGAGGTAGAGAGCAGAGACAGAAAGAGACAGAGAGACAGAGAAAGTGGAATGTCATTTGTGAGGAACAAGAAAACCCATTTTTCTGGACTTTAGCATGCATGGAAGAAATATGTAATAAGTCAGAGAAATCAACTGAACACTAATGGCTCTAAGTTCAAGATCTAACTCAATAATGCATTTAATTCAAGTCATTTCCATTTCACAAAAAATAGCATTGACTCATCCTGCAAAAACATGTAGAAGAAAAATAAACCATTGAATAAAATGTTATGTTGCTTTTATAAAAAGAAAATGAAACTAATAGAAAATCACTGCAGCAGTGATATCAACAATAAAAATAATTTAATGTAGTCACAATGTAATGTTATTTTAATATTTTGGTGCTGAAACAAGTAATGTCATAAACAGAGACTGCAATATTTTTTCTTGACAAAATTTGGAACTTTATGGAAAGGAAAACAGTAACAGTTATGATATCAGGGCCTTTGGCTAAGATTTTTTTTTTTTAATCACAAAGCAAAATTTCATAGTAATGAATGCATTTAAATGTTATCAACTGCTCTCAGGACACAAATCCCAGTGGAAATTTTCTGGGTACTTACTAATTGTTTCCAGTCCTAATTTTACTAATAGGAAGGTCAATCCTGGAGAGATAGCTATTGTAAGTATTTCTTGATTGGATTAAAGGGAATAATTGGCAAGGTAACAATAAGAGGAACATTTTCAAAGCTGGGAACTACCAGAAAATCAACTATTTGCAGGGGGTTTCCTAGCAAAGCCACATAGAAACAGAAAAAAAAAAAAACAGTTAAATAATTATCATATCTTTCTTTGTAAGACTCCTTTTGGCTTCTGCCTAGATTTTACAAGTCTTTTTTATTATTTTCTTGGGCCCTTTTTTTAATTATTGGGGGTTAAGAAGTGGTAAAACTTGGGAGTCTGAAGAAGGATCCTAAGGAATTTCTTCAAAAATATTAACTGTCATTTAATTAGCAACCACAGAGCTTTCTCTAAGTTATCTCATATAATACTTCCAACAACTAGGTGATTAGGGTATGACCTATTCAGTTTCTGACACGGATCCTTGTTAGGCAATTGGTATATGTCTTGTGTCCTATCTCTTTTAGAAGGCTTATCATATTAATACTTGACTAGGGGCAGAGCCAAGATATTAGAGAGAAGCTAGAAAGCTGCCTGAAAATAATGTTAAATCAAGTTTCTGAATAGATTCTGGAGCAACAAAACCTATAAAGAGATGAAGAGAAACAATTATCAGTTCCTGTCATTCTCACTTGGGAAAAGGGAGGATAACTCATCAAGATGATACTCAAGCAAGCCAACATAATATAGTTAGCTACAGCACAGGTCAGGAACTCAGACCCCTCAGTTCTGGCTCATCAAGACAGGAGCAACAGACTAGTGGGACAGACTTCAGTCCCAGCGCAAAAGACAGTTTGCCAGCCTAGAAAACCAGGCAACAACAGGGGCTAGAAGGTTGGGTTACCCCGGTGCAGTGAGCAAGTAACCAAAAACTTGAGATGCCAGAGTGGAAAACCAGTGACCTTGCCTCTAGGTCCCCCCAGCATATGAAGTTTGGCACAGTGTATCCTAGAAACAAAGCTCAATATTTAAAACCATGAAATAGGCAAAAAAAAAAATGAGCAAGAAAGAAAAAAAGAACCTTGACCAGTAGAAAGCTACTAAGGTGATAGGGACAAAATCCTTTCCCCTTTAATGGTTTTAATTTGTTCTTTTTCTAGGTTTTTTAGTTGCAAGTCCAATTCATTGATCTCCTCTTTCTCTATTTTATATAAGTAAGCATTTAGAGATATAAAATTTCCCCTTATTACTGCTTTGGCTGCATCCCACAAATTTTGGTATGTTGTTTTGTCTCATTGTCATTCTTTTTGGATGAAATTATTAATTGTGTCTATGATTTTCTGTTTTATCCATTCATTCTTTTTGATGAGATTATTTACTTTCCAATTACTTTTTGGTCTTTTTTCCCCTGGCTTTTTATTGAATGTAATTTTTATTGTATCATGATTTGAAAGAAATGCATTTTCTATTTTTGCCTTTTTGCATTTGATTTTGAGGTCTTTTAAGTGTTAAGGGATGGATCAATTCTCTGAGAACCTCCACAGCTGTGGATCACAACATCTGAAGGAGTTGCAAGGCAGCTTTTGCTGACACAGGTGTTGCGGACTGGGAATGAGATAAATTGGAGGCAGAGGGAAGAGGAGAGAGGTCAGACAACACAATAGCCTCTCAGTGAGAGGCTGCCTCTCAGTGAGAGGCTGCCTCTCAGTCTCCTTGTATCATCCTCTCACAAGAGGAGATCCATACTGGGTTGGACCTCCAGCAGCCTCTATCAGGTGGCTCTTGTGTATTCCAACAGCTCTCCCGTGTATTCCAACATTTAAGTTCTAATAAATGGTCAATTTTTGTATAGGTTCCATGAATTGCCGAGAAGAAAGTGTACTCCTTTCTGTCTCCATTCAATTTTCTCCAAGGATCTATCATACCTAATTTTTCTAGTATTATATTTACCTCCTTAACTTTTTCTTATTTATTTTGTGGTTTGATTTATCTAGTTCTGAGAAAGCAAGGATGAGATCTCCCACTATAATAGTTTTGCTGTCTATTTCTTCTTGCAGCTCTCTTAACTTCTCCTTTAGGAATTTAGATGCTATACCACTTGGTGTATATATGTTTAATATTGATATTGTTTCATTATCTATGGTATCCTTTAGCAAGATATAGTTTCATTCCTTATTTCTTTTAGATCAATTTTTGCTTTTGCTTGATCTGAGATCAGGATGGCTTCTCCTGCTTTTTTTATTTCATCTGAAGCATAATAGATTCTGCTCCAGCCTTTTATCTTTACTCTGTATATATTACTCTGCTTTAAATGTGTTTTTGTAAATAACATATTTTAGGGTTCTGGCTTTTAATTCAGTCTGCTATCCACTTCCACTTTATGGGAGAGTTTACCTCTTTCACATTTACAGTTAAAACTACGAATTCTGTATTTCCCACTATCTTATTTACCCCAAATCATACTTTTTGCTTTCCTTTTCCCCTTTCTCTCCTCCCTAGGATTTACTTACACTTGCCTCAAGCAGCCCTCCCCCTATAGGGCCCCTCCCCTTTCCCCCTATTATTTCTGTTTTCCTTTCTATTAGCCTACCCCTTCCCTATTCCTCTCTCACCTCGCACTTTCCTATAAGGTGAGAGAAGTTTCTCTGTGAAACCAAATATGGCTAATATTTTCTCTTTGAGCCCAAACTGATGAGAGTAAGATTCACACAATGTTCTTCCCTCTTCTTTCTTTCCCCCAATTATAATAGGTTTTCTTTGCTTCTTTGTGAGATGTAATTTCCCTCATTTTACCTCCATTTTCCTATTTTTTCTGGTATAATTCTCGTTCTATCTCTAGTTTATTTTTTATATTATAATAGTAAAATCAAATTATACATGCACTATCCATGTATACCCATAACAGAGATACAGTTCTCAAGAGTTCTTTTTTTTTTTTTAATTACCTTTTATGCTTCTCTTGAATCCTATATTTGGAGGTCAGATTTTTTGTTTAGCTCTGGTCTTTTCATCAGAAATAAATAGAATTCACTGGTTTTATTGAATTTCCATCTTCTTCCAAAAAAAAAAATGCTAAGTTTAGCGAGGTAGTTTATTCTTGACTGAATTCCAAGTTCCATTGCCTTTCAGAATATCAGATTCCATGCTCTTTGATCCTTTAAGGTGGAAGCTGCTAAGTGCTGGGTAATTCTTATTGTGGTTCCTCAGTATTTGAATTGTGTTGGCTTTTTTTTTTTTTTCCTGGCTGCTTGCAATATTTTTTCCTTATTCCAATAGTTCTGAAATTTAGCCATGATACTTCTTGGAGGTGTTTGGTGAATTCTTTCAATGGCTATTTTATCTTCTGATTCTTTGACATCTGGGCAGTTTTCTTTGATGATTTCCTGAAAAATAATGTTTAGGCTCTTTTTTTTTTTTCATCATAGTTTTTAGGAAGACCAATAATCCTTAGATTGTCTCTCCTGGATCTATTTTTCAGGTCAATTGTTTCCCCAAATAGATATTTTACATTTTCTTCTATTTTTTTCTTGTTTTTGGTTTTGCTTGACTTATTCTTGATGTCTTATTGAGTCATTTATTTATTTTTGTTGTTCAGTTTTGATTTTTAGTGAATTATTTTCTTCATTCAATTTTTTTTAGTCCTTTTTGTATTTGTTCAATTGAATTTTTAAATAATTTGTTTTGTTCTGTGGATTTTTTTTTTTTCCATTTCACAAATTCTATTTTTAAGGAGTCATTTTCTTTTTCCATTTTGCAAATTGTTTTTTTTTTTTTTTAATGGGGTTGTTTTCTTTTTCCATTTCTCAAATTTTGTTTTTCAGGGAATTGTTTTCTTTTTCCATTTTGTCAACTCTATTTTATAAGAAGTTATACGCTTTTTTCATTTCACTAAGTCTATTTTATAATGAATTTTCTTCAGATAATTTCTGTGTCTCCTTTTCCAAACCCTCTTGTAAAGTTTTCATTTCCTTTCCCCATTTTTCTTCCAGCTTCTTTAAAGATCTTTTATAATTTTTTTAAGGAGAGCCTTGTGTTATGGGGACCAATTTATATCACCCTTTGGGGCTTCATCTGGAGACAAACTGCTTTTAATCTCCTCGGGGTTTGAAATCTGTTCTTGTCTTTCACTATAAAAAAAGAATTGGTCAGAATTCTTTTTTGCTTTTTTATTTTTTATTTATTTTTGCTGAGGCAATTGGATTAAGTGACTTGCCCAGGGTTATACAGCTATGAAGTGTCTGAGGCTGGATTTGAACTCAGGTCCTCCTGACTTCAGGGCTGGTACTCTATCCACTGTGTCACCTAGCTGCCCCTAGTCATTTTTTTTTAAAGCTGCGATCTGCTTTTAGGGTAAGGGAGATTTCTCCCTTGCCTTAAGGCAAGGAAGCTTCCTCTATAACCAGCAGCAGCAGCTGTGCTGACTGACTTCAGGTGCTGGGTAGGCATGGAAAGGTCTTGTGGAATTCTGATGTTTTGGGATTCACTATTTACCTTTTGTGTTTGTGTTGGATATATTATAACTTCTCTGCTGATCTATTGGATTGCATCCAAAGCAGAGCATTCAACACTGCTATTGATTCCTCCCAGGAGATTCTCTAGTGCACACCATCCTGGGACTCTGAGCTGCCTGTACTGGCCACCTGTGCTCAGCCTGTTTGCACTTGACTTGCCTCCCTCTTTGACCGATTGAAATTCATATTCTCTTAGTAATTTGTTAGACTCCCAAAATTTGAGGATTTTTCCAGTCCAGAACTAATTCAGAAGCTGGATTTGCTAATTAGTCTGAGGGTCATGGGAAAAGGTCAGAAGAAAACATCTGTCCTCTCTGCCATCTAGGTTCTGCCTCCCTTCATGTATCCATTTTGACTTTATTTTATATAGGGTGTGAGAGGTAGGTTTATTTTCCAGTTTTCCCAGAAATTTTTGTCAAATAGTGAGTTCTTATTCCAGAAATTCGAGTTTGGGGTTTATCAAATACTAGATTGCTATAGTTCTTAATTATTGTGTCATGTGTATCTAATCTGTTCCATTGATCTATCACTCTATTAGCCAGTACCCAAATGCTATTGATTACTGCTGTTTTATAATATAGTTTTAGATTTGGTACTGCTAAGCCACCATCCTTTGTATTTTTTTCATTAATTCCCTTGATATTCTTAACCTTTTGTTCTTCCAGATGAATTTTGTTATTATTTTTTCTAGTTCTATCATATAATATTTTGGCAGTTTGATTGGTATGGCACTGAACAAGTAGACTATTTTAGGCGGAATTGTCATTTTTTGTCATATTAGCTTGGCCTAGTCATGAACAATTGATATTTTTCCAATTGTTTAGATCTGACTTTATTTGTGTGAGCAGTGTTTTATAATTGTTTTCATATGGTTCTTGGGTTTGTCTTGGCAGGTAAACCCTCAAGTATTTTATATTGTTTACAGTTGTTTTAAATGGAATTTCTTCTTATATCTCTTGCTAATGGGCTTTGTTAGTAATGTATAGGAATGCTAATGATTTGTGTAGGTTTATTTTATATCCTGCAACCTTGCTAAAGCTGTGAATTGTTTCCACTATGTTTCTGGATAATTTTCTAGGATTGTCTAAGTTTATCATCATATCATTTACAAAGAGTGATAGTTTTATTTCCTCATTGGCTGTTCTAGTTCCTTTAATTTTTTTTTCTTTTCTTATGGCTAAAACCAATATTTCTAAAATAATAGTGGTGACAATTGGCTTCCCTGTTTCATTCCTAATCTTATTGGGAGTATTTCTAGCTTTTCTCTATTACAAATAATGCTTACTGTAGGTTTCAGATAGGTATTGCTTAGTATTTTAAAGCAAGCTCCCTTTATTCCTATGTTTTCTGTAGTGGTTTTAATAGGAATGAGTGCTATATTTTTTCAAAACCTTTTTCTGTATCAATTGAAATAATCATATGATTTCTGTTGGTTTTGTTATTGATATAGTCAATTATGGTAGTAGTTTCCCTGATAGTGAATCAGCCCTGCATTCCTTGTATAAATCTCACTTGGTCATAGTGTATTATCCTGCTGATAAGTTGCTATAATCTCTTTTCTAATATTTTACTTATTTTTTTTTCATTGATATTCATTAGGGAGATTACTTTGTAATTTTCTTTCTCTGTTTTGGCTCTTCCCATTTTAGGTATCAGTGCCATGTTTGTGTCATATATGGAATTTGCAGTACTCCTTCTTTACCTATTTTTCCAAATAGTTTACATAGTATTGGAATTAATTGTTCTTTAAATGTTTGGTAGAATTCACTTGTGAATCCATCTGGCCCTGGAAATTTTTTCTTAGGGAGTTCATTAATGGCTTGTATAATTTCTTTTTCTAAAATGAGACTATTTTAGTAATTTATTTCCTCTTCTGTTAACATGAGCAATTTGTATTTTTGTAAATATTCATCCATTTTAGTTAGATTTTCAGACTTGCTTCCATACAGTTGGGCAAAATACCTCTTAATTATTGCTTTAATTTTTTTTTCATTGGTGGTAAGTTAACCCTTTTCATTTTTGATGCTGGTGATTTGGTTTTTTATTTCCTTTTTATGATTAACCAAAGATCTATCTTTTTTGTTGTTTTTTTTTCATCTTCCAATCTATCTTGAGCTGGAGAGTGGTTTCATTCCATCCAACTCTATTCATGTGGTTTTTGAGGGAAACTGGGAAAGCTCAAGAAGCTTCCTGGCTTCACTCCACAATGTTTGCTTTGCCCCCAGAACTCTAGGACTCCTTTCAATAAATCATCAAGGAAAACTATTTTGATATACTAGAACCAGAGGGTGAAATAGTCATTGAAAGAATCTACTGATAATTTCTGAAATAGATCCCAATATGTAAATTCCAAGGAATATTGTAGCCAAATTCCAGAATTATTAGGCTAGAAAGAAAATACTGCAAGCATCTAGAAAGAAACAATTTAAATATTAAAGAATCACAGTCAGTATTATTTGAGACTTAGCAACTCCTATGTTAATGAGTTGGAGAACTTGGAATATTTAAAGCAAAGGAACTTGGACTACAACCAAGAATCAACTACCCAGCAAAACTGAATATATCGTTTCAGGGGAAAAGATTAACATTTGATAAAATAGAGAATTTTCAATACTTTTTGATGAAAGTGACCAGAAATTTGATCTTCAAATACAAGACTCAAAAGAAGCATAAAAAGGTAAGCAAGGAAAAAAAAACATATTATTTAAAGGTTTAAATGTTTACATCTCTACATGAGAAAATGGTACTTGTAACTCTTGAGAACTATATCTTTATTAGGATAGTTAAAAGGGGTACACATAAACAGAGAGTATGGATATATCAACTTTGATGTGATATAAAAAAAGAAATTAAGGGATGGAAAATGATTCTACTGGGAGAAGAGGAAGAGGTGGCAAAATGAAGTATATCAATCACATAAAGAGGTGCACAAGATTTATTATAATAGAGGGAAAGAAGGGAAAATGATGAGCATTGTTTGAACCTTAATTTCATTGAATTGGCTCAAAGAAGGAATAATATACATATTTAGTTGGGTATAGAAATTTGTCTTACTCTATAGGATAGTAGGAGGACAAAAGGGAAAGAAAAGGGAGGGATGAATGGAATTGGAGGCAGATTGAAGAAGGAGGTGATCAGAAGCAAAACAATGAGGAGGAGGAACAGAGTGAAGAGAGAGAAAAAAGTATAAGCAGGGAAGAAAATGCAATGGAGGGAATTACACAGTGATTATAACTGTGAATATGAATGGAAGCCAGTAGCAGAGTAGATTAAAAACCAGGACCCTACAATATGTTGTTTACAAGAGACATATTTGAAGTAGAGAAAAATACACAGAGTAAAAGTAAAAGGCCAGAGCAGAATATGTAATACCTAAGCTAAATTCAAAAAAGCAAGGATAGAAATCTTGATATTAGATAAAGCAAAAGCAAAAATAGATCTATTTAAAAGATATAAGAAAGGAAACAAACTATATCTCATTAAAAGATACCATAGTCATTGAAGTAACATCGACACTAAACATATATGCACCAACTGGTATATCATCCATATTTTTAAAGAGGTTAAGTCGCTAACAAGAAAAATTGAAGAAATAGACAACAAAACTATTAGTGGGAAACTTCAACATTTTCCTCTCAAAATTAGATAAATTAAACCATAAAATAAACAAGAAAGAAGCTAAGGATGTGAATACAATTTTAGAAAAGTAGATATTATAGACCTCTTGAGAAAATTGAATGGGAATAGGAAGGAATTTATCTTTTTCTCAATAGTACATGGCACCTACACAAAAATTGACTATGTACTAGGACAGAAAAACCTCACAATACAATGAAGAAAGGCATAAATCTTAAATGCAGCCTTTTCATATCATGACGCAATGAAAAATTTTTTAATAGCTTTTTATTTACAAGTTATATATATGGATAATTTTACAGCATTGACAATTGCCAAACCTTTTGTTCCAATTTTTCCCCTCCTTCCCCCCACCCCCTCCCCTAGATGGCAGGGTGACCAGTAGATGTTAAATATATTAAAGTATAAATTAAATACACAATAAATACACATGATCAAACCATTATTTTGCTGTACAAAAAGAATCAGACTCTGAAATATTGTACAATTAGCCTGTGAAGGAAATCCAAAATGCAGGCAGGCAAAAATATAGGGATTGGGAATTCAATGTAATGGTTCTTAGTCATCTCCCAGAGTTCTTTCTCTGGGTGTAGCTGGTTCAGTTCATTACTGCTCCATTGGAACTGATTTGGTTCATCTCATTGCTGAAGATGACCAGGTCCATTAGAATTGATCATCATATAGTATTGTTGTTGAAGTATATAATGATCTCCTGGCCCTTCTCATTTCACTCAGCATCAGTTCATGTAAGTCTCTCCAAATCTTTCTGAAATCATCCTGTTGGTCATTTTTTACCTAGCAATAATATTCCATAATATTAATATACCACAATTTATTCAGCCATTCTACAATTGATGGGCATCTACTCAGTTTCCAGTTTCTGGCCACTACAAAGAGGGCTGCCACAAACATTTGTGCACATACAAATCCCTTTCCCTTCTTTATGATCTCTTTGGGATGTAAGCCCAGTAGTAACACAGCTGGAAAAAAGGGTATGCACAGTTTGATAACTTTGAGATGCAATGCAATGAAAATGAAATACATTTAAAAGCCATGGAATGATAGACTAAAAATAATTGGAAATTAAACAAATTTAATCCTAAAGAATAAGTGGGTTAAACAACAATCATAGAAACAATCAACAAGTTCATCCAAGAGAATGAAAATAATGAGGTAACTTACCAAAACTTCAGCCAAAGCAGTTCTTAGGGGGAAATTTTTTCTCTATCAATGCTTACATGATTAAAATGTGGAAAGGGAGATGAATGAATTAAGCATGCAACTAAAAAAGCTAAAAAAAACCCAACAAAGAACAAATTTTAAATCCCCAATTATATATCAAATAAAAATTCTGGAATTCAAAGGAGAAATTAATAAAATTGAAAGTAAGGCAATTATTAAAGTAATAATAAATAAATAAAATTAATTAATTAATAATAAAGATAAATAATAATAATAAATAAATAATAAAGTAAGAGTTGCCTTTACAAAAAAAAACTAATATTTAGTTTTTAAAAATAAATATTTATATAGTTATTCAATATTTATTTAAACCTTTGGTTAATATGATTTAAAAACAGAAAGAAAAAACAAATTAGCAGTATCAAAAATAAAAAATTCACCACTAAGAGAGGAAATTAAAACAATAATGAGCTACTTTGTCCAATTGTATGCCAACAAATGTTACAATCTAAGTAAATTGGATAAATATTTACACATATATAAATTTCCCACATTAACAGAAGAGGAAATAAAATACTATCAATTTAATTGATCATCCATAAGTCCAGAGCATTGGTAATGAACCATTCTACTCATATTCTAATGGAGAAGTGATGGACACAAGATGAAAAAATTATGTGTGTGTGTGTGTGTGTGTGTGTGTACATGGCCAATATGGGGATTTGTTTTGCTTGATTAAACATATTTGATACAATATTTTTCATCTGTGTTTCCTTTCAGTGAGGGGTAAGAAAGAAAATAAATGCTTATCAATTGAAAAGGATTTTGTTGATAATCACTTGTATCTGACTCTTTGTGAACTCACATGGAAACAAAGTACGTGGACTTGGATAAATTTTGAGAGAAAGGTCAGGATGGAAGGACCTGGCATGCTATGGCCTATGAGGTCACAAAGGGTCAGATATGACTGAACAACAATAACAATTTTAAAAGATGAAGAAAATTAAAAGGTCCAGAAAAAAATAATTTACATTAAAAACAATCACTATTCTCATCAATTCCACATTGCCTGTTGGAAATTTCTAATGAAATGTCTCATGGCCATCTCAAGTTCAATACATTCAAAACAGAGCTTTTTATTTTCTCTCCAAATCTACTCTTTTTTCAAGCACCAAAATGCAATGAAAAATATGTGGACCATAAAAATCAGGACAAATGGACAAAAAATGGACAAAAGATAAAAAGAACATAATTCTTAAAATTGAAAAGATATAAATTCATGTAAAAGTTACTCATTTTCATCTTCATAATCACCACAGCAATGGACCATACTAGATAAGAATGGGATTCCTTCATGGTAGTAGAAACTTCACTAAAATACTAACTCTCTGTAGACTGGGTCTTTGATGTCTGGGAAAGAAAGGAAAACAAAATGCTTAAAGGAGCAGACCAAGCTACATAAAAGAGGTATTACTCTTACTAAAAACTGAATTGTAGAGTTTGTAGAATAGTATGATGAGAATAACAATCTAAGGCCTTCCCATGTTGGTTAGTCTAGTTTTTCCTTAATAGGTAGTTAATGATCTCCACTATTTAATTAGTTCGGGGGACTTAGGTTCAGGCTATTTAAATACCTTTAAATTTATATTTAAATAGCCAGGACTTGAAGGGCTGGTATTTCTCTCTCTGGCTTCTGTTAGCTGAGAATGTCCAACACCTGTAAAGAAAAATTATCCTTAGCTGAATAAAGGCTGTATTTTCATCAAATATTCTTTCTCTATTCTAAATATGAGAATCTAGTGATGAGGTAGACAAAAAGTGACAAGCCTGAAGTTAAGAAGACACATCTTCCTGTGTTCAAATCTGGCTTCAGATTCTTACTAGTTGTGTGACCCTGGGCAAATTACTTAACCCTGCTTGTCTCAGTTTCCTTATCTGTAAGATGAACTGGAGAAGGAAATGGCAAACCACTCTAGGATCCTTGCCAAGATAACCCCAAATAGAGTCTGGGGGCATGAAGAGTTAGCTATGACTGAATGTACTTCTCCTGACATGACTAGTTAAATCTTCTTTTGTTAACTATTAAATATTCCACAATTGTCTTATTTCTTTTCAATCTCATCTCAAAATCAACAAACAAGTGTCCTTAATTAGCACTTTCTTACAAAAAGATTTAGATGAAGGGGCCAGACTATGAAGAGACTTACAGACTAAACAAATGAATTAATATCTGTTCCTAAAGGCTCTAAGGAGTCAAGTTAAGCCCAGTAGGTAGGAGGATGAAAAGGGAAGGTAGCATTGTCACATCTGGGCTCTAGGAAAGTCACTTTGTTGGTTGTGTAGGTAATAGATTGAAATTAGGAGAGAGAATCTTAATCACTGAATGGGCACTGCCTCAGTAAGACTTAAGATCTGGGACAGTTCTTAACTTCAAAAAAAGTCCAAGGGTTATCTCAGTCATCCAGTTGAAGACTGAATGAGTCTAATGACTTTTTGCATAACCCTACCTTACTTAAATCCAGTTCACTTGCATGTTTTGGCGTTATCTCTCTAATGTTGAGTTTTTTCAAGGCAGGATTTTGAGGAACATCCATAGCTAGGATAGATCATCATATGGATGATGATCTTGAAAAAAGCCTGAGAAAATTAAATAGATAATAGGAAAACCAAGGAAAAGAGTAATAAGGCACTTGAAAGGACAATTTCCATTTTTTCTCCCTCCCTCCTGTTTCCCTTCCTGTCATAATAAAGGTATTTCCACATTAATCATGTTATAAAAGAAGAATCAGAACAAAAGGGACAAACAAGAAAAAAAAAGGTGAAAATAGTATTCTTTAATCTGCATTCAGATGTGGATAGTGTTTTCCATCTTGAATCTTTTGGAATTGTTTTGGATCACTGTATTGCTGAGAAGAGCTAAGTCTATCATAGTTGATCAAAGCACAATGTTGCTATCACTGAGTACTATGTTCTTTTGGTTCTGCTTACTTTATTCATCATCAATTCATTTAAGTCCTTCCAGGTTGGAGAAGGGACAATTTTTTTTTGATTGTCATAGTATATTATTTGGGTTTTTTTTTTTTTTTACAATAGCTTTTTCTTTTTCAAAATACATGCAAAGATAGTTTTCAGCATTCATCCTTGCAAAACCTTTTTGTTCCATATTTTTCTCCCTCTCTCTCCATTACTCCCTTCCCCTAAATAGCAAGTAATTCAATATAGGTTAAATATGTCTATTACTCTAAACTTATTTCCACATTTATCATGCTGCCCCAAAAAAAATCAGAAAGGGAAAAAAAAAAAGAGATAAAAAAAAACAAGCAAGCAAACAACAACAAAAGAGGTAAATACTCTGTTGTGATCTACATTCAGTTCCCATTCTCTTCTTTCTAGATGCAGATGGCTCCATCACAAGTCTATAGGAATTGATCTGGATCATCTCATTGTTGAAAAGAGCCATGTTATCAGAACTGATTGTCACATAATCTTCTTATTGCTCTATACAATATTCTCTTGGTTCTACTCACTTCACTTAGCATCAGTTCATGTAAGTCTCACTAGGCCTTTCTGAAATCATCCTGCTGATTGTGATTCCATAATAGGAAATGTAGAATTGGATTAAGCTTACCCAATCAGCTCCTGAAAATCTCATAGCCTTTTATTGAAACGGAACTCCGGAGGCCAATTTTAAAATCGCAACTTGAAAATAGCACATTGGATAGTACTTAGAGTCAGGAAGACCCAAGTTCAAATGTGACCTTAAAATCCTTTAATAGCTATGAATACACAAATGAGTCACTTAACCTCTGTCTGCTTCAATTTCATCTTCTGTAAAATAGAGATGATAATGGTAGATGCCTCTCAAGGTTTTTGTGATAAGATAACATTTGCAAAGTATTTTGTGAACCTTAAGGTATTATATAAATGACATGTTTTATTAATTTTATTAATTCAGCAAAGTTTATTTAGATAATGTCACAGGGAATTCTAGAGTTTTAAAGCATGTTATATTTGGAATTCTTTACTAACTCCTGGTGAACCTTATGAACTTGTAGCTGTTACTGACTTATTTGGAATTGCTTAACTTATTCTGGTTAATGATTCACATGGTTCTAGTCTTAATGGGGGGAAAGTGCAAATGCTCACAGAGAACAAGGGGGATAGTCCTTGCCTGTTGCTTCCTTTTTTTTTTTTTTTGGTAAGAATCTATTCTCAATGGGAGAAAACAACAACAACAAAAACCTACTGGATTCAGAGTTCAGGCAGCAAGGTTTCAATCATAAATTCATTATTTCCTACCTATGGAATCTTGGGCAATCCTGGGTCTAATTTCCTCCTATTAAAAAAAAAAAAAGATTGTACTAGATGATATTTAAGGTCTTTTGCAATAACATAGTTCCATATTAAGGTAACACCTTTATTTCAAGGGAACTAGCAATCAGTTTATTTACTGCTTAGGAGTTGTGGACTCTTATATTTTTTATTTTTAGTTTTCAATATTACTTTTATAAGGTTTTGATTTCCATTTTTCCCTCCCTTCTCCCTCATTAAGATGGCAATCAATCAGATGTAGGTTATATATGCACAGTTATATTAAACAGATTTTTACTTTAGTCCTGTTATGAAAGAAGAATCAGACAAAAAAGAGAAACACCACAAGAAAGAAAAAACAAAAATGAAAATAATTGGCTTCAATGTGCATTCGTATTCCATCAATTTTTTCTTTGGAAGTGGACAGCATTTTCTCTCATGAGTCTTTTGGAATTTTCTTGGGTCACTGTATTGCTAAAAAGAGATAAATCAATAAAGCTGATCATTACACAATGTTGCTGTTACTGTGTACAAAGTCCTCCTGGTTCGGTCCTGATTGGATTATTTCTATACATTTTCCCTAAAATACTTATCCACCACTAATTATAGAATAGATGGAGAGCCAGGTTAAAAATGGTATTTATTTTTTGAGCTATTCCGCTCCTAACTTGATTCTCAGATTCAGTGTTTAGAAAATGGCAAGCAAATCTTCCAAGAGCCTAACAGAGTCTTCATAGTTAATACAAACACAGACAAGTAACTGAAATGTTACAGAGATTGAATTCCAGACATAGCCTCAGGGGAAGAAAAAAGTGTGATGTTTGGCTTTTGTGAGCTCCCATCCCTATTTTCAGCATGCTTTCCCCACCCCCAACATAAATGCCAGGTGTAGTCACAGTGCCCTTTGGCTCCAAAGAGTATGACTCAGGCCTATATTGCCTAGGTGAGATCCTGTCTCCCTCCTTCCTCCTATTTACTTCTCTTATCTTGCATTGCTTCAGTGCTTTGCTTTTCCACTGCTGCCAGTAGAAAAGTAGCTAATGAACACATTCACACTAAGGAATTAATGGCTGATAGCAAAAAATTGTAGAGCAATTTGCATTTTAAATTAGGATTCCCGGTATCAACAGTTTTTTCCAAGGCAACAAATCTCTAATAGTGGAATTCCAGACAATGTTGCAGATAGCCCAGAGAAGGAGGATGGTATAGTGAAAAGAGCAAATAGTCTGAGAGCCAAATCTGTTTTTCCAGCTTTCTGTGTCAACTTGGCCAAGCCAGTGAACTTTTTTTAACCTGAGGTCAAACTTCCTCATCTACAAAATAATGGGGCAGAAGTTAATGAGATTCAAGCTTTTTAGAAAAGTCTATGATTCTTGGTTAGGAGTCATGTGCCTGTATCCTACCATAAGATCAACTGTCTCCTGGATAAAGTTTAGCTGATGATTCTTGATCCCCTGCTATTTCACACTTTGCCTATCTCTACTCTATTTAAATCTATTGAAATAGATTTTTACAGTCAAAAAGACACATTGACATCAAATGTGTATCATTCACCTTGCAAGAAGTGCAACAAATATATATATATATATGTGAATTATATGTAGATAGTGTATATATTTATGTGTGTGTGTGTGTGTGTGTGTGTGTGTGTGTGTGTGTGTTATATATATACTGGGCAGCTAGATGGCTCAGTGGCTAGACATCTGGACCTGGAGTCAGGAAGACACATTTTTATGATTTTAAATCTAACCTCAAATATTTATTTAATTGTGTAACATCGAACCAGTCACTTGACCCTGTTTGCCTCAGTTTCCTCATGTATAAAAATAAACTGGAAAAAGAAATGGCAAACTACTTCAAAATCTTTGCCAAGAAAACTCCATATAGGTCATGAAGAATCAGAGAAAACTGAAAAATGACTCAATGACAATTTTATACGTGTGTGTATATATAAACATACTTATATATGTACACATATACATAATATATGTAGATATTCACATATTATGATGTAATATAAAGTACACACTACATACATATACACACATTTATATACACATATACACACATACACATACATACATTCACACACATTCATATCACCTACCTTCCAGGGTTATTGTGAAGATCTAGTTTAAAAACATTTAAAATTCTTTGTAAACCTTAAAGTACTATATAAATTATTATAATTATTATTAGTAGTCATGTGTAGTACTACTAGTAGTAATAATATATGATTACAGAACAGTGAGTAATTAAATATTCTTATGAGATTAAAGGACATTTTATTTTCAATACCTTGATTATGAGCTCATAAAGTAACTCCCTCTATTAACTGGGAAAGATTATTATAATAATATCATTATTTTCAAACATATAGGGAGTTTGTAAACTGATTCACACATATTATCTTTTTGAGAGAACACTTACAGGATATTATTCATGTCTTTTAAATGTTTACAATCTAATAGACCTCCATAAATTTATTTATTTTGGGGGGGATAGTTTTTTTTTAATAGCCTTTTATTTACAAGTTATATGTATGGGTAATTTTACAGCATTGACAATTGCCAAACCTTTTATTCCAATTTTTCCCCTCCTTCCCCCCAACCCCTCCCCTAGATGGCAGAATGACCAGTAGGTGTTAAATATATTAAAGTATAAATTAGATACACAATAAATATACATGATCAAACCATCATTTTGCTGTACAAAAAGAATCGGACTCTGAAATATTGTACAATTAGCCTGTGAAGGAAATCCAAAATGCAGGCAGGCAAAAATATAGGGATTGGGAACTCGATGTAATGGTTCTTAGTCATCTCCCAGAGTTCTTTCATTGGGTGTATCTGGTTCAGTTCATTACTGCTCCTTTGGAACTGATTTGGTTCATCTCATTGCTGAAGAGGGCCAGGTCCATCAGAATTGATCATCATATAGTATTGTTGTTGAAGTGTATAATGATCTCCTGGTCCTGCTCATTTCATTCAGCATCAGTTCGTGTAAGTATCTCCAGGCCTCTCTGAAATCATCTAGTTGGTCATTTCTAACTGAACAATAAGATTCCATAATATTCATATACCACAATTTATCCAGCCATTCTCCAATTGATGGGTATCCACTTAGTTTCCAGTTTCTGGCCACTACAAAGAGGGCTGCCACAAACATTCATGCACATACAGATTTGGGGGGATAGTTTTAAGGCTCTTAGAGAAAAAGGCCAACACTACCTTTCCTCTTCCTTTCTTTTTCTTAATGAAGCCATTTAAGTGAAATTATAAAGAGCAAATTCAGACTTAATATAAGGAAAAACTTCCTGAAAATTAGAGCTTCTGAAAAGTGGAATGGATTGCTTGGGAAAAGAAATGGATTCTTGGGACAGCTGGTTGGTATAGTAGATAAAGCACTGACCCTGGAGTTTGGAGGAGCTGAGTTCAAATATGGTCTCAGACACTTAACACTTCTTAGCTGTGTGATCCTGGGCAAGTCACTAAAGCCCAATTGCCTCACAAAAGGAAAAAAAAAAGATTAAAAAAAGAAAATTTCTAAGAAATGGATTCTCATGGGGATGTGTCTCTAAATAAAAAGGGCAGATGACCATTTGTTGAGTGTGTTGGAATAAGGATTCTTTTCTTTGGATAATGGTCAATAGGATATCTTCAAACTCTGAAATCCTGGGATTCTACTGCTTGAATGGAATGATAAAGTAAGATTTGAAGTATCCCATACTTGAGGAGCCTTTAGCTGAATGAAGTATTTTTCCACTGACTTCTCCATGGTTGGGAGAGGTATTTCAGTAGCCAGGATTCCCTCTCTGCAGGAACCAGCTCAAACTCTGTAACTTCCACTGGAACTGGTCATACCAGAGCTCATTTTTACTTTCCTATCTCTGGCCTGTGCTCAGATCCTATCAAATTAATAAGTTACTATGAAAATTTTTGCCAATATGAGTTGAAGTATGAAACATTATAATGAGTCTATAGTAAATATAGATAACATTAATGGAACATTGCTCCAAATTGGAATACTTTGAACCTTTGATTTGAAGAAATGAAACTTTGTAACTGAATTATGATGTTGATTACAGATTATCTTGCAAAAATCCCACATTAGTGGAAATTTAAAGGAGGGCATGTAAAAATTGGTCCAAAGTGAGGTAGACCTACATGATATTTTGTAACTATCTTATGAATGGATATACACATGTTCTTGAGCTTTTCTAGAAATAGAAAGAAAATAGAATCATATAATCAATATTAATGTTAGAAAGCAACTTTGAGATTATCTGATCTAGCCTCCTCTAGTTATAGTAAATAACAATCAAAGAAATGACTATTGATCCACTTCCAATCATTCCTAGGACTTAAAAAAATGCTAATAACTGTATAACATAAGCAGCTGCTTAGCATATTCTAACTCACTCCCCAAACTGTCGCCTACAGAATAAATATGAATAAAACCATAATAATATGATTTATTTAGTTATTGTCTTTGGAATGACTCAGATTCTAGAGATAATATAGAAAGGAACTGGAACTGGAATCAGGAGATTTGAAGTGTAGTCCCAGTTCTTTTATGACCTATGAACTTGAACAAGTCCTTTTCCCACTCCAAAATGAAGTTATTGGTCTAGAAGGCATTTCAAAGACATTCTGGGTCTCCATTTTGGTTCTATACCAAAAACCAGAACAGCAAAATCGTCATCAGGAAACAGATTTCTACACTAGATGGAGCAAAAAGCCCCATCACCAACATAACCATATGTTAGAATGTGGAAACAATATTTCAGCCCTTTTTGTGGAGACCAAGTTATCAAAAAAATATCTATTAAAATGAAGTTGTTTGCATATTACCAATTTTTAAAAATTCCATGTTGCACTATTTTTAAAGAGAGTTCACTGGAGTCACTAAAGAATGGTTTTCCATCAGAAATCTAGTATAATTACTATTTGCTACATAGATGATTTTTAAAATTATATTTAAATATTTTAAATATAGCTAGTTTTAAATTTAGTCACCTCATCCATAATGATTTTAAAGGACTAATTGTGTATAGGTACAATGTTAGTTGCTAGATATACTAGACCTCATTTAATTTATATTCAATTGGAGAAAATAATACATGCATGTCCAAGCTATGCATGAATGTATGCATGTATGCCTACAATATAAAAATACAAGGAATTCTTTTGATAGACTCACTGGCAGCAGGAGTAATCAGAAAAATTCTTATGTAGAAAGTGGTGCTTGATAGAATTCAGAAAACAAGAGTAAGGAAGACGAGGTCTAGGGTAACATTACCCACAGCTTCAGATTAAAACCTGACTATAATATTAAGCAACTAAAAATAAAATTTAAAAAATGATTAAAGAAAGGCAAAAAGAACCCGACCATAGTAGCTCCTTTGGTATAAAAGAAGATATGGGTTCATAGTCAGAAGAAGATAGTGGTATTTAAAAAGCCATTCCTATCCCAAAGAATCTAAATGGTCACAAGCCCCAGAAAGAATTCTTAGAAAAATTTTAAAAAAGAATTAAAAAATAAAAAAAAAAGATCGAGGAAATATTAGGGAAAAATAAAATCAATACAGTTTTGAAAAGAAAGTTAATTTTAAAAAAGAGGTCCAACTATAATTGGGCAAGAAAAATCAAATGAAAACACCAAAAAATAAAACAGAGGAAAAATAGAGGAGAATCTAAAACATTCATTAGAAAAACAACTGGTTTGGAGAACAGATCAAGGAGATACAATGTAAGAATGGTCAGATTATCTGAGAGTTATGATCATGAAAAAGAATTTGGATACAAAACTATAAGAAATTACTAAGGAAAATTACCCTGAAGTTCCAGAACAATGGGATAAGGTAGAAATAGAAAAAAAAAATCTATTGTTCACCAGCTGATGAAGGTCCCAGAAGGAAAACTTAAAGGAATATCATAGTCAAGTTTCAAAACTCTGAGATTAAGGAGAAAATATTACTTGAGCTGAGTCTTGAAGGAAATGGGAAATTCTAAGAGTTAGTAATAAATTCCATCTCTTCTAAGATCATTGACTCTCAGGTCCAGATTCCTATTAGGAAAAAATAGCACAAGAATATTAACTTGTACAGCTTCTTTTCAAAGATTGTTGTAAAGTGCTTAGTAAACTACAAAGCCCCCTCCAAGGTCAGAAAACAAAAGGGATCACCTGTATCCAAGCAAAATTGAAAGGAGGCAGCTGCTATATCTAAAGCAAAAAGGGTAGGGGAACTGAAGAGACCAGTGCTGAAGTAAACACAAGCAATTTGGATGTGGGCATCAAGCCTTCTACCTTCCAATCTAATTAGTCAGACAGATTCAAAGATCAATCCAAAGACAAAGGCAAAAATACAAGGCCTCCAAAGAGTGTAAGAAAATTAGAAAAAGTCCTCAAAGCTCTCATCCAGACCAATCAGCAAGAAAGTTACATAAAGTATAAAAGGCCAGGTATTAATAGGGGACTTGGTTTTGAAATAGATTATATTTTTCTTTTAAAGAATGAGAAAGTATTACTGCTACCTTCTTGTTGATCAAGTTTTATTGCATTAAAATAAAGAATGGAAGAGTGAGGTTTTTTTCCTCTATTTTGGCTACCCTTTTATATTTTTGTACATCTACCAGATTCTACAAAAGGGCAAGGAAAGAATGAGCCATTCAAATACATGATTCCAGGCAAAGTTCTGGGAAATCCTGTCCAGGAAGGCAGTCTTCTCCTGTTTGAAGTTATCTTGGGGAGGGAAGTTAACCTTTCAAAATTCACAAAGCCCCTGGTTCCATAATCTCAAATGAAAGAACAAATGTTGAGATAAGTAAAGCACTAAGGCTCATATTCATAGATACACATGTTAAATTTGGGTCATGGGGAGAAGGACCCCTGGTATTTTTTAATAGCATTGTCCCTTCTTAAATGTCATCAGCCAGGAAGAAATCAGCTGAGGAAAATAAAAAGCCAAAGCAAGAGAGAGGGGAAACTAAGAGGAAGAAGAGAAGTCAACTCATGGTTTTTTTGAATGCTTCTGGTTCACATTGACTGAACAATAGTAAATAAGATGCTTTTTGATTGGCTACAATTACAGAAAGTCTGAACAGGGTTCACAATCTCTGCCAGGGACTTCTGTTATCCAATATCACAGCTCTCTGGCAAACAGATTTCCTAGTCTGTCCCACATGAGGACATTTAAAATTCTTTGTAAACCTATACGAGAGCTGAATGTTGCTAAGACCTTTAAAGGAATCAGTCAGTCATGTTTTTCCAACAGCTATGAAGTTAGTTGGAGCAGGATTTGGGGAGTGCTTAGAGCTTAATCAGATATTGAAGACAACAAGGTCATCCATTGCATCCCTGGCCATCCTCAGTCATCCCCACATTAATCTTGCTCCCTGACCTTGATGATTCTGTAAAAGAGAATGAAGCAGACAATTTTTTGTAACCCTGCTTCACTTACATCCAACTCAAAGACAAGTCATGACATCAACCCATGAAATCATTGGTTCTCTTCTAATACAAAGGACAAATAATAACAACAAACTGAGGGGGGTGATCTCTAATTGATCTTCTAATTTTAATATTTTATATAAGTTATATCCTGAGTATAAATCAGGCAATTTTAAAAAACATTTTAAACACATCGAGACCTTCAATATGCTAAATTCATTGATCAAACTGATAAGCCTCCAAAAATTCATACTTACAGGATAGCGACTAATCTGTTAAGACTAAGTCTCATGCCCTATGTGCTTGTGGTGATTCCTTTAAAGATCTTAGCAACATTCAGCTCTCATATAGTGTTTTTCAAGTCACAATCAAGTGATTTTTTTTTTTTTAACCATAGGTTTGTGAGGGAGTTGTGGCTATGAGAAACTCCATTTTATACTTAACATAGAGAATATGAAAACAACCACACCCCTGCAGCTAATCAGTGGACTCAACCTTCTGGGTTTTTCTTATTTCTTTCTCCTTTAAAGAATTAACTTGGTATCATAAAACGAGCCTTGAATTTGATGAGAAAATCTTGCTTTTAAGACTATCTTAGTTAAGTGGAACAATAAAGAGAGAGCTGGACTTGGGATCAGGAAGACTCTCATCTTCCTAAATTCAAATCTGGCTTCAGGTCCTTACTAGTTGTGTGATGCTAAGCAAGTCACTTAATCCAGTTTGCAACAGTTTCCTCCTCTGTAAAATAAACTGGAGAAGAAAATGACAAAACATTATAGTGTCTTTGCTCAGAAAACCTTAAATAGGATCACAAAGAGTCAGACACAACTGAAAAATGACTGAATAACAATCATAGATACTTACTGTCTGTATTAATCCTGGACAAATCACTTAACTTCTTGCTTCCTCAGTTTCCTCAAATATAAAATGAGAATAATAATGTTTATACTACCTATTTTATAGAACTGTCATAAGGAAAACACTTTGTAAACTTTAAGGTACTGTAGAAATGAAAAAGAAACTCATTATTATTTTCAAGCACTCCCAAGTTAATTGCTCCATCAGCCTTTTGCCCATTTTCTAGCTGAGAAGACCTAACATAGCCTGCAAATGCTGTGATTGCATATCTGGGGTGTTACTCCCTTGAAGGAGAGGGGTATTTAGATATTAGTAAATACTGGCATGTGAAAGAAGGAAAAGTACATTAGAAAATCTAACCTCAAAGGATTTTTCCAACTCAAGTCCAAGAGACTCTAATCTAACATTCCCCCTATAAGTGAGAGCTGAAGTTTTCTGAGTCATCCTGTTCCCACCCACAAATCTGGGAGTCTGGCATGAATAAAGTTACTACTTATTACCTTGTAGATAGCAAATTGCAATCCAAGAGCTTCCACTAGAAAATAGTGATGTGGCTTTGACCAGCCCTTGATGCTGGTTCTTTTCTATGCCATCACGATCACTACTTCTAAACAGAAAGGAAAAGAAGAAGGGGTATTTTTTAAAAGTGACTTGACATAAGAAATTCATGCTAACTTTGAAGGCAATAAATCTAATGACAATAAATAAAATGACTATAATTAATGAGCATATCTCAACTACTAAACATGCTGTCAACCTAAATGCAACAAGCCTATCTCTTTGCTTTAGGCTAATAAGAATGAATTCTTAGGACACTCTTAAGTCAGCCTGCTTCTAGTATCTAATATGGAGTATATATCTACTCTGTTTTATATCCATGTGTTGATTCTATTAGAATATAAGTTCATTTGAATAGGGTTTTTTATTATTTCTACTTGTATTACCACCATATAATAAGTCATTTATTAAATGCCTATTATATATGCCAGGTGCTCTGCTTAGCAGTGGGGAAAGGTAAAAGTCTCTGCTCTCAAGGAGCTCATAATCAAATAAGAAAGACAACATACAAACAATTATGCAGGCACAAACTATATATGGGATAAATTAGAAATAAACAATGGAGAGAAGACACTAGAAATAAGAAGAAAGGCTTTCTGGGACTTGAAGAATTTCAAAAAGTGGAGATTAGAAGAAAAAGTTTTCTAGGCATCAGAATCAATCAGGGAAATTCCTGCAGTCAGGAAGTGAAATGTCTTGTTTAATGAACAACAAGGAGACCTGTATCACTACATAGCAGGATACATGGTGGAGTGAATAGCCTAAGAAGCCTAGAAAGGTAGGGGAGCAGATTATGAAGGATTTTTAAAGACAGATAATTTTATATTTAATTCTGGAAGTGGTTGGAAGCCACTGGAGTTTATTGAATTGGAGTAGAGTGTAATATGGTCAGACCCATATTTTAGGAAGATTGCTTTGACATCTGTGTAGAGGATGAACTGAAGTAGGGAGAAACTTGTGACAGGTAGACCAATCAGCAAGCTATTGAAATAGTCCAGGCATGAAATGATAGGGGCCTGTACCAGGGTACTGATAGTATCAGAGGGGAGAAGATATATCAAGGATTTTACAAAAGCAAAAATCAATAAATTGTTTACTAGAGATTGAACACAGGGGTGAGAGAAAGTAAGGAATCAAATTATCCTCATCAATAAAAAGGAAAGCTAGGAACAGGAAAGGGGCTGGGGGCCTAGGAAAGTCCTTGGCACATAGTTTGTATTGAATAACTGATTGATTGATTTTCATAGGAGTGTTGAAAGATAACTCCTACTCCAGGATATGCCCAGAAAGAAGGAGCAAAGACAAGGCTGGGATACAGCACAAATTCCTATTGGTTTAGAATTAGGTGGGCAAATGTGATGGGCATACATGCTGTGTGTGATCTGTGTATGTGTGAACATCTGTGTTGCAATAGATATTTTTAGGTTCTGTAGCAGTATGGCAGTCTTCCTTCTGCCCTCGTAAGTCAATCTGTCCTCCTCGACTTCCTCGAACCTGCCTTACTTGTACATAAAACAGTACTGCTCTCCTATTTTGTGGGCAGAGTGTCAGTAAACTGCATGGACTCACTTCAAGAAGTGTGATGGTTGTCAGATCCTTCTGGATTCTCAGCTCTAATTATATGATCTTTTCATGTCTTAGTTTTCCATTTTAAAAATAGAGGATAATTTTTTGACATTTATGTGAGATTAATTGCATATTTATAAAAATATTTTGAGATGTTGAGATGAAAAATGTTTGCTAATGTAATTGTTCCCTCATGGATATAACAGTTATGTGTTCTGATATAGCTGTGTATAAATTAAATTTTGTTAACTGATCTAGACTTTAAATGTCATTCTCTTTAAAATTTGTCATGAAGAAAATCCTTTTATAAAGTGTAGAATCATCATGCAATACAAGTAATCACAGTCAGATGAACGTGTATGGTAAGTTCTGATTTCTGTTTCCAGCCATTTGTCTATAATCTAGTTCACCTTTCTAGATTCTTTCATATTGGCCCCCTTCATATGTTCTGCTTTCTAACCAATGGGACTATTCATGACATGATCTCCAATTTCATCCCACTCTCTCCTGCTTTCATTCCTGGGTACACACGTTGCCTAAGAGCCTTCTGCATTGCATGTGGCTATCAGTCTTTCTGATCTCTCACAACCCAACTTTCTAGCCCCTTCCTCCATGTGGTTTTTCTCTCTAAGTGAAGTGCTCATCTCCCTTCTTTACCTTGGACTCTAAATGAGTCCAAGTTTAAACTCTTTTGCATATTTAGCATGTTCTGACTTGTAATTATTTAGACAAGTTTTATCTTTTTCTGCTCAGGGTAAGCTGTAAGCTCCTTGAGGCCAGGTCATAAATACATTTTCATTTTTGTATTCCCAGAACTTTTCACAGGATGTCAGCATCCTTCAGTGAATGTTTGCTCAAATGGATTGTTTGTTGAAGTGTATCAATTAAAGTTTATGGTTATACTACCATATCCCCCCTCTACCATCTAGACTTTGATGAATAGTTAGCTATTGGTGAAAGCATTCCAGTGGCTTGTATACAATAGTACTAGAGAAAACCATCTTCAAATGCTTTATGGTTACTTCCTTTAACCTTTAGGAGAAATGAGCTGCCTTCCAGGGATCCTGCTTGCTAGGAGATATAATCAATAATTTATTGGTCTTGAAGTCAGGAAGACCCAACTTCAAAACTCATCCCTAGACACTTGCTCTAGAGGTGGAATCCTGACCAAGTACTCAACTTTTTTCAGACTGAATTTGCTCATTTATAAAATGGAAACAATAATAACACCTATTTCACAGGGATTTGAGGATCAAATGGGCTAACATATAAAAAGTGGTTTCCAAACTTAAAAACACTGAATATGTAAATGCCAGCTTTTATTCATTCAAGTTGGTATTGAGATAGAAGAATGGTAGTTTTGGGAACAAGCTGACTGATATAATTTGCCAATTCTCTTGTTAAATCTAAAGAACTTTTGGGAATTTACAACCTTCATTCTGGTGATTTCCAGGTCAGTTTCTTACCACTTCCACATTTTGCATGAGCTACTTGAGGGGTACTCCATCTCTGCTAGAAAACAACTGTCACAGCCTTTAGACTCTAATCCTATTTCTACCTTAGAATGTAATTAGGACTGAAAATCATTTAAACAAGAATGCACTAAAATCTTTTCATATATCTTAGCTTTCTTATATATAAGGATGGGCAATTAGAGGGCACAATGAATAGAGTGCTGCATCTGGAGTCAAGAAGATAATCAGAATTTCTGAGTTCAAATCTGACTTCAGATTCTTACTAACTGTCATTTCATCTTATATATCTCAGTTTTCTCATCTGTACAGTGAGCTGGAGAAGGAAATGGCAAAGCACTCCAGTATCATTGCTAAGAAAACACCAACTAGGATTGTGAAGAGTTGAACAACAAATTGTTTCATTACATAAGTGATATCACAGGGTTTGATTTAATTTTTGTTATTTCTGCTATTTCTCTTTCACAATCAGAGTTGCTTATAAACCCTAAACCTGTTCAAGACAGGGTTGGAAGTCTACTATATTTGGGGTGCATCTAGCACAGTGCCTGGCACATAAATTAATATTGATATGTTCTCTCACATACAATCTATGCAGTAGCCTTCCTTAAATAGCCTGCAGGGTACTTAAGACTGTCTAAGAGATAAGTTCTGTGAGCTAGGGAAAGTGAGAAAATTGGAGTTGTCTGTCACAGTGCAAATCAGATTAAGAAGGGTGGGGAACTGTGGGTGTGTGAAACAAAAACTTTTGCTCTGTCAAATTCAAAGCAAAGGCTAATGGTGATGGGGGAAAGGAGCCAAAAGCCTTTCCCTTGTTTTTCAGTACTTCAGTGTTTCAAATACTTTGTGGTCCATTTTCCTATCCACACAGATCCTCTGTTGTTTATTGTGTGCCCTTGTTTCTTGAAAAAGACCAATAATATCAGGAGGATGATGTCTTGACTTGTAAGTGAATTGGATTTAAGTACACCTGTGCAAAGTCACCTGCTTCGCTCTCTCCTCCAGAGAGGAAGTCCAGTGTCAAGATATAGGTCAGGATGACTGGGCAATGGATCTGGATACAGAGTAAGATGTTGCCTTTTTTTTTTTTTTAAACTGACAGTATATATAAAATGCTGTAGAAAACAAATAAAGCAACAACCAATCAAATAAAACTCATTGAATAAGACTAGCCTTACAGGAATGAAATTCTCCCAATGACTGAAACTGGTCTGCATATGGCAGACAAAGAATTTCCTCACTGAACTTGCACCCCCTTGGAGGGCCTGCCACAGATTTTTCTTTTTTTTATTGATTTTTATCAAGTTAGAGTTACCTCCATGACCCCAGAGGAAGACATTAGGAGTTCTAATGCATGTGGTATGTCAAACACAATCTTTTAATATACTGCAGGAATATGGGAGAATGTGATGGGTTAGATGTCACTTCCAAAGACATTTTAAACATTGGTATTGTTTTTGCGCCTAAATCCACTTCTATAAGGAGGAAAACCAAAGAGCAGCTGTATTTAGAAGAGAAAGCAGTTGAAGAATCTGAGGGAATCAGTATCTTTAAAAAGAAATTATTTCGAGGATGGAAACAGTGGGGAATATTTTTGACAATGAGAGTGTCTGTAAAATACAATTGACTTTGTATGCTACTGACCTTAAGCATAACTAAAAAAGATCTAAAAGGATCTATAATTTTTTTGTCATGTGCATGTGTGTAGATTAAAAAAAAATAATGCTCCTTAAAAAAAAATCCTAGTTAACTGGTAGGCTTACAGGTAAGCATGTTGGATTCAACTCCCAACTCTGTCACTTACCAAGTACATAATCCAGAGAAAAATCACTTAATAGACCATGACCTTGTATGTAGAAAATGAGAGGGACAGACAGAATGAACTCCATGGCACCTTCTGTTCCTAAATCTATGATTTTGCTGGGGTAAGATGGAGCCATAGTGAATAAAACCCTGGACCTAAAGTTAGGCAGACTCATGCTCCTGAGTTCAAATGTGGCATCAGATACTAGCTGTATGACTCTAGGTAAGTTACTTTACATTGCTCATCTATAAAATGGAGATAATAATAAACCCCTACTCTTCAAGGTTGTGAAGATATAATGAAATAATGATTGTAAAGTACTTAGCATAGTCTCTGGTATATAATAAGCAATAAATAATTGTTAGAAATTATTACTGTTCTTTTTTTTCAGGGGCAAAGGTCCTTCCGAACAGGATGTAGACAATGGGTAGGGCTATTAATAATAACAAAATTCAAAAGATGGAAAAGTTAAAAAAAAAAAAACCCTCAGCTTTACATCACTACCAATGGGTCAAAGAATCCAAAGATCCTTCAAAAGCTTTAAACTTTTTTTTTGAACAGATATACACATGAGTACAAGTTTTTGGTTATATATACAAAGAATACATTTCCATGTGCATTTATATATTTCTATGTGCATATATCACATACATGCAGACAGTTTATCTATATTTTTACAAATAAGGAAACTGAGACTCAGGGAGAATTTTCCATAATCCCATAGATAGTATTAGAAATACAGCTTAGAGCCAGTGGCACTAGCCCTGAACTCAGGAAAGATCTGATTTCAAATCTTACCTTAGATACTTAACATTAGCTGTGTGACCATGGGCAAATCACTTAATTAACCTCAATTGCTTCGCAGCAAAAATCTCCCAAAGAAACACAACTCATGGCTGGGTTTCTTGAAACTCCCAAGTTCTATTGCCCTTTTACTATACCATGCTCCCTTAACCCATGCAAACTTAATTTCCTTTCTTCCTTTTTAAAAGCTGTAATGGCATTCTTTTCTTTTGTTTCATTGCTGTCCTTGTCACTTCCCAAAAATTCTCATGCCCTTAGTAGAATTCTTCCCTGTAGTGTAAAACAATCATGACAAACAAATCTGTCAGCTCCTAGGCAGGTGATGCTGGAATACCCAGGCACACCCTGCCCATACTCTGTGCATGTTTATACATGTTGGCTGTCCGAAGTTATTTCCTATTACTTCTCAAAGAAGCCCTCTACTTCAGTCAATTTTCTTACCCCTCTCCCAATGCTCTTTATTCCCCCATTTTCAACTCCTGCAAGTTAATCAATAAATATTTATTACTAGCTCATATATATATATATATACCACATATTTTAAAAATTTTATTTAAACTTACCTTTGAAATGCCCTCTATTGGTCTTCCTGAAAGGAAGCATGATAATAAATAGTGGACTGACCACAAAGAAGACCCATGTTAAAATCCTTCTCCTAACACATACTAATTGTGGGACCATTGTCAAGAGACGTAACTTTTTGGTTCTCTCTTAAACTATAAATTACAAAACAGTTACTGAAGAGACCTTAAAAAAATCTAGTTCAGCCTTCTTTTACAAGTAAAGAAACTAGATGACTAAAGAATTTAAGTGATTTTTCTAAGCTCACACAGCTAAATAGACTCTTATATCCAACCTTTAATGGATTGGTTACATTTCCATTTCAAGTCCATTTCAAGTTTCCACTCTTCCATGAAACTCTCTTAACCATTTCCTCTCTCTTTTCTAAAGCCTCCTACAGCACTGATTATGTGGACCATGCATGTGACAGTTTATTTATTCATTCATCAAATAAAATATTAAATACCTATAATGGAACAGATACTGTGCAGACATTTTTCAGTCCGATATTGTTCTCTTACCTATTTGATGTGTATATGTCTATCACTATATTTATTTCTTAGCACATTGCTTTGTTTACAGAATGAACTCAATAAAGATTTGTTAAATTGATTGTATTGTCTCCTTAACTTGAACATGAACTCATTGACATTATTCTTGTTTTATGTTTCTTGTATCCCTCAAAATCATTGACTCAGCTAATGCTGGTAACCTACTAGATGCTCTTAAAAATGCTCTTAAAACAAGTACACCCTCTTTAAAGTATAAATATGATTACTCCAAATAGAAATGGGATATACCCTCTCAACCCAATGACAGTTACTTGCCCTGTCATCTCATCAGATGGAATCAGGGACTCAATATATTAGGAGTTCTCTCATCACCCTACTTTACCAACACACACACTTGAATTGAGTGGACACAGATACTTGAGTTATGCGAACTAGAAGTGTAGGCTGAGATGGGAAACTCCCAAAAATGGCAGTCATAGAAGATTTTAACATAGGACTTGGAGAGATCTGAGCCAGAAACCACAAATCTACCCATGTTTGTTCCAATTCAGACAACCACCTGTGGCTATTTGGCTTTCTTCTTCCTGGAATTTCACTCCTCTGTCATCCTCTATGTATTTTGCATAAACTACTGCCTGCTCTGCTCATACACTGGCCAAACTCCAAAAATGAGCAAACTAGGTTATTAGAACTGGTCAGGACTTTAGATCCCGGCATTAACAAACCAAGAAATGATGGCTTGAGAGCTTAAGCCACTTTCCTGAGATCATAGTTTAGGGGTAGAATGAGGAACAAAATCAAAGCCAACTTTTTTTCTTCATCCCATTTTTAGTGCATGACAAAGAAGGCCTATAATGTATAGCATATATAGATAAGTCTATACAGATTTAGAATTTGTAGGGATCTCAGAGGCCATTTAATCAAACCTCCTAATTTTACAGGTGAGGAAACTAGAGCTGCTCACAGCTTTTTAGTTACATGGTGGATAAAGCAGTGGATTTGATGGTAGGAAGACCTGAGTTCAAATCCTTCAGATACTATCTTGGACCTTATTTAAGTCTTTCAGTCTCAGCTTCCTAATCTATAAAACGGGGGTGACAATAGCACTTTAGTAAGTACGAAGTGCTTTGCAAATGAAGGGGAAGTGAAAGGAGGTAACAGAGAAAATTGAAGTCCAAAATTACCAGTGGAGATGGGATTTAAATGATCTAACTTTAAATCAAGAAAAATGGTTTAATGTTAAGATTTACTCTTCTCAGTGAGTGCAGCTAACATCTTCTTGAACTCAAAGGAAGGATATAAGCTTACTGAGGAGAAAACATTGAGTGTGAGTAGATATTTTCTTTGTATCCTCAGGGGTGACACAATGTGCTTTATTCGGAGTATATGCTTAACAAATGCTTGCTAAATAGGAAATTAGCTTGTTTTAGACTTAAATTATTCTACAGTAAAAGGTTATAATATGCTGTTAGATAGGAAGTGATGAGTTGGTGGATTTAGAAAAACATGGAAAAACTTGGACTTATGAAAAATGATGCTATGTATCTTCAGAGAAACAGAGTACAAATAAATGTAGTACAGCTTTCACATGGATGTATATGAATGTACATGTGTATATATATGATTATAGATATCTATGTATATGTATGTATATATTTATATATGCATATTATAAATATAATCATGCTTAATTTTAGCCTTCTTGGGGAAAAAATGAAATAAAAAGTGCACAGCTCAGAATAAAAGAAATAAAGAAAAGCATAATATGTAGTATTTATTATAAAGGCTTTCTTGAAATTGAAATTCATTGTTTCATATTTGAATTTCATATTGAATCTCACTTATATTCTGCTGTACACATAGTAATTTTTCCATTTTCTATTTTATAATAAAATTTTAAGTTTATAAAATAAATTTTAAAACCATTAAAATTAATAGGAAGTTAGCCAAGATTTCTATTTGGGGACTGGTGTCATTGTGAGAGATAGCAGGAACTTCCTGAAATAATTAGAAAGGAGTACTTATTTTTGATAATAAATGACACAAGGCACATTTAATAGGCTATTATTTTGTACTGATTACTCAAATTTTTCTATAAAACTTGAGTAAGGAGTTTAAATGTTTCTCCAGAACAAAAATAAAAATCAAAGAATTCCAGTACATGTGACTCCTACCATTTGTCGTTTTTTTTTTTTTTTTTGACTCATTTTAGAAAAGAAAGGAAAGGGGCAAGTTACCTGCTTGCATAAATACCACCTGATTCATAGCACCAATTCATCTCTTTAGCTGCAGTCTGGCGCCACTGATAATACAAAAAGTCTGAGATTAAAAAAAAAATCTTTCAAATCTAAAGTTTTCATGGATCATTACACTTTATGATACTGAGTCATTAAGTGATCATGTTGATTTAGCAAATACCAAATGGTACAATTTACCAAAATACATTCTGCAAATATTCACCAGATTTGAAATCAATGCTAGAATACTCTGGGAGGATGACTGGCATTAAGTGGGGATTTAGGTTGAAAGCAGTTAACCATTATTTGTACTATCTCCATTTACACTGTGACAGTATCTTTCAACTCTATTAATTTTGATTTCTTTGCCTTAGGAAAACTCATGGAAAAAAAAAACCAACTGGATGCATATCTGGTTGCTATGGGGTTTGTTTTCTGTTTTAAATTTTTTTAGCCTACCCTATTTTTGTTCTCTTAATTATTTGTGAATTTGTTACAATATCTTTCAGATTTGCTCACATGTCTGCCAAGTGAATATATTTCACTTTATATTTCTTTTCTATAATCATAATCCAATATTACCTGAATGAAAATATGCACATACTAGCAAAATTGGTTAACTCCCTGCAGTCTTATTTTCACTTAGCTTCAAGTAAAAATTAGCCATGATCTCCAGGATCAAAATCTGAAAAAGGCAATGCTGGGTTTTAAAAGAAAACAAGAAAAGGAAATAATGAAGAATCCAGAAGAAATTTAAATATTAATTCACTGCATCTGTAGTATTTTCCTTTTAGCTATAGTTGTTCCATATTGACTGAAACACTGTGACTTTAAGATCATTCATATACTTTTATCAAAAGACAAAATTACAAACATTTTCTAACTTTTGATATAGATGGTTATACATTCTACTCAATATCTATTTAATATTTATGTCAGCAGATAGGATCACAAAGTCACTATCATTTACCTTTCACACGGTCTGTGGTTGGTTTCTGGTCCTATTCTTTGCTATATTTGTACACATTTGACAAAAATATTCCTAACAGAGCTGCCTCTGTCTCTGTCTCTGTCTCTATCTCTGTGTCTGTGTCTGTCTCTGTCTCTATGTTTCTGTGTCTGTCTCTATCTCTATCTCTGTATCTTTCTGTCTCTTCCTTCTTCCTCTTTGTCCTTTCTTTCCTTCCTCCCTTCTTCTCCCTTTCCTCCCTTCTCTCTGTCTCTGTATCTCTTTTTCTGTCTGTTTCTCTGTTTGTCTCTATCCATCTGTCTCTGTTTCTGGGTCTGTCTGTCTCTCACAGATAGTTAAATGCACCCATTTAATTTGAAAGGTTTAATCATAATTTCTAAAACCAGCATGTTCCGAGTAGGACTCTTCCTCTGGCCTACGATTCCCCCTCTTCTCTAATAAAAGATATTTGTAAGCTACAGTATAGTGCTTTCTAGAGAAAATTGTGATTTGGGACAGGATTAGTCTGAATTTTCATTGGCAGCACTCTTGTTGAACAGATCAATGACTTCCTGAATACTAATATCCTTTTCAGATTTATATTCCAAATGTATGAACTTGTCTTATCAGATAACTTAAACAAGCACCTTGTCTGTGCACTAATTGTTATTGAGGATTAATGCTGTTTATAAAATGAAATCAATACACACTCTATTGCTTATTAACTGAAACATTCAGGGCTCTACTGTGTTTGCTTTACTTTCCAATTAGATTCTATTATTTTTCCTATTAGCTTTTAACAAATAGCTGTGGAAATAAACATAATGGTTGTGAAATTGTTATCAGAGTCAACAGAGTACACTAATGGAAAATCTTGTATATTTAAATGTTTTTTTAAAAAGGATATAGTGTTTAATCATTTGGAATTAGAAGATAAGTTTATTACTATACATCTGTTCTTTGTGGGACTCTCTAAAAAGGAAGGGAAAAAAATTTCCCATAAAAGTTGAACAATGGAGAATCCTGTAAGTCAAATGTTAGTAGTCTCCAGTTGGTTTCAGTCTAGAAGTATATAACTGAATTTTTTTTTTTTTTTTTTACTTACAAGTTTGGATTCGCTGCCAACGAGTATGAAGCAAATTTGGGAACTGGAAAGAACTTAGCCAGAAAGTTGAAAGTATGGAATAGTTTTGAATGACTGGAGTAGTATCCCTTACTCCTTGAATTCCCTTGTGAAGAAACTAAATTGTGGGATAGGGAATAGACTTGTGATGGAGAGAGCTATCTTTACTCAGAAGAGGACTGTGGGAATGTGCATCACAACATAGTATCTTTTTGTTGTTGTTTGCTTTTTGTTTTCATTCTCTTTTTTTCCCTTTTTGATCTATTTTTTCTTGGGCAACATGATGTTTGGGAAATATATGTAGAGGAATTGCACATGTTTAACATATACCGGACTACTTGCCACCTAAGAGAGGGGATGTGGGAAAGGAGGGAAAAAGTTCAGAACACAAGGTTTTGCAAAAATGAACGTTGAAAACTATCCATATATTTTGAAAATAAAAAGTTCAAAAAAATCTTTAAAAGGTCTATAAAGAATATCAAGGAGGAGCTGATACCAAAGATTGCATGGAGGAGGAATGATGAACTTATTATTATTGCTTAAAATAAAGCAACTAAGGAAATGTCAAAAAATAAGTTATGGAGCTGGGGTTTAGAGGAGGCATTGCTGGCAAGAAAAATGCTTGCCAATTTGGCACATGTGAGTACGAGTTCACCCCAGGAGGGTGAGCAAATTTCTTCCAATGGGTCTTTTACAGTGATTTACCATTGTTGAACCATCTCCCCAGGGGGTGCATTCTGAGGGGGTATAAAAGTCCAAAAGCTGGACTGGACCAAAGGAAAGCTCCAGAATATTAATTTTCCTATTAAAAGGTCTCTTCTTCCAAAACTGTTCATATAACTGGCTAATACAGTTAAGAGGAATACAAGGGCTTAGGTCATAATATCTTTGTTGAGCTTCATATTGATCTTTTCCATTTTTTTTTGCAATCTGGAGGGGTTTTTTGTATATTTCAATTACATTAGTGACTGTTCTCAATTTTGTGGGTTGTAAAAAGAAACATAGTCACACTAATAATAGTTTGTATATTGGCCAGCAGAGGTCATTGTGGTAGGCTCAGCACTTTGCTGCCCTTCCCCTCTTTCTCTTTAGTGGTTAGAGGAAAACAAAACAAAACAAAAAGAACACTGAACTTTATTATATTCTCAAGTCAAGGAAAAGATGTACACATATGTATATATTTGAGATTTTACAAAGCATATGAAAGATAATTTTGAGTATATAACTACACATCAAGTAAGAGAACCAGATCTATTTATTTATTCCAACAATCCTTTAAGTTAGGTAGTGCAAGTGGATCAGTCTGCTTAGAGATTAGTTTAAGCTGGGTAAAATCTCTAGTTCTAGCTCTGAAAAACTTAAAAAATTTAAAAAAAAACCAAAACCTGACCCTTAAAAATGCAAATTTCAAACAGGATTTACAAAATTTTTAAAGACCTTAAACAATCTGTTGATTACCAAACCAAATGAATTTAGTGAAATCAAATATCCAGATTTTTCTTCAGTCTTTCATACTTCATGTTGGCAAACAGTCAATTATCTTATCTTTATCAGACTATTTTTAAAAAACTTTTTATTGACAGAACCCATGCCAGGGTAATTTTTTACAGCATTATCCCTTGCACTCACTTCTGTTCCAATTTTGCCCCTCTCTCCTTCTACCCCCTCCCCCAGATGGCAAGCAGTCCTTTATATGTTAAATAGGTTACACTATATCCTCGATACAATATATGTGTGCAGAACCAAACAGTTCTCTTGTTGCACAGGGAGAATTGGATTCAGAAGGTATAAATAACCCGAGAAGAAAAACAGAAATGCAAGCAGTTTATATTCATTTCCCAGTGTTCTTTCTTTGAGTGTAGCTGCTTCTGTCCGTCCTTGATCAACTGAAACTGAATTAGCTCTCTTTATCGAAGAGATCCAATTCCATCAGAATACATCCTCAAACAGTATCGTTTATCAGACCATTTTTTAAAAAAAGTAAATATATAAAAGACAAACTTTTAAATATCAAAGCAAATCAATAATTAATCTTATTATCTGTTGCTTCAGGCAGTAATGCAAATGGGAGAATGAAAAATGGTGAGCATTCACTGTTTTCCCTGAAAAGTCAGAATTCAAAGTTGGCCTCTCTTAATAAGCTCAGGAGTGAGCCAGAGAAAGGAGAAACCTGGGAAGAAGCCTCTAATTCTTTTGGGAGGAGTCACCCACCTGCTTCTAAACTTTACTCCTATCTTGGAAGCTTTTTTCAAATTGATGTATCCAGAGGTAGAGCCCTCCAGTTTTGATCTTCTGTTAAGAGTTCTTTCTTTTCAAAGGGAAAGGGTCCTGTATGTACAAGAAAGTTTGTGGCAGCCCTCTTTGTCGTGGCCAGAAACTGGAAACTGAGTAGATGCCCATAAATTGGAGAATGGCTGAATAAATGAATATTATGGAATGTTATTGTTCGGTTAGAAATGACCAGCAGGAGGATTTCAGAAAGGCCTGGAGAGACTTACATGAACTGATGCTGAGTGAAATGAGAAGGGTCAGGAGATCATTATATACTTCAACAACAATACTATATGATGATCAATTCTGATGGACCTTACCATCTTCAGCAATGAGATGAACCAAATCAGTTCCAATGGAGCAGTAATGAACTGAACCAGCTACACCCAGAGAAAGAACTCTGGGAGATGACTAAGGACCATTACATTGAATTCCCAATCCCTATATTTTTGCCCACCTGCATTTTTTATTTCCTTCACAGGCTAATTGTACAATATTTCAGAGTCTGATTCTTTTTGTACAGCAAAATAACGGTTTGGTCATGTATACTTATTGTGTATTTAATTTATACTTTAATATATTTAACATCTACTGGTCACCCTGCCATCTAGGGGAGGGGGTGGGAGGAAGGAGGGGAAAAATTGGAACAAAAGGTTTGGCGATTGTCAATGCTGTAAAATTACCCATGCATATAACTTGTAAATAAAAAGCTATTTAATTTTTTTAAAAAAGAGTTTTTTCTTTTCAATGTCTTTAGTGATTTAGGACTTCTCAGAGGCTTTAGTCCAAACTAGACAGAAAGTTGTATCTATATCTATATGTAGATATAGATATAGATATTTATCTATCTATAGCTATATCTTTATTAATCAACATGAGTTTAGATCTAGCCTCAGAAACTTACTAGTTATGTGACTCTGGGCAAGTCTTTTACTTCTGTTTGCCTTGATCCATTAGAGAAGGAAATGGCAAACCACTCTAGTATCTTTGCTTAGAAAGTCATGAAGAGTCAGGCAACTTAACAACAGTAAAATTTGAATATGACAGGTGTAGTGTTGTAGTAAAGTGGCAGTCAGCCTTAAAACCAAAACTGAAATCGAATGTAACCTCTGACTGACAAATACTGACTGTAACCCTGTGCAAATGTAATCACCAGGTAATCTCTCAGTACTCTAGGCAACTTTGTAACACTGTAAGTTGCAGAATAGATATTTATTTGCATTAGTAAGTGTTTTCTCACTAAGAAATTTCTTCTGATGATTCAATCACATGTGCAGTCCCTACCTTATTCCTTAGTAGGTGCCAATCACTGAATTAAACTCCTTTTGAGAAACTTACGTACTAATGAGTATAGACAATGTGACTGTACACAGATAGATTTGTACAAGACAAGTATGGAATAAATGAAGGTAACTTTAGAGGGAAAGTCACTAGCAGCTTAAAAGGACTGGGAAGAGCCTTCTTTTAGAAGTGGCATTAAATCTTAAAGGTAGCCAGAATTCTAAGAGGCATAAGTGAGAATGGAGAATTATTTAGGTAAAGTAGAAAGCTGGTGAGAGGGAGTAGAACTAGAAATTTGCATGCAATTAATAAAATTACCCCTCTAGCATTGAGGAACCCCTCAGCTGGGCTCATAGAACTTGGGTATCCCTGTTCTGTTTGAGTGAGGCATCTTGTTTGAGCTGAATTTGTTCTTCCTTTAATTTACTATCCCTGAATGTCAGGGAAAAATTGTCTTAAGACTTAGCTTATAGCTCTTATAGCTAGGACTTCTATAAAAGTGAGGAATAAAAATATATGCATGATATGAATAAGGTATGGGATAGGCATTTTATTCCTACATATACAAGAAATGCTAACCATAATAGGTCCACAAGCACAGCCCATTTAGTGTTTTATTTTTTACACAGTGCTTTATACACATGTAATCAACAAGCATTAGTTTCTTGGGATCCAAAGAATCCCAAGCTTACATTCTAAAATCAAAGAAAATAGGTACACATACAGATATATTTGATGTTTTTACATAACAGATAAACAGATAAAAGGTAATTTTGGACTTCCAAGTGTCAAGAGAGGACCAGGTCTATTTTTCCTCCCAGCAAATCTAGAAGGTAAATATCACTGGTAAGTGAAAATGAAATGTAGAGTCAGATAAACTGTGTTTGATTACTGGCTCCCCTTGTTACTTAATTTCTCTGAGTTTCATTATTCTCATTTGTAAAGTCAGAGCCTCAGACTAATCATCTCTTGTTTTCTTTTTTAGATTTAAATTATATATTATAATTTTTTTTTCAGAAGAGGAAAGTGAGAAGAGGCTTGGGAAGGGTAAGTAATTTTTCCCCCCTACAGTTATTGTAAAATTGAAGTGGGACCTGAACCTTGACCTTGAAGGTCTTTTGAAGTCATGTCCCATACACTTTTCACCACAATATGTAGTCTTTAAAACAACAGTGCTAATTAAGAACTACTTTTAGCAGTTTTCTCACAAAGGAATTCTCACCTTGGAGGCAAGGACAAGTCTTAAATCTATTTGGTAAATTGTAGAATGGAGACACAGCCAGATTTGGTATTTTGCCTGAAAACCCAGAATAAACTGGTGGCAGAAATGGATCTAAGCCAAGTTTTTCAGTTCCACTGTTTCTCCATTAGAATCTTTGGTCTCTTAGTAGAAAGGTCATATGAATTTCACCAACTTGGGATATAAGCAGAGTTTTAGTAATAATGAAAAACATAAGGTTTGAGTTCCTCCTTCAACAGTTTGAATGGAGAGGACAAAGGCAGAAGCAATCACTCACCCAGAGAACCCAGGTGAGTCCAGGTACCTCATGTAGGCACCTTAGAGTTTTTCCCCAGTTCAATTAAATTCAGTACAATTCAAGTGAATGACAATTTTAAAAACACTAAACATAGATATTATACAAATTCATTCCTTTCCTTAACAAAAAAAAATATAAATCATAAGAAATCTTAACCAGGTTTATAGGCATGGGTAACTCTGGGATAAGAAAAGTCAAATGGGCAGTTTGCAGCCCTTGTGTACACTCACAGAGCTTTGAAAAGGGAGAGGTTGCAGATTTGGAAACTCCTTTAAATGTCATTTTCCCTGTCAATGTAAAAGTTTGGTGGAGTCATAATCTGCCATCTGTCAATGACTCCATTTAGTAAAGATGCTATCCTTAGTCGATGACATGGATCAGCCCCTGTAAATGAGGCCCTGTTTAATTTTCAAAGGAACAAGAAAGTCAGGATGGCTAATTAAAAAATCCTCTCCATCACTTTTCAAATGATCTTGTTTGGAAAGATGTAACATAGGAAAACGGAAAGTCAATTGGGCCTGGGTTTGAATTCTACCTTCTCTACCTACCATCTCTTTGAGTCTTTCCCAAATTCCTCACCTCTGTGAACTAGATGTGGAACAAGAGAGCTGTTCTAGCTGAATGGAGTAGCCTAAAGTCATTTCCAACTCTAGATATATAATCTTATAAATAAATATTTTAAAACTGTGGTAACAGCAGCTTCTACCACTTATCTCAGTACTGGGTCAGATATTCAGGTACTGCAAAGTAGTTGGAGATTATCTTTTTAAAAAATCACAAACAAAACAAAACAAAACACCTTTGATAACTGAACTAGGTTTTTGTTTTCCTTACTGAAATGACCAGCAATTTTCCTGTGGTCTAGATAAAATCTAAGTAGCTGTTGTTTATTTTCTATGTGAAGACGAGCACAAGGGGCCTGGATCATCACTTGGGGGTTTTATTCCCTTTCCCAGACTCTATTTCCTCCTCTAACCTTAATTTCTAAGGTTAAAATTATACTCTCAGTCCAAGAAAAAAGTCTTAGAGATCATGAATGACTAAGAATGAATTCTATTTAAAGACTTCTAATAAGGAGGAATCCATTACCTCCAAGAGTCATCCATGTCACTTTGGATAGCTGTAATTTTTAAGGAAGTTAATTCTTTCCCATTTCTTCCCTATCATTTTTGCTTTTCTTCCCTTTTTTCTTCCCTTCTTATTCTTTTCCTTTCCTTGCCTTCCTGTGCCTTCCCTTGCCTTGCCTTCCTTTCCCTGTACTTCCCTATTCTTTTTTCTTCTCTTTTATTCCCTACCTTTCCCTACCCTTTTCTCTTTGCTTTCCTTCCTTTACTTTCCCTTCCCTTCCCTATCTTTCCTTTCCTTTTTCTTTTCTTCCTTTCCTTTTCTCTTTCCTTCCTTTTGATATAATCCTAAATGACCAAAAATAAAATAAAATAAACCCCAAGAAATTAGTACTTAGATGTGACACATTGAGTCACCATTTTTAGTTTCTCATTTGAAAGACTTCGTTTGGAAAAGTATTGAGACAAAGGAATAAGCCAGTCAATCAGCCAAACAGGGTCTAGATTTTTATTTTCAATGAGTCTAAGACCTCCAAAGCTGCCCCTTCAAACTAAGTGATTATAAAATGAACAAGAGTCAAACACAAACTTTCTTGAGCCAAGGTTTGACATTTTCACCATTGTCCCATTGACTTACTTAATAAAATGATAGGAATTACAAAATCCTTTTATTTTGCATTGGCTATTCTTCCAGACTTGCTGACTGACTCTCCAGAAGCATATAAAAAAATGACTGTCTAATGAAAATAATATCTATTTTTAAAAGTTTTTTCATCAAATACTATTCTACTTATTCATGTATTCATTATTTTGTCATGTCAAATAGAAATGACTTATTGATAACAATTTTCTAAAATATAGCCCAGTGGATAAAAAGATGGTCTTAGAGTTCAAAAAACATATACTCTCTGTGTGATCTTGGGGAGCTCCCTTTATCTCTTTACCCCCTCAAGAAAACTATTCTAAAGTGCAGAAACATGCAGTGGAGAAGGGATTTTCTTCTAGGAGTTCTTTCTACCAACAAAAATCACACATTCAGATTCTATCATTACAGATGAGGGACAACCTTGCCTATACTGAATTTTATTGTTTTTGTTTTTGGTACTTTAACGGATGTGAGATAGTTCTTCAAAATGATTTCAATTCCACATCTTTTTAATTATTAAAGAGGCCTTTTTAAAAAATATGTTTTGAAACAATTATTAACAAAAAATGTTTTTAAATTAACAAAACCCTTTAAAAAATTAATTCTGATCAGCAGGATGATTTCAGAAAAACCTGGAGAGACTTACATGAACTGATGTTAAGTGAAATGAATAGAACAAGAGAACATTTTACACAATAACAACAAAATTATGTAATGATCAGCTGTAATGGAGTTAGATCTTTTCCACAGTGGGGTGATTCAGGCCACTTCCAATAGACTTGTGATGGAAAGAACCATCTACATCCAGAAAGAGGACTATGGGAACTGAATGTGGATAACAGCATAGTATTTTTACTTTTGTTAGTGTTGTTTCCTTGCTTGTTTTTTTCTTTCTCATTTCTCCCCTTTTTAATCTGATATTGTATAGCATGATACATGTAAAAATGTTTAGAAGAATTGCACATGTTTAACCTATATTGGATTGCTTGCTGTCTAGGGGAGGAAAGGAAAAAAATTTGGAATACAAGGTTTTGCAAAGGTGAATATTGAAAACTATCTTTGCATGTATTTTGAAAAATAAAAAGCATTATTATAAAAAAAAGTTAGTTGTGATCTTGATATTATTCTACTGTAAGGAGGCCATATTTGTGTATTCATATGATACAAGATGAAATGATAGCTCTAACTTTCAAGTTTCTATCATTTTTCTTATATATAATATATATATATCTGATTTCTCCTAGATTGTAAGTACTATATAACTACATATCAAATAAAAGGTTTAAAAACAGTGTTTTTGAAATCTTTTTAATCAGATGTTCCTCTGAATACCCCATATATTTTTATTTCAAAATTAAAAACACAACTGAAGTTATCATATTTCCTTATATGCCAAACACATAAGTATACTAATATATTTTTTAAAAATACATTCATTTGGAATCAGCCAAGTAGCTCAGTAGAAAGAAAACTGGATGTGATGTCAAAAATTGTTGCCTTTCAGTTGTTTACTCCAATTGGCAAAGATACTAGGAATGGTTTGTCATTTCCTTCTCCTGCTCGTTTTACAAATTGAGAAATTGAGGCAAACAGGATTAAGTGACCTACTCAGGGTCACACAGTAAGTGTCTGAGACCTCATTTGAACTGAATTGAATTGAATAGTCCTGTCATTCCATGTACTTTGACAGCTATCGGCCCTTGATATTAGGAAGACCAAGTGAAACCTTAGAAATATATGGCCTGTGTGACCCTAGGCAAGTCATTTCCTCTCTATTTTAAATTTCTTATCTACAAAATAGGAGTCATAATAGTAACTATCTGTCAGGGTTGTCAAGCACAGGATGAAATATATTTTTGAAGTTTTTTTTACAAACTTTAAAATCGTTATCTAAATGCTAGGGATTAGATATTATAATGATGACAGTGGTTGTTTATATTTATTCAGATGATTGGGTCACATTTACACAAATCAATTTCTAGGAAACTGAACATGTCCATGATATGTCACCCAATGTTCAGCAATGAAAGGTTCTGGCTGATGGAAAAAATCAAAATTAACTATTCTAATAGTGACATAGTTCCTATATCAGAAACTGAATTGTGTTTTCTAGGTTGAAAAGTATGTTCATTCTACCAGATATTTCCAAGGTCTATTATTTGACTTTCTTGATAGACTTTTTGTGTCTCTGAAACCTATGCTGGTCTTTTCAATCCAGTAGGCCCTAAAGTAGGGTGGAGCAATGACTAAACCATACTGGAGCGAATGGGAAAAGTTAATTCCCCTTTAAAAGGGGTTTCTTTACAAACAGGGTGTGACTCATTCCCAGAAAAAGCCTGCCTCAATAAACTTTAATTGCTCTTAATACTAATAAACTCAAGAGAAATAATTTTAGAAAGCCAAGAAAAAAAATTATGAGGATATATTTATATATTAACATCTCCACAGTATAAATCCATGCTATATAACTCTATGGTTTGCCATTGGAGGGTACAATGGCAGCACATTCTTTTGTTGCAATTGTCTTCTCAGCTGCCCACAAACCCATGCAATCTGAATTTAAAAGTAACTTCTTAAAAGTTAGATTTAATTCATTATGAAATTCTACAGCTTATCACCATATCAAAACTGGAACACAGGTAATGACATGTAAAAAAAAAAAAGCACCCTTGTTTGTTTACTTGATGGATTGCTATCTTTTCATCAGTTTGTTCAGTTTAGACTGGAACAGCAAGTGTTCTTTAATGTTCCATAAAGCTGGGAATAGATCTAAAATCATAATAGCTAGGGAAGGGATGGGGGAAAGGAAGGGGGAGGTGAGAAGAGAGGGGTGGTTAGGGATAGAAAGAGCTAAAAATCCTGTTTCTATGCCCAACGAGGATATGTCAAAGGCCACATTGGCCCTGCTGCTTACACTCATACTATACTTTGTTTCAGAACAATGACACTAATAATAATTTTTGTTTTTAATTTTTGATTTTGCAGGAACCAAATCCCCTTGTAAAATGTGGTGTTGTACAGTAATCTTGTTGAGACTCACAAATCAGCCTCCTGGAATATTTCTTTCAAATAGAATAATATTTGAGTTTTACTTTCCTTATTTGGTTCTGCTGTCTTTCTCAGTGTTCTTGCCTTTTTTTGTTTGTTTGTTTTGTTTTGTTTTCCAAAAAAAAAAAAAAAAAAAAAGTTGAAGGTTTCCTAACCCTTAACTCCTCCTGAGTGGATGGATAGATAGAATAAAAGGGAAACAGTGGGGGACATGGGGAGGGGAGTCTACATTGATTCAAGCAACATAATTAATTTTGAAAAATTGAGATCAGGAGTAGAGTGTCTGCCAGGGGTTAGCTGGAAAGCAGGTTCATGAAATGACATGCTTTAGTGATTAAAAACAACAGTAAATACCCCATTAAACAGTAGCCACTCTCATTATTGACTAGAAATGTCAGAATGGGGGAAAGAAGTTTATTTAAGAATACTGACTTTTTTTTTCAACTCTATTATAAAAAATTAATGCTTGGGGCAGCTGGGATATTTTATATGTGGTTTGCACATAGAAAATGGTTACATAAGAAAGCAGACTAGTCTGTAGATTCAGACAAGCTGGATGTAGCACAGTAAGATTTTTCCTTATTTTTCCCAAGAAGGAGCAGGCCATGTTCCCAAGATCTGACCTGTATTGTGAAGATGACAGAAGGAATTCCAAGACTGTGCTTAGCATGAAGAGAGTCATTCCTTTGTTTCAGAAACCTGCAAACCTCTGGGGTTCATTTGAGTACTGTCATCAACCAATATTACCCAAAGCCAGTCTGCCAATAAAGATTTATTAAGCACTTTCTATGTGCCTGGCTCTATATTTAAGTCTTAAGCCTTTCAAAGTTATCTTTACTATAGAATATTATATTGAAAAATATATGCTCTGACCCCATTTCTTCAGGGTTAGGTCTGCTAGATTGCCCCCTTTGTGATCTAGGGTATTTTCAGGGGTTTGTGAGGTATCTATTATCTTTTTCCATTGGCTTAATCCTCCACTGGATATTCTTGCCCTATTTTATGGCTGCAATGACTGGTACCCTCATTCCATTTTACTACTTAAAATTAACATAGTAATATTTATTTCAATGATAATTGATGTGATAACCTGAATATCACCACCCCCCCCAAAAAAAAAAAAACCCTTGGAGGCATAATACCCTTCAATTCCACCTTGCTCTTTGGTAGGGAGAGGGACTAAAGGAGTTGGTTTAAGAACAAATCTTTACTTACTGGGGAAAGAGATTTCTCTTTCCTTAACCCTCATTAGCCACAATGTCTTCTCCAGAGAAGAAAGGAAGAGCAGACTCCAGATGAACAACTTAACAGAGATGCTGTGCCTGAGGGAAGAATTAATTGGACTTTGATGAAGAAAGAAAGGATTTCTCTGCTGCATAGTAGCAGGAATTATGTGCTGACTTTATAACACATATATCACCCACATGTGCCTCACTATCATTCTATTTTAAGATTGATTCCATTGTGCCCATGAATGCCATATGTATTTGTGGGAGGACACACCCCAAGTTTAGGGAAAAAATGTTTTACACCTATTGTTTTTAGTATATCATCACAATGTCATTGTTAAAGACTGTTTGTGTATACTAACTTATTAATTGTTCTTTCATTATTGTTAATGGAAACAAATGGTGAGGGTTCATGAGCAATAGGATTAAAAATACAGACTCACAAGGTTATTCTTAGAACCCAAATATAACAACTACTTCTGAGAACTCAACCTGCATGTGTGAATGTCAGTTGGGGAAGTATAGCAGAAGAGATGCTTCATGATAATATGAAAAATAAACACAAAGCTATATTTGTTGGTAAAGTTTCTAGAATTTGAGGAGAATGTTTCTTGTAGAACATTATGCTTCAGCAGAGTTGTGATAAAAAAAAAATAAGGAATTCTAGTTCATGTCCTCACTCTTCTTACCTGGACTATTATAACAGCCTCTGAATTGGTCTCTCTCCATTTTCCACTTTACTACTGAAATGATTTAAAAAAAAAAAAAACCTAGATCTATTTCAGAAATGTAGCACAGTCAGTACAAAGACAAACAAAAGGTGAAGAAATGTCACGTGAGAGAAATATAAAGAAGTCTAGTTTTACTGGACAATTGATAAGTAATAAAAAAATAATGTGGGAAATATATACTAGGGAATAAGTTGTAAAGGGCTTTAAGTGACAAAGAATTTATTTTTGATTCTAGAGACAATAGGAGGTCACTAGAGTTTACTGAGTTGAGGAGAAACATGGTCATATCTATGAGAGAGACCAATTCAGAGGCTTTTATAATAGTCCAGGTAAAAAGGGTGAGGATATGACTAGAATGGTTAACTGGGTGAGTAGAAAGAAAAGCATGGACTTGAGAAAGAAGCAGAAATGGACAAAATTTGGCAATTCTTCAGATATGTGGTACTATTTCTTGGTCCTTTTCAACTCTCTATTGTCTTTATTTGTTTATTTTTAAATGTTTTGCTTAAAAACGTTTTAAATGTTTGCTTAAAAGAATCACCATTCCCCTCCCCAATGAATCCCCTCATAAAATAATATCCTCTCTTACCAATTAATCAGTTAAATGGAACAAAACTATTTGGTACTCAATTGTCTTATTTGAAAATATATTCCCTTTTTTTCTATACCTATAGTCCATCTCTCTGTCAAGATACAGGAAGCATATTTTAACATTAGGTCTCTGATATTCTCATAAATCTTGTAATTTTTTAATCATTATTTTAAGTATAATTTCCACTGTCTTTCCAAAATCCTCACTTGAATAAGAATCTTCTCTATCTCCTTAGAGAATAAGATACTTTCAGAAGGTGTAAGAATCTTCAAAGATAAGACAATTAGTAGATCTCTTAGGAGTAAAGACCAGAACTAAGAAAATTTTATAGACTTTCATGTGCTGACCTTAGAATTGGTATAACCAAATCACAGTCTCCACCTATTAGTCTTGCCTTTCACCTGCCTTTCACTTTTACTTGGATGTCTTACCAGCACCTCAAACTCAACATGTCTCAAAAAAAAACTCCTCATTTTCCTCCTACAATTGATTCTCTTTGCAGTTTATCTTATATTTGACAGTAACAAAACATATTATATATCCTAGACTCATTTTCTCCCCCATCTCTTTTCTTCCCACATCTAACCAGTTCCCAAGACCTATAAATTCTTTCTTCTTAATCATTTCTAAGGTAAACCTCCTAATCTAATCCTAAATCACTTCATGCCCAGACTATATTAGTAGTTTCTTAATTGTTATAAGATGGGTCAGATGAGATTCAATAGCAGTTCTCCTTGAAAAAAAAAATTGTAAGGGAAGAGATTGGAGTATAGGAAATCAGTTTAGAGATTGCTGCAATAAACTTGGAAAAAGGTGATTTAGACCTGACCCAAAATGCTGTGATTGAATCAGTGAAGAAAGGAGAAGAAATGCTAGAGACATTGTGGAGATAGAAACAATATTTAGAAGGAAGAGGGGAGGATGACCATAACATGAATGTAAGTTAGTAGGATTATGGTATCATTTATGAAAAAGGGAAATTAGAAAGATAGGTAAGTTTGGGAAGAAAGATGATGTGTTCTATTTTGATTGTGTTGAATTTGAGATGCATAAAGGCTATCCAGGTTGAAATATTCATTAGGCTGCTGATAATAAGGGAATGAAGTTCAGGAGATGGACTGAGGTAAGTAGATCTTGAAGTCATCTATCTGAATAAAGGCCATAAATGAATCCAAGAAATCTGCTGAGATCAACAAAGGAAAAGAGTATATATATATATATATATATATATATATATATATATATATATATACTCTTTTCCTTTGTTGATATGTGTATATACATATATATATATGTATATCTTGATGATATACATGTATATATATATATATATGTATATATATAAGTAGATCTTGAAGTCATCTATCTGAATAAAGGCCATAAATGAATCCAAGAAATCTGCTGAGATCAACAAAGGAAAAGAGTATATATATATATATATATATATACTCTTTTCCTTTGTTGATATGTGTGTGTGTGTATACACACACACACACACACACACATATATACAGAGAGAGAGAGAGAGAGAGAGAGAGAGAGAGAGAGAGAGAGAGGAGACCCAAGACAGACTCACAAATGAAAGTGGAATGAATGCTAATAATAATACAACAATGGAGAAGTTAGATAAGTAGGAAGAGAATCAGAGAAATGTAATGGAAAGCAAGCAAGGAGAAAGTATTTATGAATTTAGTAATTTGAATTTAGAATTTAGACAAATTAGAATTAGGAATTCTTTTATTTTAGAAGGTCAACACTCTTAGTTATAAAGTCTTAAAGATAAATTTATATTGAATATAAGCTCTCTCTACAATGTTATCAGAAAAATTCTCCCCAAAAAACATTGACAAAGGTAATGTGAAGAAAAAATATGGTAGAGAGTTAGCACATTTACAAATAATATGGGTACAATACAGAATTTTCAGATAAATCATTTGAAAGCAATGTTTTCTTCTAGAACAGGAAGGGGAAAACTAAGAGAGTCAGTGCAGTATAGTAGAATGAGTATAGGACTTTGGTTCAAAGACTACCTCTAAAACTTATTTGCTGTAAACAAACGACAGAACTTTCTTGAAAACCAGATTTCTCATCTGTAAAATGGAAATGCTAATAATGCATGTCATGCTTACTTCATGTAGTTTCTGTAAGAACTAAATGAGGTAAACTACATAGAAACATAGGCTATTTTGTCTTTTGATTTTCCCTCTACTATCTAGCGCAGCCTAGTTTTTGGCAAGATATCTCCATTGGTAGCCTTTGTAAGATGATAACTCTTTGCTCTCTCTGTTACTGGTTCATTTATCTTAATTATTTTCATCCTGGTAATCAAGAAATATATTCTGATGTTTCCTCATAAATTATGAAAGCGACAGTAATTCTATCACTAATAAATCAATTAGTTCTGAGCCCACTGGAAGGGATTAAGTAGCATTTACTAAATGAGGTAAAGAAACATCTTTTCCCATTAGCTCATAAAAATATTTCATCATTAACTTTTGTTTTTATATTATCTATATTTCCCAATGTAACTTTCCCCTTCTTTTTCTGTAAAGTCAACCCTATCAAGAGAATTAAAAAAAAAAAAAGCTTAGTGAAACTAAGCTATATACACACAAAAAAATCATATTATCTGTAGAATTCAATGTCCCTCACTTCTATTAATAAAGGGAGATAGTGCCTTTTTATTTCTTTTACTTGAGGACAGGTATGGTCATTATAATGTAGAAGTTTTAAATTTCAGCTCTTTTGTTATTACTTTTCCATTTATATTGTTGTGATCATTGTGTATATTGTTTTCTTTTTTCTGTTTACTTTATTTTTCATTATTTTCCCATACTTTTATCATATTTATCATATTCATGTTTCTTAATAATATAACAATTTTATATACTCAGATATCACATATTTTAGCCACTTCTGACTCTGTAGACATCTACTTTGTTTCTAGTTTTTTATTACAACAAAATGTGCTGCTAAAAATATTTCAATATAAATCAATCCTTTCATTTTTCATGGACCTCCTTGGGTACATTCCCAGAAATTTTGATGACACTAAGTATGTATAGTAAATTCTAATTATTCTTTACTTTTTGACATGATTTTACCTTGTTCTTTTTGTTTTGTTTTGTTTTTAGTATAATTTTCCTTACTCTTTTTTTCCCCATCAGTTTGACTAAAGGATTGTTATGGAAGTAAACAAGAATTTATTAAGCATCTATCATGTATAAATCACTGTGCTAAGTGTTTTAAATATTAGTTTATTTGATCCTCATAGGAATTTTTTGGAGATAGGTGCTATTTTTTCCTCATTTTATAGCTGAGAAAACTGAGGAAGGCAAAGATTAAGTAACTTGCCATGTCAAATACCTAAGTGTCTGATTCTGTATTTGAATTCAGAATTTCCTGATTCCAAGCCGAGCATACTATATACTTTGCCACTTAGCTTCCTTTTGAACTTAATCCTCTTAAACAAGTTGTTAGTATTATCTGTCCTATAGTCTTTTTGTTTTAAACTATCTGGTGATCCTCTAATTTTAAAGATATTTCTATTTTTGTTCTTATTTTAGGTTTATTCATTAGTTTTCTAATTTTGAAAATTTTTTATTCAGTTGTTTTTTCTTTTTTTCTTTTGTTAATTTACATTCTTAAGAACATAATTTTTTCCTCTGAGGACTACTTTAACTCCATTCCAGAAATTTTTGCATATTGTCTCATAATTGCCTTTGTCTTTAACATAATAATTAATTTTTAATGTAATTTGTACATTGACACATTCATTGTGTGGAATGTTTTTAATTTTTCTGTATTCTAGTACATAGTTTATTTTTGTAAATGTGTCATATAGTTCTGTGAAATATGTATATTATTTTTTCTTCACACTCATAAGACACCATATGTCTTTAACCATAAGTTTTCTAATAGTTTGTTCACTCCAATATTTTCCCTTTTGTTTATCTTTTTTGTTAAATTTGTCCAACAGTGAGAGAACATTGACACAACATCTATTGTAGATCTTCTGTTAGAAACAATTTTCTTTATTTCTATTATTGTTGTAATTAACTAAAACAATTATTTTCTCATATTATAATTATAGCTTCTACTTTTTCAATTCACCTGATGTATAGTAAATTTTTTGAGCTTCTAAATGTTTGTGCATGTGTCTGTGTCTGTGTGTGTGCATGCATGCATGCGTGTATGTGTGTATGTGTGCATTTACTCGTTAGATATGCTATTTTTAAAACATCATGGAAGTTTTTCTTGACAATTGCTGCCACTTATTTGGAATATTTAGACTTTCAATTTAAAGTTATGAAAATAAAGTTTCCATTTTTTTCTGTCTTTACTTTTTTAGATTTTTTTTACATCCTTACATTTTTTTACATACATTTTTACATACATTTACATTTTATATTTTTTTACATTTTTTACATACTTTTTTTGCCCCAGACTTTCTTTAAAGTCAGTATTTCACCCCCCTACAATTGGTTCTATTTAAACTATTTTGGTACAAATCTATTCACAGAGACAGAAGATCTCAATCTTCCCTGGTTACCATAAATTTTCCTTTTTTATATAACAACTTCTTAATCTCTCAGATTTTAAATAATCTGTTACTAATAAACAAATAATAATTGAGCTATAGTTACATATAATGTTTGAGCTGTGAGAAAGATCACAGCTTTTAAACATTCCTATTGTTGACTTTTTACCAAGTCTGTGAACAGAGTTTTATCATTCAACTCTCTTGAATTTCCAACCAGAATCTCTCAAGAATCCTCTTTTTAGTATTTATTCAAATAGTAAGAATAAACTTAGTTCTTTCAGGAAAGGCATTCTCTTAGTCCTTTCTCTTTGTCTTCCCAGTCTCTTTCCAATCATCACAGTTAATAGTCTTTTCCAAAACAGAGTTAAAATGTCAATCTCACGAGATGGTATTAGTGATACAGTATGTAGATATAGCTATACATAGATACATATTGACACAAATACATGCAAACACATATGCATATATAGTATGTCTATATGTAGTTTTTGCTAATATCTATCAACCATCCAACAATTCCACAAATTTTTCATTAACTTATAGATATTATCTTTTATTGTCACTGTCTCAGAAACTTTTGTATGATTAAACAAATTTGATAATTCATGAAATACTGGTTGAGCAATTTCTGAAGTCTTATTCCATTAATTGTGTAATTCTTCAGTTTTTTAAAACTATTTTATAACTAAATTTAACAACATTTGTAACTTTAGCAACTTATTCTGCCAAACATCCCTAAGATAAAAAAGCTTTTGTATGTTTTTATATCTATTAATTCATAATGCTTATTAAATATATCAATCTGAATTTTCATACATTTATAATATAAAATTGCACTTCATAAGCCAAAAAGTGTAATCATGAAACATGTAGCATATACAATAATAAACAATAAAATAGTTATATGAATATAATATATATATCAAATAAAATTGTAAAACAGATAAATTATTGCCATTAATCATTAGTAGCACTATCCTACATTTTGAATTTATAATTATAGTAGAAAACACCTATTGGTGGCAAAATTTTTGTGGTGGCAAAGACCCAGAACTTGCAGGGATCCTCATCAATTGGGGAATAGTGTGTGCTTGTGATGGAACACTACTGTGCTATAAGAAATGATGAACTTGATGATCTTAGAAAAACATGGATGAGACTTGCTCAAAATAATGAAGAGTACAATGAGCAGAATCAATAACAACATATTATTTTAAGAATAACTTTTAATGACTAAGTCATTTTGATTATTACAAATACCCAAATTAATTACAAAGGACACATGAAGAAAGATGCCATCTATATCCAGAGAAAGAATTGATAGAGGTATAGAATGGTTATATATGTATGTGTATGTATGTATGTGTGTATATACATACCTACACACATACATACACACATATTTATGTTTGTAGCTATCTTGGGGGAGGGAAGAGGAAAAGGAAAAATTTAACATGATAACTTTATTATATATATAAAAGAAATAGAGTGATACTTAATAGATTTGCAGTTTCATGTATAATCATCTTTTTTTCTATTCTACTATGTTATGGAAATGCTTGTTTTATCTCTTAAATTCAGAATAAAATAAATTACATTAAAAAAAAAGGAAAATACTTATTTGAAAAAAAGTTCATAAATCCCAGCTAAGCTTCCCAGGTCTAGCAAGTTTAGGCTATGATTACCCCAGATATGGCTTACATGGGGTGATTACTCTTTTCTGTACTTAAAACACTTTTCTTTTTCATTTTTATTCTTGGTTCAAAAGTAATTTAAGAGGCTTGTTCTAATATTTCATAAATTGCAGAAATTTGAACATTTAATTAATTAACCAATTCATTCTGAATACCTGTTTCAAATTATTAAATGATTCATTCAACAAATCAAAAGAGTTCAATTCCCTATAAACTTTTGTCTTTGTCTCTATCTGTCTCTGTCTCTCTGTATATATCTTCTGTCTCTATTTCTCTCTTCTATCTAATCTCTGGGTTGTTTTTTTTTTATACCCTCTTTGAATTTATAGCTATTTAAATTCTTGCTTTGAGCCCTAATCTTTCTTTTCCCAAACCATTGATAACTAATCACACCATATAATTGTTAGTCCTCACCCCTATAAATTATCATTTAATTTAAAATAGAAATATAAGATAAATTACAGGGAAATATAATAAACAGAAAATCCTTTCAACACTCATTCTGAAGGAGATCAACTTTCTCTAGATTCTGGAGATTCAAGGTTTTGAATCCTTCGACCTGACTACTAATATAGGAATGAAATAGGAAATAGTGGGATAACTCTTTGCCCAACAGATGTCAAAAGAGGTACAATATTTCATTGATTGTTGCAAACATTTCTCACCACTAAACTGGGGAAGTTTTCAAGATTCCATAACCACTGCTCTTAAAATAGGAGAGCTTCTAGTTCAGAGCTCCAGCATTTTCACAAACAAGGAAATTCTAATAAATTGCTACAATTCCATTGTATCAATGCCTAAAAGTCCAGCATCAAAAAAGCAGGAAAAAAAAATTCTATTGTCTTTGAACTATAGGAAGAAAACTCATTATGCAGAGAATTTCCCCGTCCACGTTGGTTAGTCATTTCTCCTCCTCTTTTTTCCCTTCTCTCCTTCCCTTTTTCTCCATCATTTACATTTTTGGACCTTTGTCTGACTTCATATTGGAAGTATACCTGTTTTACTAGATTCTATCTGGCTGATGTATAAATATTACAAACCCATGACATCTTCTTGGCATCTCCAAAGAATGAAGCTTTCTGCCCAAAAGCTTTGTGTGGGACATAATTTAGAGAAAACATGGAAGTCATGTTTTCTCAACATATGTTATCTAGATACAAGTTCTTTCTATCATCATCATCATCATCATTACTATAGTCAGTGTCAAATAAATATCTATTGATTTTTGACAACCATTTTGCTTATTGTGATGTAGGGAATGATAAACTACTGCCAGAGGATGAAACTCATCCTGTCTTCTGTTCTTGTACAGTTTGCAAATTAAGAATGATTTTCCCTAATGCCTGCTATAGTAGTTTCCACTACAGTGGACACTGAAAGAGATGAAATATAAGCAATCCATTACTCTTGACTTTAGTGCACTTATAACTATAGAAGGGATATGCAAATTTCCAATTCTGTACAACAAATATAAGAGAAATTAATACAGAACAGACTGTATTAATAGCATGAAGCAAAAGAGAGGAATAAAATGTTCTGTGAGGTTGGAGGAAAAATAGAGCATTTTCATCTAAGTGAGAGCAGAGGTTTTATGTTGGAGGTGAAATTGAAATTGGATGTTGAATAATAAGTAGAATTTCAGATGAATGGTTGTTTGAACCTAGTTCAAAGACATTTGTAATATTTTGTTCAGTTCTGAGCATTCTATTTTAAGAGTGACATAGACATATGTGAGTGTGCCCAGAGGAAACCTGGTGATAAAGATATTTAAAGCCTTGTTACCTGAATATCAGTTGAAAGAATTGAGGATACTTACCCTAGAGATGAATAGAATCATCAAGGACCTTATAGCTATGTACAAGTATTTAAAGGACTATCATGTTTAGGAAATATTATGTATAAGTGTTTAAAGGGCTCCTGTTTGAAGAGGGATTAGACTTTTCTGCTTGGTGGCAAAGAATGGATCTAAAGTTAAGAGATGAAAATTGCAGACAGGCAGATTTGGGTTGAATTAGGGAAAAACTGTTTTAACGACTAGAGATATTCCCTAAAGGGATGGGCTACCTTTGCAGATAGTTTCCCCTCAGTAGAGGTCATTAGGCAGAAGTTAACTCACAGGAGGTTTCTTTAAAAGGGAATATTGTTCAGATACTAATTGAAATAGATTGTCCCTATTTTTTCTTTCCCTTTTTTGTCCCTTTTTCTTTTCTTTTTATGATAATAGCTTTTTATTTTTCAAAATACATGCAAAATACATGAAAGTTTTCAACATTCATCCTTGCAAAACCTTGTATTCCAAATTTTTTTCCTCCCTCCTCACTTACCCACTCCCTTAGACAGCAAGCAATCCAATATAGGTCAAACATGTGCAATTCTAAAGATATTTCCATATTTATCAAGCTGCATAAGAAAAAAAAAACAGATCAAAAAGGAAAAAAATGAGGAAACAAGCAAGAAAAGAACAACAAAGATAAAAATACTATGTTGTGATCCACATTCAATCACCATAATCCTTTTTCTAGATACAGATAGCTCTCTCTTTCACAAGTCTATTGGAATTGGCCTAAATCACTTCATTGTTGAAAAGAGTCATGTCCATCAGAGTTGATCATCACACAATCTTCTTGTTGCTGTGTACAATGTTCTCTTGGTTCTACTCATTTCACTTAACATTAGTGCATGCAAGTGTCTCCAGGAATTTCTGAAATCATTCTGATAATCATTACTTATAGAAAAATAATATTCCATTATATTCGTATACCATAATTTATTCATCCATTCCTCACCTGATGAGCATCCACTCAGTTTCCAGTTCCTTGACACTACAAAAAGGACTGCCATAAACATTTTTGTGCATGTGAATCTTTTCCCCTGTTTTATGATCATTTTGGTAGAGACGTTGCTGGATTAAAGGGTATGCACAATTTGATAGTCCTTTGGGCATAGTTCCAAATTGCTCTCCAGAATGATTAGGTCAGTTCACCACTTCACCAACAATGTATTAATGTCGCAGTTTGGAATAGATTGTCTCTTTATCCCTTCCAACTCTCAGATCCTATGATTTTATATAATCACATGGGGCCCAGGAAACACTCTCAATGACTCAGAATTTTTTGGTAGATACCAGAATAAGATTCTCTACATTTCACTTGAGTTTGCCTTGAGTTGTAAGAAGATCTGTTTTGCTTAATTCATAATAGTTCTGTGCATTTTCCAAATCCTAGATTATGTTATTCATTATGTATTTCATGATATCACATATTATAATTCTAATTTTCCCTTCATTATCATGCCATATAATATTTGATTTCATTTCCAATTTCCTCCACCTTTCAGAATAGATATTTTAGATTTTATTTCTCAAAAATATATATTAGTTTATTTATTCTTAGCTGACTTTTCTTTTCTTTTCACATTTCCACTGTTTCAAAGCCCTCAGCATTAGGAACCTGCTCTTACTAGGATTTGAAATATTTCCACTTGTTAAAGTTTTCTCATTTCCTTGCCTCTCTATTACATTCAGCTGGAGTGACACTGACCTTGAAGCACTCCCTAAGAAACCTCACTCATTCTTTATGTTACTATTTACCAATACCTTGGATTAAGTTTCTTTAACTAGGTCTAATCAGTGGAATAGGTCTTCCTTGCAAACCAATTTGAACTAATTTGGTAAAACTGTTTCATGAAACAAAACTTTCCCAGAGTCCAAATACATTACATCAACTACATTCCTCTGTCTACTAATTGTGAAACTTCTAGAAAAGAACTCATCTAACTTTCCCCTCATGATGTATTCTTACAAATCTTCCTATGTTCCAAATTCCTAATGAACCTCTATCCTCCAGATGTTTATAGACTTTTCAATCAACATTTTTCTCATCATTTATTTAGGAATTAAAGCTAGACATGTTTCTCTATCATTTGTAAGATTAATCTCTTTAGATTAAAAAAAATGTTGCTTTCATTCTAGCATTTTAAGTCATTTCAAAATAAGTATAATCTTTCAATTAATGACCTGGACATTCCTTCCATTTTGAGAATCTATGTCATCAGCATTTCCTTTGTATATAACATTAAAAAAAATTCCACATACAACATTCTATTTTCTGCCCTTTGTTAAAACTTGTTTTTGTTATTCTCTCATTACTTTGCAATTTACCAAATTATTGTCTTGTGTAGTATGCATTTTAAAGCCAATTTAGGGGCCATTATTTCTTTGCTACCTAGGTTCCACCCTACTGAATTGGCAACCTATGGTATCTTTTTTTTTTTTTTTTTTCATTTCTCTTTTCGTGACTGATGGTAACTCTTTCTCAAACTCGCTAATCCTTCTGGACAGCTTTCATATACCTTCCCAGCCCATTTTTACCAGGTTCCTGATTCTATGGCTAATGATGACAGGTGCGCTCATTCTTTTCTCACTCCCTCTTTAATACATAATTCTTTTGTCAAAACAGTTTTGGCTATTCATTCTATTGAAATCATAATCCTTGCAACTCAAGGACACTACTGTGTGTTTTGTATGTGTTCTGGTGATTTGGAGAAATACTGCACCTAAAATGATCCAAAAAGAACAACAAAAAAAGAGTTACCCATTGTAAACACAGACAGTCCTCAACTTACAAAACAGCTTATGCTCCAAAACATCATTTGTAAATCAGTTGTTAGTGCAGTGATTCACAGAATGTTAGAGCTGGGACTATTGAAGCCATTTAGACCATATCTCTTAACTTAGGGATAAAGAAAATAAGTCCCAGAGAATATGATTTATGGAAGGATTATATAGATGGAAAATGGCAGGTCTCTGACTATTACAATAAAGTGACAGGCCTGGGGTCAGGAAGACTCATCTTCCTGAGTTCTGAACCTCAAACATGTACTAACTGTATGACCCTGGGCATGTCACTTAATGCTATTTGTCTGAGTTTCCTCAATTCTAAATGAGTTGGAGAAAGAAATGGCAAATGACTCTAGAATCTTTTGCAAGAAAAACCCCAAAGAAGTCACAAAGAATGACTGAAATGACTGAACAACAAAAAGAATTCAGGTTTTCTGACATTCTTTCCTTTATATCACAATTACTGCCAGGCTAGTCCGTAGGAATCTATATAGCTTCTACTTTCTTTAATACTTAAAAAGATCTTTAATGTCATCTTTGTGAGCACTGATTCAGTGGGCAACACTTATCTTAATAGATAATAAATGATTAACTGGAACCAAAATAATCTCTTGTTGGTCAATCTTAAGGGGATGTACCACTTTAGATATAGGCTGGCTCTCAAGAGAGTGCAGTTGTGGGAACCATGGTCAAACACTTTCTTTCTTCATAGGAGATACCAAAATTTGTCTACTACTAAGTTATGTAGCTGCTTCTATAATTATTCAATACTCACTGCTTTTGGAGATTAGGTATTTGAGATCAACAGTAATCCTCCTGTGAATGTTGTCCATTTGTCTGAAATGGACCTCGCATTTATCTATTTTAACCTCACATTGCTTAAAAATCTAGGCTCAACATTCCCCAATTAATAAATAATCAAAAGGGATATAAAATCATGACTATCCTTTGACTTAACAATACTACTATGAATCTCAAAAGAGATTTTTAAAGAGGGAAAGAACCTGTAATTTATAGCAGCTCTCTTATCAGGACAAAGAATTGGGAATTGAAGGAATGCCCGTTAACTGGGAAATGGATGAATAAATTGTAGTAAGTGATTACAATGGAATAGTATTGGTTTATGGGAAATAATGAGCAGGATGCTCTCAGAAAAACCTGGATAGTCGTCCATGAATTCAAGCAAAGTGAAATGTACTCTGTAGAAAGTAACACCAATGCTGTGTGTGGGATGATCAGCTCTGAATGAGTGCTATTCTCAGCAATACAATGATGCATGACTATTCCGTTGCAAAGAATTGGACATAACTGAAATGACTGAACAATAACAACTACAGGCATTTATCAATCATCTGCTATTTACCAGGCCCAGGGGACAAAAAGAAATGCAACCCCCTCCTCCACCACCCCAAAAACAAAACAAACAAGAAAAAAAGCAGTCCCTATTTTCAAGGAACTCACAGAGTTCTGGGGAAAGGTTTACAAGGTGATGGAATGGATCTGAAAAGGATTCATTAGTTTGGACAAGTTTCAAAGTTATTTAGACACCAGCAGTTCTTACAAAGTTGCTTTTTATTGAGTGAAAGTAGCATGAAACAGAAATAGATGGTTTGAATTTTTTTTTGAAATTCAGACAATTGAAGAAGAAAAGAGCTTGGGATCTGATCATCCTGAAAATACTCAAGAAAGATTTTGAAACAGTGGAGAAAATTCAGTATTCTCTGCAAGAAAATTGTTCTGCCATGAAATACACCTTTCTGAGTTGCAGGGATTCCTGAATCTGGATGAGACAGAGCATGCCCAGATTTGGCCACATATAACTTACACTGGGTACAGACAACACCAATCAATCATTTATCCATTTAGCTATTTATCAGATAATCTTCAGTTTATAACTGGGAGTGGGGGTGGGTTAGAGTGGGAGAGAAGATGGACAAAAAAATCTTGGATGTATAATCTAGTCTAACCCATTTGTTTTATGCATGAGAAAGCCAAGGCCAAGAGAGGTGTAATAATTAAGTGATAAGGTCAGACAGATAATAAATAACAGAACTAGGATTTGAATCAAACCCCAAATCCAGTGCTCTTTGCATTATAGAATTTTGACTTTTAGGACTAGGGCCATAATTCTGTTTCAGTGTTTGGACTTTCTGCAAGGAAATTTTATATATATATATATATATATATATATATATATATATATATATATATATATATATATATATATATGCAGAATATATGTATATCTATACACATACATACATTAGAGTTTATCATAATTCTGTTGGTTACACTTGGAAATAACAAAACATTTAATCAACTTAGTCACAGTGGTGCTGATGCTAAAGTTTGTCTCTGAACTTTTCTGAGTGTTTGTGTTCTGGGCTGAACTTTCTAATCCCTTATTCCTATCAAGCCTCTTTCCTAAGTAGGTGCTTCTTATGGGCTATAATTAAGGTGGCTAGTTCTAGAACTGGAAGTTGGTGGTGGAAGAAAGAAAGAGAAGCTGAATTTGCACTTAGAACATCTAGCTCAAATCCTGGCAAGTACATCCCCACTCAACCTCAATTACTTCATTTGTAAAATAAGAAGTATGTAAAAGATGACTTTTCAGGTCCTTTCCAGCTCTAAATCTAAGGTTCTAAAATGATTTATTTGCCCATAGTGATGTTTACGATTAATTCCAATCTGAATGGGCATACCACATATGTGATATGATCTATGAGTATTTCTTCATTATTACTGTTGGGGATTTCAGGGGGGAAATGAATGTAGATTTGGGGTGTGTCCAACCAAGCTGCTAGAGTCAAAGGAATGGATCTATAATTAAGTGTAGAAATGCTAATGATTATGCTGTTTGTTTGAAGGAAAAAGTTACTGTTTTGTTTGAAGCAATGGCTAGAAATGAAGTCCTAGAAATACAACTCCTACTGGGTTCAGTATGTATATAGGGAATGAAGATAAGAGGCCAGAGCCAAAAGTGTGGAGGCAATTGAAGATTTTGCAGAAACTAGATTAAAAAAAGGAGGGAAGTGGATGAGCTTGTTGAGAATGATAAACTAGGAACTAAGGTAGAGATATAGGATGCAAGAGGCAAAAGAATGAAAGAAAACAACAGGGAGTTCTGGGCATAAGAATAGAGTAGAGAAGCAAAACATTTTTTTCTCTCAAGAAAATCATAATTACCTTTTTTTCTTTGAGGGAATAGATGGGGGAAATGTTTCTTTTCATCACCCCATCCCATTTTTTTTCTTTTTTTTTTTAGGCCTTTATATTTTTAGGCTGCAATAATTATTGTAATTGTTGTTCAATCATCTTCAACTCTTCGTGACCCTATTTGGGCTTTCCTTGGCAAAGATATTGTAGTGATTTGCCATTTCCTTCTCCAGCTCATTTTACCGATAAGGAAACTGAAGCAAACAGGGTTGTTAGCCTAGCGTCACACATCTAGAAAATGTCTGAACCCAGATTTGAACTCAGGAAGATGGATTTTCTTGACCCTAGACCCTAGAACTCTATCCACTGTATCACCTAGAAGGATTGAATAAATGCTTGTTGATTAAGCCTAACTTTCCCTATTATCTGAGCAACAGAGAGAAGAATAGTCACATCTCTTCAGGTTATGGATAAAAGATACCAAATAACCAAGAGTTTCCCAGGCAGAAGAGGTAGATAGGTAGAATAGGGCAGAAAATTGGAGTTGGAAAGTGAGCATCTGACTGAATGAGTAATGAGAGTTAATAGAAAGAGTATATTAGGAAAGGAGGCAAGTCTTTTTTTGTTGTTGTTGTTCCTGGTGTGTTTTTTTATTATAACTTTTTATATACAAAACAAATATATGGATAATTTTTCCACATTGATTCTTTCAAAAACTTCTGTTTCAACTTTTCCCCTCCTTCTCTCCACTCCCTCCCCTAGATGGCAAGTAGTACCATATATGTTAAATATGTTAAAGTATATGTTAAATACAATATGAATATATATATATATATATATATTATATATATATATATGCAGAATATATGTATATCTATACACATACATACATTAGAGTTTATCATAATTCTGTTGGTTACACTTGGAAATAACAAAACATTTAATCAACTTAGTCATAGTGGTGCTGATGCTAAAGTTTGTCTCTGAACTTTTCTGAGTGTTTGTGTTCTGGGCTGAACTTTCTAATCCCTTATTCCTATCAAGCCTCTTTCCTAAGTAGGTGCTTCTTATGGGCTATAATTAAGGTGGCTAGTTCTAGAACTGGAAGTTGGTGGTGGAAGAAAGAAAGAGAAGCTGAATTTGCACTTAGAACATCTAGCTCAAATCCTGGCAAGTGCATCCCCACTCAACCTCAATTACTTCATTTGTAAAATAAGAAGTATGTAAAAGATGACTTTTCAGGTCCTTTCCAGCTCTAAATCTAAGGTTCTAAAATGATTTATTTGCCCATAGTGATGTTTACGATTAATTCCAATCTGAATGGGCATACCACATATGTGATACGATCTATGAGTATTTCTTCATTATTACTGTTGGGGATTTCAGGGGGGAAATGAATGTAGATTTGGGGTGTGTCCAACCAAGCTGCTAGAGTCAAAGGAATGGATCTATAATTAAGTGTAGAAATGCTAATGATTATGCTGTTTGTTTGAAGAACTTTGAAGAAAAAAGTTACTGTTTTGTTTGAAGCAATAGCTAGAAATGAAGTCCTAGAAATACAACTCCTACTGGGCTCAGTATGTATATAGGGAATGAAGATAAGAGGCCAGAGCCAAAAGTGTGGAGGCAATTGAAGATTTTGCAGAAACTAGATTAAAAAAAGGAGGGAAGTGGATGAGCTTGTTGAGAATGATAAACTAGGAACTAAGGTAGAGATATAGGATGCAAGAGGCAAAAGAATGAAAGAAAACAACAGGGAGTTCTGGGCATAAGAATAGAGTAGAGAAGCAAAACATTTTTTTCTCTAAAGGAAATCACAATTACCTTTTTTTCTTTGAGGGAATAGATGGGGGAAATGTTTCTTTTCATCACCCCATCCCATTTTTTTTCTTTTTTTTTAGGCCTTTATATTTTTAGGCTGCAATAATTATTGTAATTGTTGTTCAATCATCTTCAACTCTTCGTGACCCTATTTGGGCTTTCCTTGGCAAAGATATTGTAGTGATTTGCCATTTCCTTCTCCAGCTCATTTTACCGATAAGGAAACTGAAGCAAACAGGGTTGTTAGCCTAGCGTCACACATCTAGAAAATGTCTGAACCCAGATTTGAACTCAGGAAGATGGATTTTCTTGACCCTAGACCCTAGAACTCTATCCACTGTATCACCTAGAAGGATTGAATAAATGCTTGTTGATTAAGCCTAACTTTCCCTATTATCTGAGCAACAGAGAGAAGAATAGTCACATCTCTTCAGGTTATGGATAAAAGATACCAAATAACCAAGAGTTTCCCAGGCAGAAGAGGTAGATAGGTAGAATAGGGCAGAAAATTGGAGTTGGAAAGTGAGCATCTGACTGAATGAGTAATGAGAGTTAATAGAAAGAGTATATTAGGAAAGGAGGCAAGTCTTTTTTTTGTTGTTGTTGTTCCTGGTGTGTTTTTTTATTATAACTTTTTATATACAAAACAAATATATGGATAATTTTTCCACATTGACTCTTTCAAAAACTTCTGTTTCAACTTTTCCCCTCCTTCTCTCCACTCCCTCCCCTAGATGGCAAGTAGTACCATATATGTTAAATATGTTAAAGTATATGTTAAATACAATATGTATATATATATATGTGTGTGTGTGTGTGTGTGTGTGTGTGTGTGTGTTTATACAGTTATCTTATCTTCTTGCACAAGAAAGATCAGATTTAGAAAGAAAGTAAAACTAATCTGAGAAGAAAAAACAAAAATGCAAGCAAACAATAACGGAAAGAGTAGAAATGTTATGTTGTGGTCCATACTCATTTCCCAGTGTTCTTTTTCTGGGTGTAGCTGGTTCTCTTCATTATTGAACAAATGGAACTGATTTGTTCTGTGGAATTTTTCCATTTTGTCAATTTTGTTTTTTAGAAAGCTGTTTTCTGTTTCCAGTTCACTAATCCTATTTTTCAAGGATTTTATTTCTTTATCCAGTCTCTCTTTAACTGAGTGGGACGACTTCTCCAGACTCTCTTGCCAAGCCTCCCTCTCCTTTTCCCATTTTTCTTCTAGCTCCCTTGTGAGAGCCTTTTTAATTACTTCTATGAGGTTCATCTGTGCTGAGGAATAGATGATCTCCTCCTTTGGGGATTCACCTGGGGACTGTCTGTTTTTAGTCTCCTCAGGATTTGGAGTCTGCTCTCTTTCTGTATAGAAGCTGTCAAGGGTTAAAGTCCTCTTCAGTTTTTTGCTCATTATGTCAAAGAATCAAAGACACACTAGCAAAAAGAGAAAAAGAAATCACCCCTAATTTGGAGTCTGCTTTTTTGGGGGAGGGGCTGGGTGGTGTTACCGAGCTTCCTCTACAGACTGCAGGGGCAGCACTGAGACACTGGCCCTACTGTGCTGCGCCTGCGCTCTGAGATCCCAGAGCGTGCTGAGTCCCTGGGGGGGGGGGGGGGGGAAGGGAGGGAGGAGGTGGCCAGGTCCCGAGAGACTCCAGCTGTTTGGGGTTGTATTTTTCGCCCTGTGTTTTTAGCTTCTCTGCTGGGCTGCTGACTTGCACCCAGGGCAAAGTAGCCAAACCTGTAGCAAAGCTCTCTCCGCAGAGACGGCTGTGATCACACCCCACCCCCTCTCCAGTCTGCTCGGCTGGGAGCCGCCTTCCGTGCTCTCAGCTGCCTGCCCGCACCTTGTGCCCGATCCAAAACCTTCCCAGCCCTCGCGCAAAAACAGACCTTTCTTGGCGAATCTCAAGGATGGCTTCTCTTGGTAACTATTTGTGGGTTTTTTTTTTTCAGTCAAGCATCAATTCAGAGGCTTGTAATGAAATGGATAATGAGAGAAAACGCGGAGCTTACACAGCTGTGTGCCTCCTCTCCACCATCTTCAAATGGAACTGATTTGGATCCTCTCATTGTTGAAGAGAGCCACGTCCATCAGAATTGATCATCATGTAGTATTGTTGTTGAAGTGTATAATGATCTCCTGATTCAAGCAGGCAAGTCCTAAAAATAAGTCTTACCATATTGACTGGAGGCAGTATATTTTCTTATCTAAGGTTCCCCAACTTTTTCAAATGGCTTCAAAGCAGTAAAAGAGGAGAATATAAGGAATAATAGAGATAGGGGTAATAGAAAAGTAAACATAAAATAGGAAATTATAGCAAAATCTTTTGAGCAACCAATCAATGAAAATCTGTGAGCAAGCATGAGGCTATCTCTAATTGGAAATGCTATATTCAAGATAGATCATTTAATTAAAGAAGGTATGATTATTGAGGCTAAATGGATTGTTGACATTTATTTAGTGGCTCCAGGAGAGTAAAATGTTTGGAGGCCAAAACTTTACAAGTGAGTGAAGTTGTCTGATTTGCAATCAAAGCAAAATGCTATAGAATGGCAGACAGTACTCTTACATTTCCTATTAAATTCAATCAGACATTTTAACTTATAGTTTTAATCTGGGTGTAATGAATACCAAAGAAATTTTGTGTACACATGTCCAAAGTAAAACAGAAAAGGAATATTATATGTGAAATACTCAGTTTGTTTTTTAGAAAAGAAAACTCTAGGGCAGAGGAGGAGAAGGGAAGGAAAGTAAGAAAAAAAGTTTACATGATAACTATTATATATTTAAAAGGAATAGCAACTTATACATTTGCACTTTCACATATGATCATATATTTATTACAGTTATAGAAATATTTGATATTTTTACAAATTAAAAATAAAATTAATAAATGTGAAAAAAGTTACATTCAAATTGCTTTTTAAAAAGAGTTACTTTTCAAGTTGTTCTGCTTGATAGTGTTTCTTTCTGAACTTCCATTCAATAAGCACAAGATACTCTATTAGACTGCTGGAAAAACAAATCCAACTCTATCTTTGTCCTTCTACACCTTATAATCTAATAATTCTCTCAACTGATAAAGAAAAAAATTATTTGTTGTGTCATCTAATTCAGCCTTGAAATTTTTATTTTCACCAAGATAAATGCATTTCCCATAATTATGTTTTGTGAGGGATTTTTGGAGGGGGTGTGGACATGATTTTTTTGGTGTATAGAACAATTGGTGTAGAAACTTTTTTCATCAATATAGAATAACAATTTGTAATTCAAAGATACTGTAATGTCTAAGAAAATAAAGCCTTTCATAGAAGCTTTTGTCTTTGGATCTGACCCAGTTTGGCCATAACTAAAAGATAAATTTTTTTCTATATTTATATCTATGTCTATATCTATGAATATACATGTACATGTGATATATAAAAACATAAACATGTAACATAGGTAGTGAACACATGTACTATGTTCATGCAATATGTGAGGTATATTATATGAGCATGCATGCATACACATTTAAACATATATGTTCTTTCTGTATCTATACTTATTTTTCAACATCTTTCTGTATCTATACTTACTTTTTTATATCTATACTCTCTTTTAGCCATGGCTAATTTGGACATTTGTTTTGCTTGACTACACATGTACCTAACAAGAATTTCATTTTTCTTTCATTCTCAGTTGATGGGGGGAGATGAGAAGAAAAGAAGGCAGATGAAATTAAGGAGTGAGAGAGGAATGTACTGGGAGAAAGGGAAGGGGAGAAGTGAAAAGATACAAATTATCTCCCACAAAAAAGGCAATAAAAAGAAATTACAGTATAGGGGATGAAGGGGAGAAGAGGGTGAGAAAGTGAATCTTACTCTCATCAGAATTGGCTCAAATAGGAAATAACAGGCATACTCACTAGGGGTATAGAAATCTATCTTATCCTGCAGGAAAATAGAAGGGAAATGAGATATGGGAATAGAGAGAGGATGATAAAAAGAAGGCATATTGGGAAAGTGTGTGGTCAGTAGCAAAACACTTTTGAGGAGGAACAGGGTGAAAGGAGAGAGAGAATAAATTAGGGGGGGATATAATTAGTGATAGAAAATATTTTAAAAAATTTCAAAGAAAATTTCTTTAATAAAGCCTCATTTCTCAAACAGAGGAAACGGAGTCAAATTTATAAAACATAAGTCATACCTCAGTTAATAAATGTTTAAAAGATATGATCTGTGTCCAAAGGGCTGCAAATTCATGCATATCCTTTGACATAACAAAATGACTGCCAGGCATGAATATCAAAAGAGATTCAGAAAAAAAAAAACAGAAAAGGTATATGTACAAAATATATGCACAAAAATATTCATAGCAGCTCTCTTCTCAGGATAAAAAAATTAGAAATTAAAGGAATGCCTATCAATTGGGGAATAACTCAATAAATAACGGTATGTGTTTGTGATGGAATATTATTGTTCTCTGGGAAATGATGAGCAGGAGGCTTTCAGGAAAAAAAAAAACCTGGAAAGTCCTCCATGAACAGAGTGAAATATATTGTATACAAAATAAACAATACTGATTACAGCTGGGATGAATTGCAGTGTTAGCTCTCTCTTCCCCCTCCCCTCTCCTTCTCTCTCTTCCCTCTTAAACTTAATTTTTCTTGAGAGCTTTTATTTTTATTATGGTAGAAGATCTATGTTTTCTTTCACAACTTGATGTTTTTGGAAATGTTTTGCATATTCCCATGTGGTTTCTCAATTGTGGGTGGGGATAAGAACTTAAAAACAAATATAAAAAAAGTGTTGAATATAATTGGAGAAATATTAATTAAATAAACTAAGAAGGATTAAGAAAAGAAAAATTTGCCATGTTAGCTATGTGAAGGAGAGTGAGTTTTAGATTCATAATTCTAACTACCAGACCATATCCTCCTAAGTCTATGGCAGATACATATATTTTCAATGATGTATTATAATTTCTTCTATGAATAATATGAATTGACCAAGAAACCTAGACCATTTAAGAAAAATTTAAGGATAATTCATCTGTATTTCCTTCCCTCATTTCTGTGAATAAATCCATACGATTCAGTCATTTGTTTAATATGTTTTTTGTTGTTGTTGACACATTATTGTTTGATTTCATGTATATATCTGCAAGGAAAGGTCTTTTATTCTTAGATCTTGGTTTTTTCACAAACTCTATCCAGGAAGTAGATGACTTTTGCTTGTATATAAAATAGAGAGAGTGGATGCCACAACTGTAGTGAGGATTCCAACGTAAGAAGAAGGAACTGTTGTAGTTTGTGGCTTGAAGAGAGGCAGAATGGACATCATTAGCCTCTTCTCCTACCTATTTCTAAGGAAGACATATTTCTGCCAGAAGGAAAAGTAGGAAGTTGGAGGTGGAGGCCACTCTGCTCTCTTCAAAGCGAAGGGATTCTGAGCTAGAATTATATTAATCTTCTCTTTAAATATTGTTCATCTAGTAGATATTATTGGGTTCTAACCAACTTCTGATCGCTATATCATTTTTGGGAGGAATATAGAGACATTATCTTTATATCCAAGGTTTCATCCCTTTCCCATCAAATAGCAGTTCCAGAATGAATACACAAGGTAAATAGCAAAGAAATTCATTCATCCAAATCTTTGCAAAATAGAAATCAGGAAGTTAGGGTAATATATGCCAGACAGTAAAAAGTGAAAGAATTCTCTCATTAGGAGCATGAGAACTTGATTCAACAAAGAAAGTGTCCTGGGTTTAAGGGGAAACTCTCTAGAGTAGCAAGCTAAGAATAGGGATGTGATGGAGACTGTTCTCATGTCTTTCTAGAGACTTTTCATTGAAGTGAGCTTGCTCTCTTTTATGTACTCTCTTGAAGCTGGAAGTCAAGAGTACCTAGTATCCTCAAAAGAGAACCAGCAAAGATTAGAGTTTTTTCACTTCTCATCAACCACCTTTTCCCTCACCCTTCACACAAAGCAGAGTATTCGCCACCAATAAAGAGAGAATTTCATAATAATGGGCTTTGGGACAGGGGTTATACTTACATTCAACAAATTCTGTGGCATGTACCCATTTTTTATTCTTATTTAGGGAAGTGATGTTTGTTCCAAAAACATTTCTATAAAAATTTTAAGCTATTTATCCTGTGCTCTGGCAATATTTATCTTTTCTCTTCCTCTTTTTGATAAATTAATATCTTTTTCTAGTTGTAATAGGTTTCTGAACCCTGTCTTTTGTTAACATTGTATAATTTTTTATTTGAACACTTTCTGGGTGCATTGTTGTCTACTTTACTGTGCCAAGGTATGCTTTTAAGACTGATATTTCATGAGTATTATTTGCTTTAAATATGCTCTTCTTATTAAGTTTTGACTTTGGGATGCCATTCAGTCTGATAACATGCAGTTTCAACTTCCTCTTTGACTGACTTATATTCAATGTCTCTTACCAGCACTAGACCAAGGTATTTGTCACTGTACCCTTCATTCATTGCTTCAATTTGATCTTTGTGGACCCAAGTTCAAAGTCTTTGGTCTCTATTCTTGCTGTACACATATTAAAAATATTGTACTTTTTGAGTACAAATGACATTTTCATATCACTGAAGAAAACTTTCATAAGCTGTTTAAAGTGACTTTTATAGGAGTCATATGAGGATAACATTCATGTTTCAAGTGAAAATTACACTTCTTTGATATGATTTCATTTTTAACATGGAACCCATTCTCATTTCTACTTAAGAATACTGGAATAAGGCCAAGATGATGGAGGCATAGGGATTCACCCAAGTTTGCCCCCAGACTCCTCCAAATACTTTCAGTAATGACTCTAAACAAATTTTAGAGTGTCAGAACCTTCAAAAAGATGAAGTTCAACAAGTTTCCAAAGTGGCTTGAAAGGTCAGAGCAAAACGGGTCTGTTGTATTAGAAGATGATAACAAAGTCAAAGCTCCTACATATAAAGCCATCAAGAAAAATAAGAATTGGTCTCACACTATAGAGGAATTCAAAAGATATTTTGAAAATGATTTAAGGGAGAAAGAGGAAAAATTGGGAAGAGAAATAAGAATGATGTAAAAAATACAAAAAGCTAATGAAGAGAAAAATGTCTTAAGCAAAATTGGCCATATAGAAAAGAAGGTGCAAATAGAATTGAACAAATGGAAGCTAATGACTTAAGATATCAAGATAAAATAAAATAAATCCCAAAAATAATTTTAATGTGAAATATTTCATTGAAAAAACAACTTACCTGGAAAAATAGATCCAGGAGAGATGATTTAAAAATTATTGGTCTACCTGAAAGCCATGATTAAACAAAGAGCCTGGACATCATCTTTCAAGAAATGATCAAGTAAAACTATCCTGATATTCTAGAACCAGAGTGTCAAGTAATAACTAAAAACAAATCAAAGTGTGAGAGAGGAATGTCCTGGAAAAAAGGGAAAAAAAAGATGGAATTGTGTAAATTATTTGTCATAAAAGAGGAAAGAAAAAGCTTTTTCAATGGAAGGACAAAAGAGGAGGGGAAGGAAAGTAAGTGAACCTTACTCTTATCAGTATTGGCTCAAAGAGGAAATAACACACATTCTGTTTGAGTATAGAAATCTTTCTTACATTGAGGAGAATATTTGGGGATGGGCTGAGCGAAGCAAAACTCTTGATCAGAAATAGAGTAAAAGGAAAGAGAGAACAGAATGAACAGGGGAGAAATATAGTTAGCAATAGTATTTATGAAAAGAATTTAGAAGCAAGTTTCTTTGATGAAAGCCTCATTTCTCAAATGTATAGGGAACTAAGTCAAATTTATTAAAAATAAATAAGAGCCATTCCCCAATTGATAAATAATCAAAAGATATGATCTATGCCCAAAGGATTATAAAATCATGCATATCCTTTGACATAATAATCCCATTACTGGGCAGGAATCCCAAAAGAGATTTTTTTTTAGAAGAATCTTTGTGTATAAAGATATTTATAGCAGCTCTTTTCTCAGGGCGAAGAATTGGAAATGGAGGCAATCCTAATCAATTGGACAATGGCTGAATTAATTGTGGTAGGGGGTAATGAAAGAATATTATTGTTCTACAAGAAATGATTAGCACAATACTATCAGAAAGTCCATCATGAGCTCAAGCAAAGTGAAATGTTCTGTGTACATAGGAATAGAAAAATTGTTGAATGATCAGCTGTGAATGACTATTATTTTCAACAATATAATGAGCCAAGGCTACTCTGAAAGATTTATGTTGGAAAATGCTGTCAATACCCAGAGAAAGAATTTCAATCTGAACACAGATTGAAGCATATTATTTTTAAACTTTCTTTTTTTCTAGAAAGTTTTTTAGGGAGGGAAATCTATGTTTCCTTTTTGCCACATGACTTTTATGGAAATGCACAACTTCACCTGGACCTTCTTAATGGGGAATGTTATGGGGAGGAAGGGAGAGAATCTAGAATTCAAAAATTTAAAAACAAATGTAAAAACTTGTTTTACATATAACTGAGGCAAATAAAAATATTCAATTGTAAAAAAAATATTACATGAGAATTCATTGTTACCTGTATTGAAATCAGACCATTATCACATGCAGAAAGAATGATGATACTGAATTTATGACTATATAGAGATATAAAGGATATAAATAGTCTTCCTGATAGATAACCATATTTAAAACAAATTGTTACTGAACTTTGTTGATGACATATTTTAAATAGATATGTTTCATATACCTGTAGCATATGATAAAGGTGTGAGAATAGAAAAGGCTCAAAAACTTTTGGTAATCAATAAAAATGCTTGGCACATAATAAGTGCTTAATAAATGATAGTGCACTTATGCTGGTACAAATATTAGGATATCTTTGGAGAGTTTATTTAATAATCACTAAAAAGACAATCAATTGCCTTTTATTTCTCTGGGACTTTTGGAACCATTCTTTTTATTCTTTAGCCAATATATTGTTTTCTTCTAAACAATTAGAGATTTTCTGAGCTATATAAGCTATATGTACTTTGTATAAAGTACATGAATGAATAAATGACCTATACTTAGAGGGGTTACTGGTATTCTAATTTTTTAATATATTCTGTTTGATTCCAATTGATTCCAAGAATCCAGTCCTTCTTTTTAAGTTCTGTTAAAATTGTGGTACTTTCTCTTAAGAAAGATGGGATCAAGTTTGTATCAAAAGGAAAATAATTTTTTTTCTGAGATTAGCCTGTATCAAAATAGATATAGGATGTGAAATGAACTTAGTACAGAACAATAAGAAGTCCTGCTTGGTTAGACTATAAAATATGTGAAGGGGAATACTATATAATAAATCTGGAAAGATACACTAAAATTAGATTGTAAAGGACTTTAAATGTCAGAGACAAAGGTTCCCTTTTATCCAACAAACAATATCAACATGGAGTTTTTGCACAGGGAAATGACATGATGATATCTATGATCCAGGAACATCACTTTGGCAGCTATGTGGAGGATCAATTGTAGATGAGGAAGAGTTGATAGAGGTAAGTTTATGAATTAGGAAGCTTTTTCAATATTTTATGCAAGAGATGTTCAGGACTTGATCAGGGTAGTGTTCATTTAAATGGAAAGACAGGATGGGACTTGGGAGATTCTGTGGGTATTGGAAAAGACTTGACAACTATTTGGATATGAGAAAATGACTCCAAGGTTGAAAGTCTGGGCAACTGGAAAGATTTCAAAAGAAAAAACATGTTAAAAAGATGAGTGATTTTTGAGGGGGAGGAGGATGGGAAGGAGTGGGAATAAAGAGTGATATTTTAGACATGTTGAGTTTCAATTAGCTACCATAATTGAGTTCCATTTGTCCAATAGACATAGTTGGTGAGTTAGGACTGAGTTCAAGACAGTGATTGGGGATACATGTATAGATATAGGAATAATGAATAAAGTGAATAAAAAGCATTTATCATCATCAACAGTAATAGCATTTAATATATTACTTTGCTATTTGCAAAATACTCTATATGTGATTGAAATGATCAATGAAAAAAGAATCAAGAATCTGAAACAAGAAACTGAACTACATTATTTAACTACATATGGAATACTTATATTGATTAGATTCCTTGAATTGCATAATAATGTCTCATTTGCAGGAACTTTTGTTTATGAAGGATAGGTTTTCCTGACAATTACCCTGTGTGTGTTAGTGGCAATATTATTCCTGTTTTGCATATGAAGAAACTCAAGCTCAGAGAAGTTGCCATGTTTGTCAGATTATACAGCCATAATGTGACAAGTCTAAAAAACAAACAAAAAACAACAATCTTTTGACTGCACATTCATTGTCATTTCTGCCAAACCACAGTATAATTTTGGTTTTTTTAAAAATAGTCCATATTTATATAATAAGTTAGACTAAATTATGATCATTTTTAAAAGATAGAACAGCATCTGAAATAATTAAGATTGTTAAATCAAAATATCAATCAATTTTCAGAATAAGTCTAGATAAATGGGCATTTAAGTGGTGCAATAGGTGGAATGCCAGATCAGCAGTCAGGAAGACTGATTATCCTGAGTTCAAATCTGGACTTCAGACACTAGATCTGTAACCCTGGGCAAGTAATTTTCTGTTTGTTCAGTTTTCTCAAAAGTATAATAAGCTGAAAAAAGAAATAGAAAATTACTCCAGTATCTCTGCCAAGAAAACTCCAAATGGGCTCATGAAGTTCAAACACAACTGAACAACAACAAAAACAATAGATAAATATGTGAAATTGGGCCATTTTGTCCCTTGAGCATTTGAGGAACATGTTGTTCATGGGAAGAATCTGGAATTCTACTTTCTAGGCTTCTTATTTAAAGGCACATTGCTAAAAGTATCACTATTTCCACCTCAAAACCATGATTCATCTAAAAATGTGTTTCACTGGTACCCTTTGGTTTACATCAGTCATTTCATGCTCATACCCTTCCATATTGAAGAATTCCTTCCTTATAACAAAAAGTAACAAAAACCTCCAAAGCAGAAACTGTGTCTGACAATATGTATAATATTCTAATAGTCCTGATCCTTTTTTCCACAAGAGAGAAACTAAACTATATGCTTAATTGAAATAATTCAGAGAACAATAAATTAGTTTTTACTATATATTTTAAAATACAATGTATTTATTGTTCTTTTGGGTCTATTTATTTTACTTTGAATTAATTCATTCAATTCTTCCATTCTTTTTATGAATTCTTAAATTTCATCATTTCTTATTTCATAAGTTTTTCCACCATCCTTGAGTTGATGGGCATCTCCTTTGTTTCTAGTTCTTTGCTATTCTAGTGAATAGTTTGCTATATATAGAGCTTTCCTTTTGACTACCCTATGATCAGATCTACACAAAACAAGACCAGTTTACCAAACATAGGTGAACTTTCAGCGAACCTGATATAAGTTTAAAATTTCATTGTGAAATTTTCCTATCTCTATTTTTTATTTATTTTATATTCTACAAGCAGAGATTAGTAAAGAAGATTATTTCCTTTAACAGAGGAACTATAATAAATAAGCAAATAAAAAGTACATTAATATTATGTACAAGCAAAGAAGTAAGCATAAGTGATGGGGAATCAAGCACAAGGTATATTTGGACTGACATATACATAAAGGAATCTCTTTATATCCCTTACTATTTGTCTTCAGGAGGAAAATAGCATTTCTGAAGTTATGCTGTCTGTAAAAAGGAAGACTTGGCAAGTTTGTAAATAAGGGAAAATATTATCAGGAATTAAAGAAAGAGGGTTTCTAATAGAAGATAATAAAATATTAATGGCCATTATTGTGATATAATACTATTATTCTGTAAGAAATAACAAAGAGGATAGTTTCAGCTGGGAAGGCTTATATGAACTGATGGAAAATGAAATGAGGAGGACAAAGTATACAGTTACAACAATATTGTAAGTACAATCAAATATGAATGACAGCAACTTTGTTGCTTACAAATCTTACAATGATTTATTTTAAAGGATTCATGAATAAAAAAATGTTATCCACCTCCAAATTAAAAGCTGATGAACTTTAAGTACAGATTGAAGCACATTTTTTCTTTCTTTTTTGCAGCAAAATATTTTTACTTGACTTTACATATATGATGTGTATCATACATCTTGCTTTCTCAATACATGTGGGAAAAGGGTAGTGGGAAGGAACTGAAAATAAAAATTAAATATAAATAAACAAAATGAGTTGAACTCAATTTTTAAAAAACAAGAAGAGAAAATTAGAGAGAATGTGATGACAAGAAGATACAAATGGAGTAAAATATTCAGTGAATAACATTTAAAGAAATGATATGTAGGGATAAATATAAAGTCTTGCATTTAAGTGCTTTAAAAAAAACACACCAAATTTACAAGTGTAAAATGAGGAAGAGAGCAGTTATTCTGAAAAAAAATCTGGGCATCTTAGCAGACTGAAAGCTCAATAAAAATCATTAGTATGATATAGCAGCCAAAAAAGTTTATGCGATCTTATTCTGCATTGTTAGCCATTTGAAATAGTCAATCAAAATTGAGTCAAAATTTAGACTATATCAATGATATGCATGTCTATCAAACTAACAGGGTTGCTGTGAGAAAAGTATTCTGTAAATGTGAAAGCTTTTTTTTTTTTTTGGTGGGGGGTGATGGGGAGAGTGTCATAACTTCATCATTTTATGACTGCATAATTATCATTTATAATATCTTATGCTCTAGATTTAAGGAGGTGATGATGCTATCTAATTCTGTCCTCTTTGGGCTTCATTTGGAGTATGGTGTTCCCAAATTCTGAGCATCATGATTTAAGAAAAACATAAACTATTAGAAGAATGTGCAGACCAGTATGAGAGGAGAAGGTCTTGAGTCCTCATATAAGTAATGTTTGAAGTAATTGATGACGTTTTCCTGGAGAAGAGAAGATGTGATGAGTGTGTGTTAGCTATTTTTCAGTATTTCAAATCTAGCCTCAGACTTATTGTGTGACTCTGGGCAAATCATTAACCCTGTTTGCCTGAGTCCCCTTATCTATGAAATTAGCAAGAAAGGAAATGGCGAACCACTCTAGTATCTTTGCCAAGTAAATGCTAAATGGGATCACAAATAGTAAGTCATGACTGAAATGACTAAATGACAACAACAAAGTCTCTGCTTACTCTACTATAAAATGATCATAATAATAGCATCTAACTCTTATGGTTATTGTGAGGATGAAATGAGATAATACTTGTAAAGTACTTTGCACAATGCTTGGCACATATTAGGATTTAATTAACTCTTAATTTTCTTCCCTTTTATTTCCAAGTATGTCATGTAGAAAATAGATGAGATTTATTCTGCTGTGCCCATATACAGAATCAGAAGCCATAGGTTCAAGTCATGCATAAGCATATTTAGGTTTGATATTAGGAAAAACTTCCTAATAATCATTCCAAAAATAGAATGGACTACTTCTCAAGAGGTGGTAAATTCCCTCTCCTTGAAGATCTCTAAGAATGAGGTAGATAGGTATGTGATAATAGGGATACATTTCATTAGATCAAACTCAGTTACTTTCAGGTCTTAAATTCTGTGATCCACTTTTTTGTGGCAAAAAGCCTATGGACATGATAATAAGATAAAACTTACCGTTTTTATTGAAAATTGGGACTAGTACAGTAAGGAGTATTTTTTAAAACCTTCAAAATTAAGTGCATGAAATACCATAAAGAATAATTATTAAAACAATGAAACCACAACATATTCTCCCTATCCCCCCCTGCCAAAAAAAAATGTACTTTCACATTTACTCTTTACTTTTAAATTCACATTTCTTATAGTAACCCTGTTACTTAGCTAAACATTCAAGTAGTTATTGTAACCAAAATGAATTGATATAATGACCTAAATAAATTTTGACTCAATTTCCTACTATTTCTAATGGCAAACATAATGTTAAGACCTTACATACATCATTTATAGAGAGGTTTCAGGAGTCAGATAAAACAGCCAATGTGAAGAACTTTAGAACTTGACTTAGTAAAGTGATATCTATATATGCTACTGGTTGTCATTCTCAGTGAGAAGATTAATAATTATTATGATTTCCTTCTTTCAATTCTATGAGTACAGGTACTCATACCTCCATTTTGAAGGTGAGAAAACATTCAAAAAAACTAAATAAATTGTCTAAGCTCCCAAAGAGCTGAGAATGAGCCCAGGCCTTCTGATTTTAAACCCACTACAATTCCTGTCATTCATTTTTCTATTACTATGAGGACAAACAAAAAAAGACAAGAAATTCTATATTCTTTTGTCGCTATCTTAAATTACAACAATACTTTCCAGAGCTTTGTATCTCAGATACCTATATGTTAATTTTTGTTTAGGGAATTGCAACAAAGAAACAAAAGTAAATTAGATAAAGTAAAAACCTATAGCAAAATGATTTATTCAGATCTTAAATTAAAAAAGAAAAAGATGTATGACTACATTAAATCTAAAAGATTTTGCACAAACAAAACCAATGCAACCAATATTAAAAGGGAAGCAAAAAGCTGGGGGGGGCGGGGATTTTATAGCCGGTGTTTCTGATAAAGGCCTCATTTCTAAAATATGTAGAGAAGTGACTCAAAAATTTTAGAATAGAAGCCATTCCCCAGTTCATATATGGTCAGAGGATATGAACAGATAATTTTCCGATGAAAAATTAAAGCCATTTCTACTCATATGGAAAAAATGCTATAAATCACTATTGATTAGAGAAATGCAAATTAAGACAACTCTGAAGTACCAATGCATAGCCCTCAGATTGGCAAAGATAGCAGGAAAAGACAATGATGACTGTTGGAGGGGATATGAGAAAACCTGGACACTAATGTATTTTTGGTAGAGTTGTGAAATGATCCAATCATTCTGGAGAGCAATTTAGATTTATGTTCAACAGTCTATAAAATTATGCATACCTTTTGATCCAACAGTGTCCCTACTGGCTTTGGCTTTGTATCCCAAAGAAATCAAAAAAGAGGGAAAAGTACCAACATATGAAAAATGTTTGTAGCAGCCCCTTTTTGTTGTTATATGCAACTAGAAATTGAGCGGATGCCCCTCAGTTGAGGAATGGCTGAATAAGTTTTGGAATATGAATGTAATATAATATTATTGTTCTGTAAGAAATGATGAGCAGGCTGATTTCAGAAAAATCTGGATAAATCTTTCCATTAACTGCTAGATAATGAAGTGAGCAGGACCAACAAAACATTATATATAGTAATAACAAGATTATGTGATGATCAGCTGGGATGGATTTGGGTCTTTTCAACAATGAGGTGATTCAAGGAGATTCCAATAGATGTGAAGGAAAGTGCCATCTACATCCAGAGAGAGAACTATGAAGACTGAATGCAGATCAAAGCATAGTATTTTCACATTTTTGCCATTGTTTGTTTGGTTTTTTCCTTTTTTTCACTCATGCTTTTTTCTTTTTTGATCTGATTTTTTTTGCTCAATATGACTAATATGGAAATATGTTTAGAAGAATTATATATATTTAACCTATATCAGATTGCCTGCTGTCTTGGGGAAGAGGACAGAGGAAGTGAGGGAGAAATTTTTGGAATACAGGGTTTTGTAAAGGTGGAAACTAAAAACTATCTTTGCATGCATTTGGAAAAATAAAATACCATTAAGCACAAAAAAGAAAAAAAGAAAAAGATTAACCTGTGCCAGGGATTTGTAAACTCAAGCAAATTCTTTTGAACTGATTTCTTATTTTCTTATCTGAAATTATTGGGTCTAGTTCTTCATTTCCCCTCAAAAATGATGTTTCTTTGTGGATCTCTCCTTGACTATGAATCCACATGCATATTAAGCTAGTTAGTTTACCAGAAAATGAGAGCCAATGATGAAAAGATAGGAAAGAAAATAATTATATTCTGATAAGTAGAGCTTTGGTAGTGCTATAGTCCAGAATATAAGTTGTACCTAGTAAAGCACCATGGTTATTGTCAGTAGCAATCACCTTCAAAGCTGTTATTTCTAAAGATTTTTTAAAGAGCAATTAAGGACATGTAAACAATGGTTTACTTCTGAATCAATTTATGCATGATAGGATAGATTAATAACAACTCCAACAGTGCATTAATGTGTATTTTGACCACAACCCTTCCGATTTGTTATTTTCCCTTTTTTGGTTGTCTTTGACAATCTAACATTTTTGAGATATAACCTTAGAGTTATCTTAATTTTGGTTTCTCTAGTTACTAGTGATTTAGAGCTCTTTTTTCATATAGTTATTGGTAATTTGAATATTTTTGGCAAGGAAAATTACTCAGAGAAAATAATTTGATCATCACTCTCAAAATTGTGGAGGAAGGGATTGTTAGAGAAGATACCAAGCAAGGAGTTTATTATGGTATTCATTTGGGAAAATTCAGGAAGAAATATCTTCCTTTTCTACTCCTACTTTGATTTTTCAAGCTCAATGTAAACTAACTAAATGATTTCCCCTCTGAAAAATAGATCCTATGCCCAATTATAATCCCTTCTGATCTGTGGGTAACTTTGGTGAAATAGAATTTTAAAAAAGATTCAACTGAAAATGTGTTGAATGAACAACTTTCTAAAGATTTAATAATTAAAAAACATGATGATAAGGTTCAGGAACTAATTGATTTGCAGATAATTCAATAAGATCTATAAAAAGGCTTTTTCAGTTTTATAAAAAAAAATTCCAGTAAACTTAGGCCTTTTGCAAAAGCAATGAATCATCCTGAGTAAATTTGAGTAAAATGGAAATATATTTAAGGTTGTCCATGATTTTCTTGGTTCACATTCAGAATCAGAAATCAGATAGCTATGCAGGTAAAATGAAATCAAGGTCCATGAATTTACTCTTGGTCAGCTGAGTAGCTCAAGATTTACTTCTTCAGCTTTTTTTGTCCCAGATAGATATACAATGAAACAAACAGTTTTAAAAGAATTTCACCTCTCAAGAAGGATAACACCTTTACATTGGTTAGGTGATGTGATATACAGAGATATCAGACACGTAGACACCACATATGGTCAAGAGTACTTGACTATGAACTGAACCAGATAAAAATGAAATTGGAAAATATTTTTTAAAAATTTAAAATACAATAATAAATAATATTATATTTTAAAACTAAGTCTACACGCGGCTTTAAGGAATCTTTATGAACTAGTTAGTGGTGCCTGTTTCTATTTGAGTTTGACTTTCAATGATATAGTAGATATAATTCCTGGCTTAGAATCAGGAAAATCTAAATTTAAATTCTGCCTCAAACACTAGCTGTTCTGCCTCAATTTTCATTTCTATAAAATGACTATAATAATAATACCATTCTATATAGTGGTAAAAAAAGTAAGATGTAAAGTTATTTAAATCATTTCTCATGATCCACAATTCAATGTGTTAGTCCAAAAAGAAATTTGTAGTCTCGTAACCCAGGACAAAGGCAGCCCCATCACCAGACTCTGTGTAGAGTTTTGTGGTAGCATTCTAAGCAAGCACTTTTATATTCTACATATAGTTCTTTAGTAATTAGAATTACTAAAGAATTTTTCAGTAAATTGAATTAGGGTCTAGGTTGTTTATATGAAGAAAAGAGAGGCTTCAGATATTGGTTCTTACTATTTCTGGCTTTCATTCCAAGTAGATAGAGCAAATTCCCTATAGTATAGCTGCAAACATGGGCATTATGAATCTATATGAATCTATTCATGGATCCATGAATCTATAGCTGATTGCAGCTGAATTGTAGATCTGACATCCTTCTTTTCCCTCATTATCAATATTAGCATTTATTGTAACATTGCTTCATTTTGCAGATTGTATTTTCCATTTTTTTCAAGTGTGAACATTTTTGGACTCCTCTGTGTATATACAAATGTAACTTTCACATTTCGCACAGTGATGACATGGAAATTTAATTGCTTTTTACTTCTTAGAAGATTAGAGTAAAGGCCTATGACACAGAGTGGGATGTAACTATATCCTGCAAGATTTTATAAAACTTGGCTCACCAATGATGTTGAAATGACAGATTTCAGGATCAGTAAATTGAACTTTGTTCACAGTGCCAAGCAAAGAACAAGATAGCTCCAGATATGCACTAAGTGTGTGCTGATTATGATAACTTGATAAATAAGCAAATGTAGGATAAAAAGTTTAAAAAAAGAAAAGGCTTCCTCAGAAATAAAAATAACCTTGTCCATATTTACTGCCTTGATAAAGTGATGAAATTCAACTTTTAATTTCCCAATAATATGGAGAACAAGTACAAAAAATTTTGGCCTTCTTATTCATTAAAATTTAATAAACTTTAAAATGTTTAATCCACATACTACTTGTAAGATGTCTCCTGACTTGACAATTGGAAAGAAAACATCACATCCTCATTAGTAATTTACATATGGGCATGTTACTTTTTGTCAATCAGACTCTATGACTTTACAGCTTTAGGGAATTTCCCACTTACATCAGTTCAGATTGGCCACTCTTCTTTAATTTGTACTGATAGAGAGTCACCTGGGGCACTAAAAATGATCTTTTCAATTCTAAAATTCAATATGCTACTTTCTCCATTATATTACATTAATCTTTTAATACATTTTTTTAAAGAGAAAATGACTGTTCTCTCTGATTCCACCAAATACATCAGAACAATCAGTAGTTCAGGGAAAGAGAGACAAGCTGATGTCATTATGGAGAAGGGGGTATGGCAGGAGCAAAATTGTATGGGAAGTCATTTTTGGAATATTGTTTCAGTATTCTTTGGCCTATGGTCATGCCATTCTTCTCACAGTTAGGAAGTTTTTCCTTCACTTAGTTTAAGAGATTATCCTTTGGTCCATGATAAAGTCCAGGTAAATGTAAGAATGTATATTTCCCAAGTAAAGTATAGAATAATGACCTTGCTTGGGTATAGGGCTTACCACTTTTCAATGTGTTTCATGTCTTATGAACCAGCTGTTGTGACATACCTTTGTCGAATTTTAAAATGGAGAGAGATTTTTTAAAAATTAATGATAGATACTTTTCAGCTTCTGAAATTCAAGGCCCTTGAATTATATCTACAACCTACTCCTCCACCAAAAGAAAACTTCAGTTTTACATTCATCTCAGAAACCTTTTCAAGATTTCCAAGACAGGCAATATATGTGTATAAATTAGATAGATGGATGGATGGATATGAACACACACTTATATATACTTGAATTACTTTCAAAACTTATTAGCTTTGAAATAAATGTCTAATTTGACTTTATTATGAAGTTAACTTAAACATATGCCAAATCCAAACCTAAATCCAGAGTTTCGTGTATTAATGACTACTCTAGATTTTAATATGTCAAAGATTTGTGATTTCTTCAGTATGGGTACATGATAATAGTGAAGATTTATATAGAACTTCAGGGTTTACAAAGTGCTTTACAAAAATTACTTCATTTTATCCTCACAACATCCCTGAGAAAAAAGTGCTATAATTACCTCCATTTTGCAGATAAAGAAACAAAAAAAAATTAGAAGTTAAGTGATTTGTCACACATACTTGTCACAGTCTGAGGCTAGATTTGACTTAAGTAGTACAAGGTCCAGTAATCTATTCACTGTGCCACCCTTGTTGTTGTTTTTTGCTTGATTAGTTGTGAATAATTTTTATGACCTTATTTGGGGTTTTCTTGGCAATGATATTGGAGTGGTTTGCCATTTTTTTTCTCTAGTTTATTTTACAGATGAGTAAACTGAGGCAAACAGGGTTAAGTAACTTGCCCAGAGTCATACAGAAAAGTTTCTAAAGCCATATTTAAAATCAGGTCCTCCTGACCCCAGGGTCAGCAGTCTATACTCTCTGCCACTATTAGCCCTACTGTGCCAAGTACTCCTCACTTGGTTGCAGAGCATAATCACTCTATACCTTCTTCATCAGTCTTCATGAATTATTGCAGGCAAAAACTTAATCACCTGACCAACTACTCAATTATTTTGCCTCTCCATATTAGCTATATTGTCCCTAGACAATTGATTTACAACCTATCTCTGAACCCCTGATAGGTTCTGGTCTAGAACCTATCAGAGTTTGTGCCCGTAACTCAGAGATATTTCCATGAAGTGATCATGCATTGGAAGAAAAAGTTAGTGGAAAATGAACCTAATACTCTTATTTAGTAGAGAAATCCAGACGTTACCCAAAAGACCCAGGTTCTAACACAAAACAAAACAAAGCAAAAAAACATTGGTCTAGTTCTTATCATTCTATAAGAATATGAGTCATTCCCCAATTGATAAATGTTCAAAGTTTATGAACAGGCAGTTTTCTAATGAAGAAATCTGAACAATTTTAATCATATAAAAATGTTCTAAATCATTGATTAGAGAAATGCAAATTAAAATAACCTTGAGATATCATTTTACACCTATCCAGTTGGGTAAAATGAAACAAGGGGAAAGTGACAAATGTTTAAAGAGATGTGGGAAAAATTAGACACTAATTCATTGTTGGTAAAATTGTGAAATGATCCAATTATTTTGGAGAGTAGTTTGGAATTACTCCCAAAGACTTAGCAAACTATCTATACTATTTGATTCAACGATATCACTACTTGCTCTATTTCCAAAGATAACTAGGAAAAAAGAAAAAAAAACCCTATATTTCTAAAATATTTATAAAAGCTCTTTGTGGTGGTAAAGAACTGCGATTTTCAGGGATGCTTAACAATTTGAGAATGGCTCAGCAAATTATGCTATATGATTTGATGGAATACTACTTCACTAGAAGAAATAATGAGCTCAATGATTTTAGAAATACATGGAAAGACTTGCACAAAATAATGAAGAGCAAAATGAGCAAAATCAAGAAAATGTATACAGCAGCAACAATATTGCTTTAAGAACAACTTTGATGAAATAAATTATTTTGACTATTATAAATACATCTGCATTCAGAAAAAGAACTGATAAGTAGAAGTATGTAGAGGATATTTTTACTTTTTATTTTTTCTCTCTGTCTGTATACATATACACACACAGACACACATATCTATTTGTGTCTAATAGCAGCCATGTGTAAGGTAGAGGTTTGGGAAAGAAAAGAGGTTTTGGAAGAAAAAAAATTACATGAAAATTTTCTTGTATATTTAAGAGGAATAGCAAGTTGTGCATGACTCTGTTTCCATGGTGGAGGGTGCACCCTTGGGAGTAGAAAGCTTCAAGGATTTTGTGCAGCTGTCTTCAGAGATCCTTCTAAGGACTGACCATAAATACATTTTCTGCCCTGGAACTAGTAGGAGTGCCCTCACCCCAATGTAGCTCTGGGATATAGAATGCTGAAGCAATAAACCCTGCTTTGCTGATGCTGGAGCCATAGTGGGGCTGGAGCTGAGTCAATACCCAGGACTTTCACCTGCTGCCACAGACCTACTCCACAACCTCCCTGTTGTCTCCTTCCTGAGAAGTCCAGAAGCCACTACATTGCTGCTGATTCAGGTTTAGAATCCTACATTACTGATTCTGGGACATGGCCAGTGTTAGGATTGACACTAAGCTCCCACCTGGTTTCACACCTTTTCTACTGACCTTCCAAGTCCTCTTTGAAGTCTTTGGACTAAGAGGTCTGGAAGTATTTCTGCTGAGTCAGAGGCTGGGACCAAGGCTAGTCTGGAGCCAGGACCAGGGCTGGGACTGTGCTGACCTAGCCTGCATCAGTACTGCATGCTGGACTCCCACCCTGGGGTCACAAATCTTTTCTGCTGACCTTCTAAGTTGCCTTCTGCTTGAAAATATTCTTCTCCATCTTTGTGGATGTTCTTAAGCTCTAAAGGTTGTTTAGAGTCATTATTTAAAAGAATTTGGAGCGGTTTGGGGGAGAAGTTGGGTAAATCCTTACGTTTCCTATTGAGGAAATGTGGGCTCAATGCCCTGCACTCTGCTAGGTGATAGAAATACGAATATCATTATGAAATATCTCTAAGGTCTTTTAGTTCTAACTCTTTGCTCTTTCGCTCATGAAGCCCAAGAATATGTTTTAAAAAGAATGGTATTTGAGTAGAATTGACTTTTTAGGACATGAATTCCATACTCTATTTTCCCCTTTATGTATTTCACATATGCCAATTTCTTTGTTTTCTTCCTATTCATTCTTCTTTTCTTCTCTTATAGATTAGATAAGATGAAGGAATAGGAATAAGAAAGCAGGAAGGGGAAAAGATTGGACAGCAATCATCTTTTTTAAATGATTGATTCTAAATTTTATTCACACTCCATACTTTTTTCATTTTCCTAGAGTAATTTTCACAAATTTGAAATCAGGAAATTTTTAAAAGCAAATTGGACCAAAAAAAGTTAAAAGTGGGAAGCATAAAGACTTATTAGAAAAGTATCCATCCAATTACTTGGTGAAGAGATTTTTCTCAATAGCTCCAGCAGCATTCCCAGGAATGTAAATGGATCCAATGCCCTCTTTGTTTCTATAGTTAATTTTGAAAGTATAATCCAGAAACCACAAATGGGAGAAAGTAATGTATCAATTTATCATCAAATGAACAAAATTGAAAATTATGGAGAAGATTAATACAATTGTAGGATATCATAGTTAATTACATAGAAGTTTTCATTCTGTTAACAATTATCATATGGTACAGCTAACATAAATAACCAAGTTAGTTCAGTATATGAAACCAGAACACACTTGAACTAAACAATTTGTTCTAAAGCAAGGAGCAGTGGAAGTGAAACTAGGCCTAAAACTTTGCTATGTGCTGCCATCTGGAGAAATCTGTTCTTTGTGGTCTTGGCTAGACACTGAGGAAGAGAAAGTAATTCTGAACCTCTGATCATTGTTAGGGAATTCTATGAGACCAGAGCAGAGTAGGATTTTGCCCTCACTGAGGAAGAGATATTTTGCAAAGACTTTTGGGAAGAAGAGTTCTAGACCCATAACTTGACATATGTTCTCTCAGTAAAGGTGAACTTATTGTCAAGTTGTGTACGACTGAAAGATTTGAAAATAGAGGTCCTGAAGCTCTCATCCAGCCAATCATTTCTTTTGGTGAATAGGAAACCTTTTAAAATGCCAACTTGCAGACAACTGTTTTGGTCTGCTTTTTGCATATGCATTTCTTATGGCGCCACAAATAATCTGCTTAATGAGAGTGATAAAACCAAGATGTGTTTGGTAGGTCACTTGAGATTTAAATATGTGGTTTGTACGTCAATAGTTAAAATTTTTTTAGTGGTGTTTGAACCCTTCTGGGTTGTTTCTTATCCTAGAAACCCATCCTCTGTTGTAGCATTGATCAGGGACAGAGATCATGCAGAATTTACAAATTAAATGCATCCTTCGCAATCACACTTTTTGGTAAGACAATTTTGTGTAGGTCTGAGGATTCTGAAGACAATGCAATGGAAAGGACAACAAATTTGGAGTCAGAAAACTGAGGTTCCTATTCTGGCTTTTCTATTTATTACCTGTGTGATCTTGATCAAATTACTTAATATTTCTAGGGTTCAACATCTCTTCTATAAAATGAAGAGGTTTGATTAGATAATCTTTCCCTTCGCTTGATAAATCTATAACCCACAGTCCAAGGGAAACACAGAAAATCATTGTTCTTCTCTGGAATCATTTACTACTTTTCTAAAAATAAAGCAAAAATATTAACTGGGGATTTGGGCACCTGGCTAAGACTGATAGTAGTGATGAAGGTGGAAGGAAAACACATTGATAGATATTGTGTCCCTTGTTGGGATGGGCAGCATAAATAAAAGAACTTTTGGAATACATAAATATAGGAGGCACTCACAAACATACCCAAATACATTCTTACAGCCTGTTTTGGGCAGATAGCCACTTAGGCATGGCTTAAAACCATTCATGAATCTTCTTTTATTTCCTAAATTTTGGTTAGTTTCTAATCCTCCCCTCCTACCTTTCCCTGTGACACTACTCTGGATTAAGATAGAGTTGCTTAAACTTAGTTCAGAACTTCTCAAGGAGAATTGATTCAGGTCTGAGTTGACTTTCGTTATATCAGTATGTCAATAATCCATAATTTTTTGATATAGATACTGTTTCAACTCATATAGAATGAAGTCTTTCTAAAATTTTATATAGACCTTGGAGAATTGCTATTACCAAAAAAAAAAAAAAAAAAGTAGCTCACAGGCTGCTCCCATAGTTGGAAGATTTTTCAAATTAAGTGAATATGGTCTTCAATGAACAATAGATATACTATTCATCACTGAGTCTTTCTAATTTCATATAAATCAAAGAATTATAAGCATTTATTCAATATTAATTATATGACAGACATAGAACATGCTTAAAACTTGGGTAGTACATTTGAAAATGCAAAGTCACTTTCATGTTGTGATAAGATCCTTATAGTAGTACTGTAGATGCTATTATTTAATAGAGAAAATTGTAAACTACTACACAAGTTCAAAAAATTAATAGCACCAGTTTAGGATGGGGAAAACATAGCTGAATAACAGCTTATGTGAAGATGTGGTTATTTTTAATGACTTCAAGTCAAATATCAGTCCATTGTGATAAGGCAATTCAAAAACTAACAGAGGCATAGGTATAAGAATGAAGGAACTAATAATAAAATGAAGGAACTTCTCCATCCATCAGAAAAATAACTGCTTCAAAGCAATCTGGTACTGTTATCCCCCCAAATCACTCAGCTATAATTTCTTTGAACTGATTGTACCATGGTCTAAACTTAGGGATTATGTTGTGATATGGGAGCCACCTAATAGTGGCTGCTGGAGATCCGACCCAGACCTGCAGAATAGATTTCCTCGTGTGAGAGGATGATACAAGGAGACTAAGAGGCAGTCGCTGTCCTCAACCTTTCTCCTCTTCTCTCTGCCTCCAATTTATTTTATTCCTAATTCACAAGCAACATCTGTGTCAGTAAAGGCTGATTTGCAATTCCTTCAGAGTTGTTATGGTTCATAGCTATGGGGAATTTGGAGAACTGACCTACCCTTTAATACTTAGGTGTGGTTCTTAACAGCATTAAAATAAAAGGAAAAAATCAATAGATATTAAATATTAAAAGTAACTCTTGATGACCAAGAATTGAAAACTATGGGGTTCCCATCAATTAGGACTGAACAAATTAAGGTTTACAGTTATAATGGAATGCTATTGTGCAGGAGGAAGTGACTAACAGGATAGATAGTTCAGAGAATCTGAAAAAACTTTTATGAACTGATGCAGAGTGAACTGAACAGAACTAGGAAATAAAAACAATTCTGAAAAACTTAAGAACCCTAATCAGTGCAATAGGCAAGCCTGATTTCTTAGGACTGATGAGAATCCTTGTTATTCATCTGACAGAAAAGAGATGTATTCAACAGAAAAGAGATGTATTCAACAAGCAGAATATGATACATTTTAAAAATATATGGGTTTGCCATGCTTGACTCAGCATATTGGTTATGAGAATTTTTTCTTTCTTGGGTCAAGAGAAAAAAGTAAACACAATTGAAATTTTGTAAATAAAATAAAATAAAAATAAAACTTTAAAAAATGAATAATGAGGCTTGGTAGAGTAAATAAACATTGATAAAACATCTCCTGCTTGCAATGTAATGCATTTGATTCTCTGGGGCATCTTATATACATATGTACATAAATACATACATATATATAGAGCAAAGTTTTGCCACAAAAGAACTTATATTTTATATTAGGGAGCTAGCATATATAAATACATCAACAAGTAGGTAATATTTATAAAGAAATGTGCACAAGTATATTTTAGAATTAGACACATTTAAAGTCTTCTATGTAGTTTCAACTATAAAAAGTTTAAAACACATCAAGAGAATGATATTTGGGAAAGAACATTGTACTTATTGTCAGGAGAGATGACTTCATATCCCACTTGACAGAGACTGCTTTATACCTTTGGATCCTCAGAAAACTCAGAGCTTCAGAGAAGAACCTCAGTTTTCTTATCAGAAAAATGGGAATGATAATCTCTGTAGCAGCTACCCCATAGGGTTGTCGATGAGATAGTATATAGAAAGTATTTTACAAATATGAGATTAATCAACAGATCTGTAATCTTGTCAATATAAATGGGTATACCCTAACAATGCAGCTTATCTGTTCCTTCTCAATTTGCATGACTTTAACCATCCCATAAATCCACTCCAGAGATCCCATCCATCATGCTAAGGACCTTCCTATATAAACCTCTTAACATTATGTGAGTACTGGCAGTATATATAGATTGTCCACTGGTTCTCCTTAGCTCTGAGTACATGACCAGCCCACCACTGTCAAACTATTATATAAATGTCAGCAGTTGTTAATATTATTAGATGAGCTTCTTAAGAGAATACATGTAGATGGAGATGGCCCAAGGGCAAGGACTAGATGGTTTATGAAAGTTCCTTCCAAACCTCTATTTAGGATTCATTTCTTTTATTTCCATCCAGAAGTTTAGAACTTTCTGTCCATCACTTCTATGGCTTCTAGTTACATTCTTGGACATGTGAAATGTGATCCAGGTCCTCATTGGCAGTCTTTCATCCTGAACTCTAATTATGATGACTTGAGTTTATTCAACACCCCAAAAGAAAAACAATTCAAACACCAGGGAAATCCTGGAACTGCTGCCATGAGGTATAAACATCCACATTGTACTGAAACTTCTCTGCCAAGGTATTTCTGAAGGACCCATTTTTTGTAGCTTGGCTCCAGGTGGGTGGAAAGTAGTAGTGTACAATCTCGCCCTGATGTGTTTGTCTCCATAGGGAACCATACACCAACCTGCAAATGTAAACATTACTTCAGTCTATTAATATCATCTGAAATCTTTCTCTGTATAAATGGAATAAATAGTTGTCATTATCTTCTAACATGAAATGCTCTTCTTAAAACAAAATTAAGCTATTCAATAGAATATATCCAATTCAGGATTTCCCCCTAAAACTTTAAGCTGCATCTCCCTAAGCTTGTGCTGTCCACAAAAGTGAGCCTTGGGCTCTATGGTGTAGCCACTGAATCATGAATCTTTTTGTTAGAACATGTTCCTTTTTTAAAAAGAAAAAAAAAAAACCTATACAAAATATTGAGTGAGGTGATGTTGCTATGGTTACTGTAACTTGGCAAATGCCTGGAAATGTAAGGTAAACAGAAGGAGATTAGTGAGTTGTGGTGGGGAAGCAAATTCTCCCATTCAGGTCACTAACTGGAATGTGTCATGCTTAGGGTGAGGTACAGTAAGGGAGAAGTGCCAGCAAACCTAAGCCTTTTCTGGGTTTCCCCGGGCAGAGTCACATGATCTTAGCCTCTAGTCTTTGAGAGTTCACTGTTAGTGGCATTTCATAAGAAATATCCAGATATCTTGACCTGTCTGGATTCATTTTATTTTCCTCATTTTTTGCCTTAGAAACTTTTCTCTGGCTTTTTTTTTTTTTTTTTTGGTATCTTCCCTATTTTTTAAAAAAAGAAACTCATCCTCTCTCTACAGTATCCCAGAATGCTAGTCTAAAAAAAAAAAAAAAAAACCAGAGAGACTATTCTAGCTCTAGTTCCCTAATTCCAAAGAACCATTACTGACCCAAATATGTTCAATAGGTAATGAGCCTATTTTTAGGTATAATCAGCTTAAGAGATTTTGTAATTCAAATGTCCCACTCAGGGGCCACCTCCTTCAGGAAGTACTATGCTATAGATATAAGATTGTTATATCTCTCAAGACAGAATACTCTTTGCATAGATCTCACTTTCTTTTATACATGATATACATGATTTTCTTTAGGATTTTTTTTTAAGCACACACCCCTCTTCTGTCACCATTAATATGTATGGTATGGTAGAATAGACTGTATGTTCCTTGAAAATAAAGCTTCTTTGATGACAGTGTAAGATCAGATGTCTGCAAGTTTTGCTTTAGAAGAGTTCACATCTTTACAATCACATATTTTATTGAAAGATGTGGAAAATGCTATATACCACAGGACATATTGTTGCTATAAAAACAACAACACTTGATTTGGTACAATAAAATTCAGGCTCAGAAACTCTCCTTGAACAAGATGCATATGTTAAAAATCTAAAAGATTCCTTGAAATATATAAAAACACAAGTAATTTTGCTCATTGAACTGCTGCAGGCAATTGCTGACAGACTCTAGGAAAGTGAGTTACCATCTCTTAGCATTAGTTTTCTCATTGATAAAATAAGGATGCTGATAGTACTTACCTTGTCGTGATTATCTAGTGAGTTTATATATCTAAAGTTCCTTATAAACCTTAATGCATCATATAAATAAATAAATAAATGCTACCAATTATTATTGTTAATATTATGGATCTGATTATTGATATAAAATGACACATAAGGCAGTCAATGAATAAACATTTATTGAACACCTATCGTTTGCCAGGTAAGTTCTAGAGAAATGAAGTAAAAGCAAAACATAATTCATGACCACATGGAGCTTACATTCTAACTGAGGAGAAAATGTGCAAAAAACTAGGTAGATTCAAGATTATATATACTGGAAATGAGAGGCAATCTTAGAGGAAAGACACTAGTATTGAGTATGACAAGGGAAAACTTTTTTCTTTCTTTCTTTCTTTTTCTTTCTTTATTTTTGAATAAGTTTTTATTGACAGAACCCATGCCAGGGTAATTTTTTACAACATTATCCCTTGCACTCACTTCTGTTCCGATTTTTCTCCTCTCTCCCTCCATCCCCTCCCCGAGATGGCAAGTAGTCCTTTACATGTTAAATAGGTTATAGTATATCCTAGATACAATATATGTGTGCAGAACCAAACAGTTCTCTTGTTGCACAGGGAGAATTGGATTCAGAAGGTATAAAGAACCCGGGAAGTAAAACAAAAATGCAAGCAGTTTATATTCATTTCCCAGTGTTCTTTCTTTGGGTGTAGCTGCTTCTGTCCATCCTTGATCAATTGAAACTGAATTAGGTCTCTTTATCGAAGAGATCCACTTCCATCAGAATACATCCTCAAACAGTATCGTTGTTGAGGTATATAATGATCTCCTGGTTTTGCTCATTTCACTTAGCATCAGTTCATGTAAGTCTCGCCAGTCTTCTCTGTATTCATCCTGCTGCTCTTACAGAACAATAATATAAGGAAAGACTTCTTATAGAAAGTGTCATTTTAGTTGAGATTTGATGAAAGCCAGTGAAAGCAAGGAACAGAGATGAAGAAGTAGAACATACCAGAAATGGGAGAAAGCCAGTAAAAGGCAAAGTTAAGAATTGGAGTGTTGTGTGCTAGAAACAGCAAGAAAATCAGTTTGCTGAATCATAGGGAAAGAGGAAGACAGCAAAGCCTAAGTAAGAAGAGACCAAGTTGTGAAGGGCTTTATCAAATAGGAGATTTTATATTTGATCCTGGAGGTGATGAGGAGAGAGAAAGAGACAAGAGACAGAGAAGCAGACAGAGTTTGAAAGAGACAGAGGTGGAGAAAGAGGGAAAAAGAGAGGGAAAAGAAAGGAGAAAGAGAAAGGGAGAGGAGGAAAATGAAGAGGGGAATAGAAAGGAGAGGGAGAAACAAATACACAGAGAGACAGACAGAGACAGAGAGATGGCTAGACATGAAATTTAGGAAGATCATTCTGGCAAATAAATGTAGAATAGGTTACAGTAGGGAAAAACTGGGGACAGTGAGACCACCCAAAAAAGCTTATATACATGAGATGTTGGAAAGACAGAAATAAGCTTTGGAAACAGACTGGACATGTGAATGAATGCAAATGAGGACTCAAAGATGACACTAAAATTGTGAACCTGGCTGAGGCTAAAGGAACTCCAGATGATAATGGAAACTTTTGAAATAGGGTGGAGTTTGGGGGGAAAATTAATGATTTCTATTTTAGATGTGTTGAGTTTTAGATGTCTTTGGAACATGAAGTTCAAGATGACCCTACTCATCAGAATATGAACTGTGATTATATTATGCATCTTTACATTTATATTTATCTTGAATAAATACATTAGTTTTTAAAGATTTTTAAAATTACATATTTTTTTCAATTAACAAAAATAATTTTTCTCCACTTCTCATCCTACCTCTAGTGGAAAAAAAAGGACAAAATTAAATGAATCAAAACAAATATGCCTTGTGGAGTGAAAATTTTTCCTTCATTGACTGTGTCCAAAAAATATATGTCCCATTCTGCCCCCAGAGTTCATCACTTCTCTGTCAGGAGTTATGTAGAATGTTTTATCATTAGTCCTCTGGAATCATAGATTGTTACTGTACTGATCAGAGTTCTTACTGCTTTCAAAGTTGGTTTTTATAGTGTTATTATAATTGTCTAAATTGTTCTACAGGTTCTGCTTACTTTATTATTTTTAGTCCATATTTTAATTATTTATTTATTTTGAAGTTAAATATAAAATAAATTAATATTTAAGAGGATCTTATCCTCTCTTCTCACCCTTTCGCCTTTGCTCCTATTTTCTATTTGAATCCCATTTCCTTTAATGGACACACCTTATCCCATTCCATTTAATCTATACATGCTTCTAATCTCTATACCTTATCTTATTTCCATTAATTTACATACTTTTCTATGCCCCAATATTATTTCTTCACCTTCTTATTTCTTTATGAATTTAAAAGACTTTTATTTCCTTCTAAAAGTATATATTGTTCTCTCTTTAACCCAGATCTCAATGAGTAGGGTTCCCTCTAAAAATCCCTCCCTTATCTTCTCCTCACTCACTATCACCTTACTCTCTTATTTCTTTCTGAATTTAGAAAAGTTACATACCATCTAGACATATATTGTTCCCTCTTTAACTCAATCTTTCAATAATAGGGTTCCAGAACTACCAGCTCTTCTCCCTCTTCTAATTCCTCTGTATATCAGTTCTTCTTGCATTTCATTTATATAACATAATTACTTCTTAAGTTTTTTTCTACATGGTTTTTTTTTTTTTTCAGAATCACATCATATTCATCTCTACCCCAATCTTTCTTTCATAATACTCGATTATTAATGACAATCTTGGACATACGGTTTACATTTCCACAAAAAAGAAATAAATAATATGTCTTTATTGAGTTCCTTGTAATTAGTCTTTAATGTTTACCTTATATTTCTTTTGGATCTTGTATATCAAATTTTCTATTAAGTCCAGATCTTTTTGCAACAAAATCCTGAAAGTCTGGCAATTCATGGAATGTCCATTTTTTTGTTGTTTTTCAGCATTATGTTTATGATATTTCTGGTTATGATATTTTTGGCAGTAATCTAGTTCTTTTGCCTATGATCTGCAGTATTCCAAGACCCACAATTCCCTGAGGCAATTGGGATTAAGTGACTTGTTCAGGGCCACACATCTAGGAAGTGTTAAGTGGCTGAGGCTAGATTTGATTTCAGGTTCTCATGACTTCAGGGCTGGTGCTCTATCCACCTAGCTGCCTCTCAAGATTCTTTTTTGATCATGGCTATCAAGTAGTCTGATTATTCTTATGTTTTCTCTTCTTGACCTGTTCTCTAGATTGGTTGTTTTTCTTGTGAGATGTCTCATATTCTCTTCTATTTTTTTCCATCCTTCACATTTTGTTTTAGTATTTCTTGGTCTTTTCTAACTGCACTGACTTCCCTTCAGTCAATTCTAATTTTCGGGAAGTTATTTTCTTCCTTAAAATTCTGGATCTTCTTTTCCAGGTGGTTGATTTTCTTTTCATAATATTCTTATTTTCCTTGGATTGCTTTTATTTTTAATTTTTTTTCCTCAATCTCTTCATTTGGTTTTTAAAGTCTTTTTTTTTTTTTAGTTCTTCTATGAATTTTTTTGGGGGAGCAGGTGACTATTTGACATTACTTTGTGGGAACATGAGAGGCTTTTGTTAGTATTCTACTCTGAAGATGAACTCCAGTCTTCTCTATTCCCATAGTCAACTTCCTATAGTTGGGTTCTTTCTCCTTTTTTAAAAATAGAAATTTATAATTGTAATCATCTCCAATTCTGGGTTATGGGAATAGTATCTCTGGTCTCTGATCTATCTTCAGTCCTCCTTGTTGGCCTGAAACTGAAACTCACTAAGCATAGGCTAGTTCCTTCTTGCCATGTTTTGGCAGCACAGCTGGGCCTGATGTCCCTTATTAATAAAGGTTCCCTCAGATACCTCACTCTCTACATAGTCCAGAAGATGAAAATTCCTTTGCCTGGGGGCAGGGCTACTCCCATTCCAAGTAGCCCCCAAAGCTTACTGCTTTCTATTTCAATGGAGCTAGTCTGGAGCTATTTCCACTTCACACAGGCCAAACCTCCATCCTGGCATCTTTCTTCAGATCTCTGACTGTCCCAGGAGAACCACAGTACTTTCCAAACTTTTATTTTCACCACTGTATATTCATCCCAAGGTGCAATTTTGTCTCTGTAGGGGAAATTTGGAGAACTTGGAATTCTCTGACCTATTCGGCTGTCTTTCCAGAATCCTTTCCTACTGGCCACTTTATTCTACATCAGTTCATCCAAGTCTTCCCAGATTTCTCTTCATCATTTTTTGAGCACAATGACATTTTATTCAATTATACCATACTAGCTTCAGAAAATGATCATTAGCCTTTGGTTTGCTAATAGATTTGAAACTACATGATTTTGGCATGAGTCAACTTCAGGAACTCCCAGATTTATCTGGGTGGAGACAAAAATGAGCCATTGTGGCAATAAGTTAATAAAACACCTCCTACAGACATGAATCTCAAGCCCTATCTTAGAAATAAACTAGCTATGTAACCTTGGGCTAGCCATTTACTCCATTCATGAATAGTTGTGGGGTTTTTTTGGCCATTCATCCAGTTCAGCGTTTACCCACTTTTACTGTTATCTAGTTCCCATTTCTCTAGCTATTCTACAAAAATAGCAGGAAAGACTTTTTCAAATTCTTTGCTAGTTATTGTCCATTATATTTGAAGAGGACCAAAATGATATTGCTATGTTGGGGTCAATGTAATCCAACTGTGGCTGATCACACCAATACAAACTCAGAGGGCTTCACTACAGATCAGGCATAGATAGTTTGTGTGAACATTTGGAATGGAAAAGTTTCTAAATTTACTCAGCTCACATTTCTGTTGAGCAGCTACAATTCTGCTTTTCCTCATAGTTTTTTTTTTTTTTTTTTGATGCAGAATTGTCATGGTGGTGGTTCTTTGCCAGTTTCTCTCATGTCTCACCATCAATTCCCAAGAGAGACCTTGAGAGTGGTTTGGTATTTGAACAAAGTAACCAATCCTTCGAAGTTGTACTCTCTGCAGTAGGGTTTGAACACTTGATAGGTCAGCTTGAGAAAGGAAGCTCAGTGTCTGGTACCTTAACTTGTCAGGTGAACTTCAGAATCTTTCTAAGACAATTCAAATGTTTCAGTTTCCTACATGGAGCTGATATAAAGTCCAGGTTTTGTAGGAATATAGCAATGAGGTCAACACAATAGTACTATAGATCTTCAATTTTGTAGTCAGTCTAATACCTCCTCTCTCATACCCTTTCCTTCTGAGCCTCCTAAACACTGAGTTAGCTCTGGCAATGTGTGCATCAACCTCATCATCTATGTGGATATGCCTGGAAAATATACTGATAAGGTAAGTAAACTTGTCCACAACACTGAAAATTTCTCCACTTGTGACTAATGGCTCTATGTATGTTTGGTGCAGTGCTGGATGATGGAGCACCTGTTTTCTTGTTAATGTCAGATAAAAATTAACACCAGTGGCAGAGAATTCATACATACTCCGTTGCATCTTAGCCTCATGCTTTATATCAAGTGCACAATCATCTGAAAACAAAAAGTTGAGCACCAATTCTACTTCTACTTTAGTCTTTGTTAGAATCCTAGTGTTAACTCAATGGAATTGATACAATGCTTATTGATTCATACATTAGATCAAATCCTTACAAGGTGTTAAGTCACTAGTATTGATAGAAACAATGCTTAAGTTAACATCTTTGAGAATTCACACATTGGCTCACACATTGGAGTTCACAAGTACGGGAGATACATAAAGTTGTAACTTTGTGAATTCACACCTCCCATAATCCCACTCTCAGAGGAGGAGTAAACCTTTGGGTTCACACCTTTAAGAGATCATATATAAGAAGCTCTTAGAGCTTCAGTCAGTCAGTCAGTGGAGGAGATTGAGTCAGAGTTGAGCTAGAGGCAGAAGCTGGAAGAGCCAAAAGACAAGCTGCAAGAGCTCTTGGAACCAAAGAAGGAGAGAGGCCTCTAAGAAAGCTAATCGGGCCCAAGGAAAGAGATAAGACTTGGAAGGAGAAAATAAATGTTTGGATTTTTATCAGCTGGCTGCATTTGAAGTGAACGTTGAACGGAAACAAAGACTGCCTCCAGAAAACCCCAAGAAAACTGCTTACAGAGAACCTTCATATTATACAAAAGAAGAGAACCCCACAAGTAATATTTTAAATAATTACTGGTTAAATAATTTACTATCAATGCAGTAGTTGAGTTTGACACTGTTTTTGTCTTCATTGAAGGTGTCAACCTTCTGAAAACATCATGCTAAAAAGCATGGAAGCAAATTCACTTTCCCAATTCACTTTGTTGGTGAGTGTAAGAGCATGAGATCATCATCCACTTTCCAGAACCCCTCTGAGTGTTCCATTATGAAACTGCTATACAATTCTGATGAACTTTTTCCAGCAACCAAATTTTGTCATGATTTTCCAAAAGCACTTTTGACTGATAGTATCAAAGGCCCATCAGATTAATGAAATTTGTATTCAGTCCTCTGTTCTGCTCCTTGCATTTCTTCTGGAGTTTTCAGGCAGGAGTGACATCTCAACTATTTCTCAGCCCTTCTTGAAACTATTCTGGTTCTTGGGTAGATAGCCATCTTCCAGGTTGAAGATAAGCCTATTAAGGAAGACTCTGTCTAGAAAATTGTCAGCAATGGCTGAGAGAGAAATTACCCTGTGATTATCACAGGACAACCATTTCCTTTCCCTTTATAGTGATGGTCAATGGCGACAACCTTGAACATCTGAGAAATAACTTCTTCTTGACATATAACCCAGAAAATTTCAGTCAGGTTTTGTATGAGCAATGGATCCACCTCCTTGTAAATCTCAGCTGGAACACAACAGATCCTTTGCCACCCAAGAGGAACCTAATAGCATTCAAGATCTCTTCTTCAGCTGGAAGTTCAACTAAAGAGGGTTGACTTCAACTTAACCTATATGGTCACTGGCTTGCTAGTGGAGGATTCTGAAATCCATCCAGGTCTCCTGATTCCATACCTAATATGACTTAAAAGAAAGAGATCATTAATCCCTTTTAACTTAGTTTAAAAAGTATTGATTCAGGAGGAAATACCTCAAATACTCAAAATGATTATAACAGAGAGTTAAAACCCAAGATCTCACAATTAGAGAATCTTTGCTGTGTAATCATGAAACAAATAACCTAATTTTTCTGAGCCCAAATTTCCACACTTGTAGAACTAGATTAAAATTTAATTGGAGATGGAGATAGTTTATAGACAGCAACCCAGATGAACTCTCTAAAAATTCCTTTCCAAACAACTTTAAAATAATATCTCAAATCAAATTTTTGAGTGACAAAGGTAAAAAAAAAGTGTCAGGATGAGATAGTTTTTCTGCCTCAGAAAATTTAGGAGGTCTACAGAAGGGATCAGGGCAAAGACCTATCCAGAGTGCACACAGATGATGGCAGCCACAGTGGCCAAAGCAGCAATAGGAGCTTTGGGAGCTCTCAACTCAAGAGATGGTAAGAATGTCAAACAAGTGGTCAGAGAGAGATTATAGGGAACTTGTTGCTGGCACTGGATAAAGTTGATGTGGATTGTCAACTCTATTCTCCATATCCTGCAGTTTGAGTTCCAATTCTAGGACAGAGAAGAGTGCTTCTCGTTGGTCACAAAGGAACAGGATGTCTGGTCACAATTTCAGGGTCAAGAGCAGTGATAGTGCTTGTGGCTTCAGGGGAGCAGAAGCCCTTCCTGGGTAAATATTAGAATTCAGAGCAGAAGAGCAATCTCACATCTCTGCCTATAACATATCATCTTGGAAGCACTAAATACTTGGAGCCTCCCAGAACTAACTCTGAAAATAGCCTTATGAAAAAGCCTAAAGCTTGAAAAACGTTTCTCCCCATTCCCAGGTTAAGCTCAATTTTAACAAGTTCAAATTCAAGAAGGAGGTTTGAAAAATGAGCCATCAACCAACAACAATAAAACAACTTGACCATTAAAAAGCTACTACAGTGGTAGAGAAGACCAAGACATAAACTTAGAAGAAGATAATAACACAAAAAACAGGGGCAACCAAAGCTTCAAAAATATGCTAATTGGACAAAAAAAAAAAACAACAAAAATTCCTGGAAGAGTTAAAGAAAGAAATAAAAATGATAGTAGAAAAATTGGCAAAAGAAATGAGAGCAATGCAAAAAAATTTATGAAAGAAATTACAGCTTGGTTGAAAAGAATTTTGAACAGCTTGCTTTAAAAAGGTATGTCCACATGTACAAGAATGTTTGTAGTAACCCTTTTTGTAGAAGCAAAGAACTGGAAATTGAGGGGATGCCCATCAGTTGGGGAATGGCTGAATATGAACATAATGAAATATGGTTCTATAAGAAATGATCAGCAGAGTGATTTCAGTAAGGGAGAGACTTACCTGAACTGATGCTAAGTGAAATGGGTAGAGTCCAGAGAATATTGTTTATACAGCAACAACAAGATTAAGTGATCATCAACTCTGATGGAAATAGTTCTTTTCAACAATGAGCTGATTCAGGTCAATTCCAATAGACTTGTGATAGAGAAAGAAATCTGCATCCAGAAAGAGGGCTGTGGGAATTGAATGTGGCTTACAACATAGAAGAATTGCGTGTTTAACATATATTGAACTGCTTGCTGTCTAAAGGAGGGAAGTGAGGAGAAAGGAGGCAGAAAAAAATTGGAATTCAAGATTTGCAAGGGTGAGCATTAAAAGCTAGCTTTGCATGTATTTTGAAAATAAAAAGCTATAATTATATTATTAATTTATTTGTTATTATTAAATTAAATTATTATTAATACTATTAAATCAAATTATTAAATTATTGTTTATTATTAAATTATTAAAATTTATTATTAAATTAAATTAAAACTTTAATTCAAATTATTAATTTTTATTAATTATTAAAGTATCATTAGTTTATCAAATTATTATTGAATTATTAATTTTAAATTATTGTTTATTATTAAAATAAATTATTATTAATTTATGAATTGTTATTAAATTATTGATTAATTTATTGTTAAATTATTATTAAATTAAAATTGTTAAATTAAAAAAAAACAAGGAAAAAAAAGGCATGAAAATATACTGAAGAAAATAGCACCTTAAAAATAGAATTGGCCTAATGGGTAAAAGAGATACAAAAACTCACTGAAGAAAGTAATTCCTTAAAAACAAAACAAAACAAAAAGTCAAAAGAATGGGGAAAAAAAGCAAGAAAAAATGTGAAATCGTTCATTAAGCATGGAGATGGGGGAGGGAACTGACTTTGGAAAACATATTGAGAAGATATAATTCAAGAATTATTGGGCTACCTGAAAGCTATGATAAAAATAAAAGTCTAGACATCATATTTCAAGAAATTATAAAGTAAAACTTCCTCAATATTTATCTAGAGGGCCAAATAAAAACTGAAAGAATCCACTAATTATCTCCTGAAAGATATCCCAAAATAAAAACTCCCAGAAATATTATAGTCAAATTATGAAACTCCAAAGAGTTTATTTAGAGTTAATAGTATAAATATTAAAAGAGATAATATTATAAATAGCCAGAAATAAATAATTCAAATATCATACAGCAAATTCAGAATAATACAAGATTTAACAGCTTCCATGTTAAAGTAGTGGAAAGCTTGGAATATGATATTCTGAAGGCAAAAGAATAACTTTACAGAGCAAAACTCAGTCATCTTTTTTGGGGAAAAATAGATATTTAACTAAAGAGAGGATTTCCAAGCAGATACAAAGAACCATCAAACAACAACAAATCATAACTGTGAATGTGAATGGGATGATAAATAATATTAAAGAAAATTAAAAACAGCTTTAAGGTACTATCTCATACCTATCAGAAATGACAAATGAAGAGAGAGAAATTGTTGGTGAATTTGTGATTCTGTTCAGCTATTGTGTGGAGAACAATTTGGAACTAAGTCTAAAAGGTGATAAATTTGTGTGTACTCTTCCAGTGAAACCAGTATTAGATCTGAATCTTAAATAGATCAAAGATAAAGGAAAAGTTCCTATATGTACAAAAGTATTTAAAGAAGCTCTTTTTGTGGTAGCAGAGAATCGAAAACCAAAGGGATGCTTATTAATTAGAGAATGGCAAAGCAGAATATGATTTTTAATGGATTACTGTGATACTATAAGAAATGATTAGGGGGATGATTTCAAAAAAAAATTGACAAGATCCATATGAACAAATACAAAGTGAAATGAAGAACTGGATAAAATTGAAATGAGAAAAACTGGAGATTATTGGGCACAGTTATAGTGATAGTGTAAATGATGATTAACTAAGAAAAACTTTGTTACTCTGGGCAATACAATAATCCAAGACAATTTCAATGGACTTACGATGAAAAAAATGCTATTTACAGAAAGAGAACTGATAAAATTTGAGTGCAAATTGAAATGAAATTGTCTCACTTTGTTGTTGTTGTTTGTTTGTTTTGTTTTCAATATGGCTAATTTGGAAATATATTCTGCATGATTTCACATGTATAAGTGATACAATATTGCTTGCCATCTCTGTGAGTGGGGGAAGAATGGGAGGAAGTAAGAGAATCTGAAACCCAGAACTTAAAAAGAATGTTAAAAGTAAATATCTTTTTTTAAAGAATTAAGTGACTCAATAACTGCATTAATTACCTTATGTTTTGTGGGAAAAGAACATTTTAATGTTCTTAAATGGAATTTTAAAATGGATTATAAAAAATAGATACTATACTAATCATACATATTAAATATATACATTTATTTTAAAGATCATATTATTACAATGACAAGTACCAGAGAAGCAGCATGGCAAAATATATGGAATGCTGGATCAGAAGTCAAGAACTAGATCCAAATCCTGCCTCTAATACTTAGCAGTCATTTGATTGGGAAAGTCACTTACTTAGCCTCTATTTCCTCATCTGTAAAATGGTGCTAATTATCCAAATATCATAGGATTGTTGTTAGGATCAAAAGTAATAATGCAAGAAAAACTATTTCTAAAAGTTTATGCATTATATAAAGTTATTAACATTATCTCCCACAAAACTAAGTTTCTATATCATAAGATTATAGATTTAGAGATCTCCAAGAAATCTGCCTCACTTAGAGGTCCTTAAACTCAATTCCCTAATTTTAAAGATGAAGAGAATGAGAGCCAGAGAGGTTAGATAACCTAGCAGTGTTTCACTAGTAATAAGTGGCAGAACTGGCATCTGAACAAATGCTATCTGACTCTTTCTGGTCTACAAAGTCCATTCAAGGATATTCATTCAAAATTTCCCTTGAAGCAAGGATGAGACAAAAACCTGAGATGGCATGTCTCCCTCATAACATAGAATAAACTTAGAGAAATCTCTGGACTTAACTAAAAGAGCATTTAACTAAAGAGAGTGAGAGCCTGTGGGAATTCTTATGAATAGCTGTTGAATTGTTTAAAATTTCTATAGGAGTGCCATTCATGCTTTGCCAAAATAAAGAAATTCACAATAAGTGTTTCTCCTTGTGCTCTGAAGAAACAATGAGATCTCTTCTAGCCTCTCTCTTCAGTCTTTGGTGTCCACTTCTCCTATTTCTTGGTTTTAGTTTGAATTTATTTATAGTGTATTAAATTTTAACCAATTACCATTGGAGCCTTGCTAAATTTCTTAGTTGGGAATAGCAGACTTCCCTAGTAGAGGAGAATTTACAGGATCCTGTGTGCTGGCTATTTCTCAAAGAAAATGAAAACCATCTAAATTGTAATTCTTTCTGGTCCCACTAATATCTTTATCCTGTCTTTCTTGTCTATTGGTTTTCTTTTTTTCTCCCTTAATATTAAGCCCCTCTTTGTTAAACATCTGGTTGACTGAAGGTTTGGCAAAAGTAAGTAAATAATGCCATGGTGGTTGCTAGCCCATAATCACCTTATTTCTCCTCATATTATGTACATACAGTTATCTTTTGTGTGTTTTTCATAAATGCTGAAAAATAAATATGCTGACTCCTCTCTGCTATTTGCCATCTTCAGGATTTATGCTGTAGGCAGATGTTTGCTCAGTTAGTGGACTATACTAATTGGCCTAGCCATGAAGACCAATTCAAAGGATAAGGAGACTTCTATCAGAACTATTACAGAAAATGGAAACTCTTGGGATTTGTGTTTTCCCATGGAGATTCAAGTAGATTAGTTATAGTTGCCTTGGGAAAGGGGTGAGGTGGGGTGTAGGGAGATTATTTCTCCCCTTTTGTTTGGTCCAATCAGATTTCCTAGAGTTACCTCTTTCAACCCATCTGCAATAAACAAACATTTATTAAGCTCCTACTATATGAGGGCATTGTGCTAAGCACTGGAAATATATAGAAAGGAAAAAGACATAGAAAGGGAAAAGCCATAAGAAAAGATCATTTCTTATAGAACCAAAAGAAAGGTTAAGAACATTCTCTTAAATGTGATTACTAATAAAATCACATAATTTGAAGTTGTGAAGTTGTGAGAAAGCTTGTTTAATATTCTTAAACAAAAAGAATATTATTGTTCTGTAAGAAATGACCAGCAGGATGAATACAGAGAGGGTTGGAGAGACTTACATGAACTGATGCTAAGTGAAATGAGCAGAACCAGGAGATCATAGTCCAATGCAGGAGACAACATGAAAAAAAAATGTGTATACACACACGCATGATAAATTGTAAGTAAATCAACAATGGAATACATTAGCATTGGTTGGGATTAGGAAAGGTTTTTTGTAGAAAGTGGGATTATTGGATGAGACTAGAAGGAAAGTAGGAAGCAAAAGTGAGAATTGAAAATATTCCAGCATGGGAGACAGATCTGGAAAACAGCTAGAGTCAGAAAATGAAGTTTCTTGTGTGATGAATAGCAAAGAGGCTAGTATCATTGGATCTAAGAATACATTTATGGGGTGTTTATGCAGCCCTGCTTGTAGTGGCTAGAAACTGGAAATTGAATGGATGCCCATCAATTGGAGAATGGCTGGGTAAATTGTGGTATATGAACGTTATGGAATATTATTGTTCTGTAAGAAATGACCAGCAGGATGAATACAGAGAGGCTTGGAGAGACTTATATGAACTGATGCTACATGAAATGAGCAGAACCAAGAGATAATTATATACTTCAACAATGATACTGTATGAGGATGTATTCTGATGGAAGTGGATTTCTTTGACAAAGAGACCTAACTCAGTTCAATTGATAAATGATGAACAGAAGCAGCTACACCCAAAGAAAGAACACTGGGAAATGAATGTAAACTGCTTGCATTTTGTTTTTCTTCCCGGGTTATTTTTACCTTCTGAATCCAATTCTTCCTGCGCAACGAGATAACTGTTGGGTTCTGCACACATATATTGTATCTAGGATATATGGTGACATATTTAACATGTATAGGACTGCTTGCCATCTGGGGGTGCAGGGAAGGAGGGGAAAATTCAGAACAGAAATGAGTGCAAGGGATAATGTTGTAAAAATTACCCAGACATGGGTTCTGTCAATAAAAAGTTATAATTATTTAAAAAGAAATAAAAAGGAGAAGCAAAATTATGACTTTTGGTATATGATTTGATATACAAAACATGGCTTACTTAGAGAATCCTAGAGATGAAAAATTTACTTTAACCCTAGACATTAGAGGCAAATTAAATTAAATATTAAAGTTAAACAACAATTTTAGCAATGTCTGAGAATATAATTAATCCAGACAAATCATAAACATTTTTGTATATAATCCACAAAACCTAGCCACCCCCCAAAAAAAAAACCCAAGAAAATCCATTAAAAATAACTACAGAAAATATAAGTGTAAAGTGTACCTGCCAAGGAATTACATGAATATAACTGTAAAACATTCTTGAAAACAAATCTAAATAGTTACATAAATATTAACTGCTCATAGGTAAATCAAACCAACATACTAAAATGATAGTATTACTTAAACAAATTTACTTATTTGGTCCCATGTAGTCAAATTACTGGTTACTTATAAAGCTGGAAGAACAAAACAACAACAACCTCAAAGGAAATAATTTTTTTAAATGGTGAAATGGAAGAGGACCTACAAGTACAGATCCCAAACTTTTTCTTGCTAGTTTTTCCCTAGAATATCATGACATTTTATTCCAGTAGCTCAATAAAAGATAAACTATAACACTTATTTCGGAGAACATTTACTATTTTAAAAACATGAAATCTATAGTTCAATAAATACTCTTCAGCAAATAAAATTCTTAAAACTAAAACATTTTTTAACCTGAATCTTTCCTTTCACAGATGGAGATGTGAGATACTGTATTATACTGCTATAACTCTCTCTACCTTGGCTGCCCTCTGAAAACCAAAGGAGAAGTTTTGGGACTTTAGTTGCTACAATTAGAAGCTACCAAGATAGGCAAGATCTCATTATAACTTTAGAGCCCAAAGTACTTGCATAATTGCAGCACAAAAATTTAGTTTTAAATTTAAACAATGAAAACATGCCATGAATGCATGGGGAGCTCTTTGATTTATAATGGTAGGTGAACAAAACCACTGGAGCAACTTAGAGGAAACCTGTTCTTCTACAAACTGGGCATCACAACTCTCATTTTTTGTCTACTGTGCATACCCACCAATGTGAAAGTAAAAATGTGATTACTAATAAAATCACATAATTTGAAGTTGTGAAAGTTAAGCCATCCATGTTCAGGATTGACTTTATGACAATATTTGAACTGTTGGAAAAATTGAAAAAGCTTATTGGAAACTTAGTATGGATCAAAATAATATACAATATGCCAAAATAAATTTCAAATGAGTGCATGCCTTATATATAAAGAGTAAGATCATAAACAAATTAGAGAAGCAAGGAAGAAATTGCTTCTCACATTCATGCATAATGAAAGAGTTATTGATCAAACAAGTAAAAAGAGATGGTAAAGTGAACAGTTCTGATTACATAAACCTAAAAAAAAGTTTTGTTTACATGTTAAGGGACAGGTCAATTCTCTCAGAGGCTCCACAGCTGTGGATCATAGCATATGAAGGAGTTGCAAGGCAGCCTTTGCTGACACAGGTGTTGTGGACTGGCAATGAGATAAATTGGAAGCAGAGGGAACAGGAGAGAGGTCAGACAACCGCAACAGCCTCTCAGTCAGAGAAGTCAGAGAACAGCAACTGCCTCTCAGTCTCCTTGTATCATTCTCTCACACAAGGAGATCCAGCCACTGTCAGGTGGCTCCCGTGTATTCCAACAGCTCTTCCATGTATTCCAACATTTACAACCAAAACTAATGAAGCTAAAAGTTAAAAAAAAATCTTTGCAGTTAATTTCTCTGATAAAGTTTTCATTTTTTAAGATATATGTGAAACTGAATCCAATTTATAAAAATAAGATATATTCCCCAATTGATAAACAGTCAAATGATATGAATAGACAGTTTTCAGGGGAAAAAATCCAAGCCATATTAAAAATGCCTGAATCATTAATAATTAGAGTCGGGATAGTTCATCTCCATCCGATTGGCAAAGTTCACCAAAAAGAACTACATTAATGAACCATTGATGGAGCTGTGAACTGGTCTAGCCATTCTGAAAAGTGAACTTGGAACAGTTTTCCAAAAGTTATTACATTCTGCACACTCTTTGACACAGTGATATCACTAATAATTATATGCCTACAAAGATATCAAAGAATAAAATGATCCATGTGTACAAAAATATTCATAAAAGTTTTTTGTGTGATAAGAATGAATTAGAAACAGAGGATATCCATCAACTGGGAAATGTTTTAACTATGATATATGAATGTAATGAAATATTACTGGGTTAAAAGAAATTATGACAGATTGATCTGGGAAGACTTTTATCAACAAATACAGAGTGAAGGGAGAACTAGGAAGATAACTTCTTCAATAAAAGTAATATTATAAAGCTAAACAACTTATAAGTCTTTAAATATGTTAGTCAAAACAATGATTAGGCATAATTCCAACTATATTTCATGATGAAACATTCTACCCATTTTCTCACAGAGAAATAAACTCAGAATATAGAGTAAGACTTTTTTGGACACAACCAATACAGGATTTTTTTTGGCTTGACTGTATGTGTGTGTGTGTGTGTGTGTGTACATAAAATCAAAATTTTGTTTGTTCTTTCTTTTTCAATGAGGGGGGAAAAGTGGGTAGGAAGTCAAATTTTCATTAACTGAAAAAAATTGATTTAAAGAAATAAAAAGTATGAGGTTGGAAACTTGAACAGGATACTCTCAAAATTAGATTTTTAAAAAGGAGAGTATAATTGAAGAATTCCTCTGATCTATAAATACATTAAGATCGACAACAAAGTAAATGAGGTAATCAGGGTAAAACCAACTGTTAATGAAACCATACTCTGTGATCACTGATTCCTTTCTGAATGTTCACTAACTAAAAATAAACTTTATAAAATTTTACAAGAAATAGAAGTCCAACTTACTGGCCAAAATTTACTATATATAGTATACTATATAATATAATTATTACATATACATATACATATATATATACATATACATATAAATTACTAGTATAAATATACTATGTATTAGCATATAATGAAATAAAATGGACAAAAAACTGACAGTTATGATTGTTCTGTTACTGTCATCATTTTTGAATGATTGTAGATCACAGGAAAACAGCTAAATTGAACAAGGCTAAAAATTATTCTGATTTTCAAATAGAAGATTGGTGTCTATAAATTTAGACAGTCACGTGTATATTTAATCCCACTCATTTCTTGTACCAACTTCCATTCATAATTGGATAAAAATCTACTACTGTGGTGTTCAGTGGAAACAATGAACATGAACTTGAACAGACTTCAAGAGATAATGGAGGATAGAAAGAGTTGGATTGCTGTGGTCCACAGGGTCATGACAAGTTGGACACAAGTAAATAGCCAAACAACAATTAGAGATAGGATCTGAACTTAGGTACTCTGATTCTATGACTAGTACTATCTCTACTGTACACCATAATACAAGGATCTTATTACGTGGCCAAAGTCTTTAAGCTTCAACTTCAGTGTTTGACCTTCCAGTGAATGACCTATATTAATTTCTTGAATATTGACTGATTTGATCTCCTAGATGTCCAAGGAATTCTCAAAAGTCTTCTATAGCACCCCCCAATTTAAAAGTACATATTTTGTGGCATTCAGCTTTCCTTACACTCTACCTCTCACAGCCATACAGTGGTACTGCAAATATCTTAGCTTTGACTATGTGTACATTTGTTGGTGAGGTGATGGCCCTGCTTTCTAGTATGATGTCCAGATTTGCCATAACTTTCCTTCTAAGGAGCAAGCACTCTTTAGTTTCATAGCTGCAGTTGCCATCTACAATGATTTTTGAGCCCAAGAATGTAAAATTAGACACTATTTGCCAGGAAATGATGCGATTTGTTTCCAAGGTCCAGCCTCAAATATATATTAGTTCTTTTCATGTTGTTTTCACACTTTCTTCTTTCACTTTCATCAAGAGAGTGCTTATTTCTTCTTCACTTTCTGCCATCCCTGTTTCCAGCCATGATCTTTAGGTATGACCAAACAGGGCAGCAGGAAGAAGAAAGCTTCAGGTAATTACAGAAAATCCAGACAGCTGTTAATTCATTTCCAGATAAATGAAAAACAGTTGCTTATCTTTTGTTAGATTTACTAAACTGATTAATTACTATCAAGAACATCTATTTTCCATCAGCATGTATATTTAAGGTGATAGAAGTGCTTTGAGACGATCAATTTCTTCCATCAAATGGCAAATCTGAATTACTAAGCATTAAACAACTTTATATATTTTCAACTTGGAAAATTTCTTCAACTCCAATAGTTTTTTTTTTTTTTATCTTTCCTTAAGCAGAGGCACTAAAGCTACTTGTAAGTGTTTATATTTACTCTATGAACACAAACCCATTCCTATGGAAATGATAATAGAATATTTATTTAGTAGCAAATGCACCTTTTGGTTCTCAACTCTGCCACATACATAGCTATCCATATCTAGTCCCGTGCTAGATCTGAAAGCATTTGTGAGCCAGACTTTTTTGAATCTGCCTGATAACAAAGTTTTTATGAATTTCTTTTTGGTGGTGTCTTTCTTTTTTTTCTGGATGGTTTTACAATGGAAAATCATCCATTGACAATGGGGTTACATTAGAGATATGATCAAAGAAAACATCTCTAATCGTATGTTCTTCATTTCTGAGTGGCAATAATAGGCCTCCCAACCTGTCATTGTAGGACACTATAAATAATGCTGAAGCCCTTTGATCTAGTACTAACTCCTCATTCTGACCTTATTTACTTTTTAAAACAAGGGCTTGGCTCTGATGATATAGGGAATCTAAGCTGCTTGTGGTAGTTGTATAACAATTTATTTAAGGTGGTAGAGTACCTTGGGCCTGAGCCTGCACTGAAATGTCACATTCTTTGAAAGTACATCCATGCTTTTGCCACATAGTAAACAGCCCCAAATCCTGAAACATCAAGAAATGAGAGTTAGAGCAAAAGAACAAATTGCAGGATGTCTAGATGACTCAGTGACTCAATAAGAGATATAATTCTTTTAATCTATTATGCAGCAAGATATGAGAAAAGGTAGTTGTACAATCTGTGACTGATATGGGAAGCTGTTAGTCCTTCTGACTTTAATGCTGAGCTGAAAAACCCAGTTGACTTTATGGGGCAAATTGCTGTATTATTAATTCAGTGCCCTTATGATTAATCTTGCTATTTTCTATAGCACAATATTTGCTTCACAATCATTTTCAATGGTCATTCCTTTGAAAAACTCTACACTGGAATAGCAGTTAGTATTTATCATGGGAAAGACCCACCTTGAAGAACTGCCCTGATAGCCTTTTCAGAAAATGTTGGCATTTAAGAATCAGTTGAAAACTTCCAGGTTTCTTCTGGACATAAAACTGGCTCTGCCAGACTTCTGAGGAGATCTACTGCTGTGTTGCCAAAGGAAACGCAGGAAAGAGAAACAAGTGTTCTTATGAGGTTTCCAGTCTAATTTTGCAGACCCATGATGTTTGGATAACCATCTGAATTTTAAAATGGTTGATTGAACTGTGCCCCTTCCCCACCAGGAATCTTTTGAAGTTTACCCCTTCACTAATCATGAACTGGAATGCATTCAGTGTAAACCACATAATGAAACCCAAACAAGAGGTGGCTGGGGATAGTGGATAGAACAATGGGGCAAGAGTTGAGAAAGCTAGACTGAGTTCTTAGCAAGTAAGAATTTCCTAAATGGTCTTGAAAAACTCATTTACTATTCCAGTTTTCCCACCAATATTTGGAGGATAATAATGTTTTATACCTATGATCTTCCAGGTATTCTTTTCAAATTTGTCCTTGGAGTTCAGTCTGCCTTAATACTCATATTGCTTGCATTCTTAAATTTTTATGATAGCAGGGGCAAAAATATTATAAACATACATTTCATTATATTCCAGCTTTTAATAAATTTTGTCTAATTTAAAAGTCAGTCTGAGGGTTTCTTTTTGACACAACCTCATAGCATTATTTCTTTGTCTTTGGAGGTTTCTTTATCTGGGGAGAAGATGTTTCAACTAAACAAATAAAACTCATGTCCACCCTCCTGGCCCTGAAAGGAGTGACCCAGAAAGAGTCAAAAAAGTTGGCAAAACAAGCAAGTTCATGGGGAAAGCCTGGTTATGGAAAGAGGGGAATTCCTTAATTTGCATGAGGGTTCTGTCTATGAAAGTGAAGATAAGGCAAGTCAATAAACAATTATTAAGCTTCTATTAGGTGTCAGGCACTATGCTAACTGTTGGAGATACAGAAAAAAGATAAAAAGCAGTCCTTACCTTCAAAAGACTTGCAAAATCTTTCAAGTAAGCTGAGAAATCCTATGTGTGTGGGTAGATAGAGGGAGGAGTGAATGGAGAGAGGGGAAATTAGATCATCATAATCAGATAAATCACTAATTCTCATACATATAGGCCCAACCAACTGCTCTAATGGTGATGGTAATTTATGAGAGCATATTCTACCTGAGTAATATGCAAGGCAGTTTTTCTTTGACCACATAACTATCTCTCTCTGTGTCTCTCTGTGTTTCTCTCTCTGTCTCTGTCTTTGTCTCTCTCGCTCTCCTTCCTCTTCCTTTTCCTCTCCTATCTTCTCCACCTTTCCCCATTTTCCTTCTCCTCTTCCTCCTCCTCCTCCTTCTTTCTTTCTTTCTTTCTTCTCTTTCTTTCTTTCTTTCTTTCTTTCTTTCTTTCTTTCTTTCTTTCTTTCTTTCTTCTTTCTTCTTCTTTCTTTCTTTCTTTCTTCTTCCTTCCTCCTTCCTTCCTTCCTTCTTTCTTTCTTTCTTTCTTCCTTCTTTCTTCTTTCTTTCTTTCTTTCTTTCTTTCTTCTTTCTTTCTTTCTTTCTTTCTTTCTTTCTTTGCTTCCTTCCTCCTTCCTTTCTTTCTTTCTTTCTTTCTTTCTTTCTTTCTTTCTTTCTTTCTTTCTTTCTTTCTTTCTTTCTTTCTTTCTTTCTTTCTTTCTTTCTTTCTTTCTTTCTTTTTTCTTTCTTTCTTTCTTCTTCTTTCCCAGCCTTTTTATCCAATTTTTACATGATGCGAATAGTTCTTGCTAAGAGCATTCAGATTTATTTGCTTCTTGGTGGCCATTTCTGTGCTGCAACCATTTTCCTTATCAAATAGACAAGTTCCTGTTTGTAATATTTAGCTTAAACTAAGGTGGAAATTTAGATCTCCTCTGATTTATTACTGAGACCATGATTACCTATATGTAGAAGAAATTTTCCTTTTATATCTAAACCAATTTACTTGATCAATTTACTTAATTCATTTCATGGAAGTTGCCAGAATATCAAAAATAGAATATCCAAGATGAAAGAATCAGTCTTTAGACAGTGTCTTTCCAACATGACTTAATTCAGTAATGGCAAACCAAACCATCAGAAGAACTATTGAAGTAAGCTGAAGAAGTGTTCAGTTCTTCCTCCCTCCTCATACTTTTCTTCACTCCCAAACCTCTTTAATGTGTGGTGGACACATTTACACTTCAACTACTTGGGCAAATTCAAATGATATCTGATTGGAGACATAAAAATCAGATATAAAAATGACTTCATAGGGTCATAAAATTTAGAGCTGGAAGGAACATTTTGAATCACCTAATTGAATTCCCTCAATTTTTAGAAAAGAAAACTCAGGTAATCAGTAGCAGAGCTACTCTCAGTCTTTAACTTCAAATTCAGAACTCTACTACTACATTCTGATATGAAGATACTACCTTGAGCTCAGGCTTGTTGCTATTTCTGTTTAATGATGTTATTAGCAAATATATTTTTACCTAAATAGGAAGCAGAGAAAGTAATAGATATTTATCTTCCTACATTTGGAGATTTATAGGAAAAAGGTCTTGTCTAGAACCAAGATGAGCTTGGAACTTGTGTTTTTCATTAGCATAGAAAAGATGTTCTCAAGGGCTTGATTGAAGAATGATTCATCACTTGGACTAGGATTCTTGTGGTTGTGGTTTGAGTTCAGCTTGGGGAATAGCAGGGTTGGTCTACCTCCTCAGAGCAGGCTGGGCAATTTTGACAATGCCAGACCACAAAGCCAAGCATCAAGGGAGCAGGGCATGGGCCATTTAAAATGAAAATCTGCTTGGGAACAAGTGGCTTAACTGTACCCAAGCTACTTCTCAAAATCTTCCAAGTAAATGGTGACCTGCCCCTTTGTTTTTTTCTGCCACTTCTGTGGCTTCCTTTTGTTATCTCCTTCCTGTGTTCTCCTTGTAGCCCCATGACCTTGATGGGTTATCTTCATCATGCCATCACTGACAAGATCAAATATGACAAGTGCTCCATTTTCATGATTTAAAAATACCAGAATTTCTCCAACTGATGATAATCCTCTATCATTCCATCTCTCTCTCATTGTGATCTTAATTTCTTATTCCTCAGTTCTATCTCACGTTTCTACTTCCACTCTGGTTTCACTTTTCTTTTTTGACAATCTCAATTCTTAAGTTTAACAGTTCAATTACTAGATTCCTCTTTACTCTCCAGATCCTTCCTCAATTGCCCCATTACTATTCATCCCTTGATGAAGCACATCTCTGAATTACTATCACCATCTTCCAACTCTGTTTCTACTCATGTGTTACAGAATGGAGCTAGAGTAAGCCACACAACTGTATTAACTAAACCCATTATAAATTTATTTCCTGTAATTGTAAGGAAAGGTAATCCTTTTATTCCTCCCTGATTGAGTCCCTATCCATATCATTCCACAAAGAGGCTATTCTAAATCTTGTCTTCACTTCTCAAGTCCTATGCCATCCATTCCCTAATCCTAATATCTGAAGAACTTTCTTCATATTCTACTGAGAAAATAAAGCTTATTCATTATGAACCCCTCTGTACATTTTATAGCCTTTTAGTATTATTCCATGGTTTGTCCTTTACTTCATATCCTGGTGAAGTGATCCTTCTCTTTGCCAAAGCCAACATCTCTAAATGTACCCATAATTCTATCCCCATTTATATTAATTGCTCTCCCCTTACAATCATCTCTTTTTCTCTCTAATTGTCAAACCCTTTCCTATCTACTGGCTCCCTTCCCTGCTGGATTAGGGACATCGTCCTCCCTTTTTCCAGAGGATCAATTCCCATATTCATAAAAACACAATACTATTTGGGAGAAATCTCAGTAGCATGAATGGCAAGAATAGCATGTCTTTAGTGAAGATAGCATCTGCATTATATCTTATAAGCTGCTTTCTTGGGAATCTCTGCTCACTCCTTGACTTCCTCTATCATCCATATATCTAGTCTGCTTTCCTCTTGGTACCTAGGCACAAGCATCATCATTCTGTGGTGCATTATCAGACTGTTGCCATTTCTGAAACTTTCTTGCCATTTGGCTGGCAACCTGCTTATCCTGCTCATTAAGGTTTCCAAGTTCTTAATTGGTTTCTCTACTTCCCACATCTCCTCCTTACTTCCATTCTTCCTCTTCCTAGCAAAATCCTCTCTATTCCACTGAAGATATGCTGCAAATCCAGGATACTATAGGAAAGTGAATCCTTTCCTATTAGCACATGTACCACATGCCAACAGCATTTGAGAAATCTAATCTCATCCTACATGTAGACATATGTTATCTACATTACGGTTATTGGCTCTTCATGGGAAAGCTGGAACTAGTGACTAGATCAGAAGAGAAGTCAACTCTATTGTGTTGGTAACTTGGTTTTCTAGGGAGGAATGATGGAAAACATTATGTGTAAAGAGCAGAAACTGAATTAATGAGAGAAATTCACAAGATCAGCAGAGGACAGAGTAGCTGACTAAACATAGACCAAATCAGTGGAAGAATGACATTAATAAAGGCACCATTTTAACAGTAGACATCATACAGAATACCCTACTATGAAAAATTTCTTTGTCTAAATACTGGAACACTTCAAAATACTTAGTATTAGGGGTTTCTTTTTTTTTTTTGTCCCTTAGACTTTGATTATTTGTAATTTGCTTATTGCAAAAACATATTTATTGATTTTCTTTCTTTTTTTTTTATAAAAGGTTTCTTTATACATTCTGACAAATATGACCTAGAATAAGGGGATTGGTATACTTAGCTGTTCAGTGCAGCGTCTCAGGGTCTTTTTTGGAGGTAAAAGGTGTTAGGCAATTAAAAAAATTTTTTGTTAATATATTTTATTTTATATCATCTCCATATCCAAATATATCTACTCCACTAAAATCATTGAATTGTCCTTTATAACCAAGAATAAAATAAACAAAGAAACAATAAACAATAGTTTATCAATCCAACCAACACATCACTGGTGTAAACTCTACACTGAGCTAGAGTAAGCCAGTCATTTCCCCTCTGTAGCGCCAAGTATTATTTTTATCCAGTGTTTGGCATTATTAGTTTGGTTGTTCTTTCCTTTAAAAAAAGTTTTTGTTTTCTTATTAAACTTAATTGCAAAAAAAAAAAAAAGGAAAAGAAATAAAGACAGAAAAAAGGAAAAACAAAATGAAAAACATTGTCATTGTCAGGTGGGTCTGCCCATTTTAAATCCCTTGTCACACACTTTATGAACAGACAGGGTTTTTGTTATCAATTCAAAATCTTTCTAAGCAACTTCCAGAAAGCTGTGTCCACTTTTAATGGCCAGCAGGTTGGAAGGTATCCGACATATCTGGGAGAGCTAATCATAAGAGCAGTTTAAAACAAGTGAGTGATGTAACAAAATTTACTTATGCAGAAAGATTCATTCATCAAAGAGCCAAAAAAAAAATAATCCATGTTGCTGACAGCATTAGCATCTTAATTAAAAAAGGTTGTTAGTAGAGATGCTAATAAATCGGGCAAATCTTTAATTCAGAATGACAAGACTCAAGACAGAGACAGAATTGATGACTGTTCAATGGCACTGAGCTGCATCTGCTCACTGGTTCCTGACTGTACTCTTGCAGAGGGGGATATCCAGCATTGCAAAATTACACACAAAAAATCCTTATAAGTACCTCCCCAAAAAAACCCTCATTAGAGATGCCTATGGCAGCAAAGATCCTAGTTATTTTAGGGAAAGAAGTAAGTTTGGATATCTTTGAGCAGATTTTAGGTTTTTTTCCCCCCATGTTTTTTGGAACACAGATCAAAATAAAAGATGATTGGGTCAAAGGAGAAGTCCAGACAAAGTGTTTAAGGAAATTCTGAGAAACAAATGCTCATTTTTCAGCTGGAAATTCAGGAAAGAGTTAATGAACAAGATGGTATCTCAGCTGAACCTTAAAGGAAGAGAAGAATTTAAAGAGAGGACAATTCCATGACATTGAGCAAATTAATCTCTCTGAGCCACATTACTATAAAAATGAGGTTTGAAAATAATAAACATCCTACCATACTGAATAAATAATATTCCAATAAACAAATTATGAAATATGAATATAATGGAGCATTATAAGAAATAACAAATTCAAAGATTCAGAGAAGCCCAGGAAGACTTGTGAATTGAAGCAGAGTGAAGCAAGCAAAAAAATATACGTTGTCTACTACAATGTCAATGGAAAGAATAATGGAAGGGAGAGAGATGGCAGAGTAGGGCAGAAAATTCAAGCTCTCCAGAATTCCCCCACAAACAAACAAAAAAAAGTTGTCCCTTAGGGCAAATGTAGACCTGTGGCAAATCCACCTTCTCTAGTCAACAGTGAAAATGATAATTCTGAAACCCTTCCTATCAGAAAAGGCCTTTCCTATCATGAATCACATAATTCTTTGAATCTCTCTTATACACATAACATTCTAGTATTCAGGGAGGACTTGTGCCTCTGGTGGGAGGGCTTACTGAACTCTTTTCAGTGTTGCTCATCTACTTTTGCCGACTACCTATCCCCCAACTCTTACTTGAGATTCTAAGAAGCTGTAGCAGGTATAGGTCATATCCTGGTAAAATTGTCTCAGCAGACTGGCTAAAATGGATTGAAGGTAATTTTCGGGCTTCTAACCCGTCAGTGAGTAAGAGGCAAGTCTACCTCAAGTACATGAAAACTTCCCCTGGTTGTATGGGTAGATGAGAATAATTTACTCCAATGATTGTGAAGGCAGCTGAATCAAGTGTTATGGAAATCTTTGAATTGACTTTTGTCTTGCCACTGGATTTTAATGATATTGGAAAAGAGAGATTGAGATAGTCAATGTTTCAGTTAAATCCAATTTGCATGCAAGTTATCACCCTGTGATATCTTTGCTGCTTTTCAAAAAGGAAGGACAAACAACAATTCCAGTCTGCTTTTTTTATTGGTATATGTGTGTGTTGTATCCTTCTGTTAGGCAGCTAGGTGATATAGTGACAAGCATTGGGCTTGAAATCCTGATAACCTGCGTTCAAATCAAGACAAAATAACTAAATAATAACAATTATTTTATTTTCCTTGTTAAAATGAAACTGTATGTGAGAAGGGACCATGCCTTAATAATGTAGTTTGATCCCCCAGTGCCTGACATAGTGTTTTGCACTTTGTAGTTACTTGTTAAATGAATCTTTGACTCTCTCCTCTTCATGCATCATATCTAATCACTAAAACTGGTCAATCCTTCCTTCATAATTAATTCTTCTAACAGCCACATCTCTTCCTTTCTACATTTACTGTTACATTCCTAGGGTTGCTTTATATCTACATTACTGTAGAGGGCCAGAACTCTGGAGAAGTATACTTGGAAACAAGGATACTTACAACAAGGTGTTAACTCAGTGTGATTGATGAGATGATGATTCTCTAGTTTACATATACTTAATACTTAGTATGATGATGTAATGGTTCTCTACTCAGATTCCTGTAATGATATAATTGTAATAGGGTATTTAAGGGCTGAGAAAACTGGGGACAGAATCAGTCAGTCAGAGTGAACAGACTGTGAAGTAGACAATAAAGACTTTAGACTCTATTCCTTTTTTTTATGTTATTTTTATTTTTTTAATTTAAATTTTATTTTATTTAATAATAACTTTGTATTGACAGAATCCATGCCAGGATAATTTTTTTACAACATTATCCCTTGCACTCGCTTATGTTTCGTTTTTTCCCCTCCCTCCCTCCACCCCCCCCCCCCAAGATGGCAAGCAGTCCTATATATGTTAAATATGTTGCAGTATATCCTAGATACAATACATATGTGCAGAACCTAACAGTTCTCCCGCTGCACAGGGAGAATTGGATTCAGAAGGTAAAAATAACTCGGGAAGACAAAAATGCAAATAGTTCACATTCATTTTCCAGTGTTCCTTCTTTGGGTGTAGCTGTTTCTGTCCATCATTTATCCATTGAAACTCAGTTAAGTCTCTTTGTCATAGAAATCCACTTCCATCAGAATACATCCTCATACAATATCATTGTCGAAGTGTATAATGATGTCCTGGTTCTGCTCATCTCACTTAGCATCAGTCCATGTAGGTCTCTCCAAGCCTCTCTGTATTCATCCTGCTGGTCATTCCTTACAGAGCAATAATATTTAGACTCTATTCCTGACCATCCTCATGGTGTCTATCCTGCTGAGACCAAGGCCATCCAGAGGACCTCCAGAAAGCTAGCCCGAACATTATATTTTGGCATCCAAAAGTAGGGCACTGAAAGAAGCACACTACATTTTGAGGCTCTGGACTAAGGACCTCACTCAGCAGTTCGACTGATGATTGTAAATTCAGTGGAGAAGTCCCCATGATCCAGAAATAGGGTAAGTAAACTAGTCACTGTCATTTTTCAGCTGAAATGGGGCACATACTAAGAAAAGAATCTTCCTCACCCCAAGGGAAGGATGTAGCAAGCATAGTTAGGTTAATAAAGAAGCAAGATTTGTTGATAACTTGGGAGCAAACATTGGACTCTTAGAAATATTAGAGTACACATCATCTTGGTTCTCTGAGAAAGAAAAAATAGAGCCAGATAAGTGGAAAATAGTGGGTGAGCAGCTATTTGATAGTTAATGGTCCTGATTCAATTCCTGAGGAAACATTCTATATATACAACATAATACAATTGGCTTTAAGGAATCCCATAAGTTTTAAAATAAGAAAAAAGGAGAAAGAGTAGGAGGGAGACAGTACTGACAAAACAGGTGAAAAGCATGAAGAATTGGACAAGAAAAGCGTTAAGTAGAGTGCTGATGAAATTAAGGAGTGTAGTGCTTCTCAGCAGGAGCCTTTAGGGCATTCCCCATCTTATAACTCTCCCCCCTCAATTTTGACTACATGGATGGAGGGAGGAGGAGTGAGAGGGGCAGTGACACCATCAGCACCATCCATGCAGCAGCTTTGTCCACCCACTATGACACATTTACAAAAGGCATTAACTAAAACTGAAGATGAAGGACAGAATACATCTGATTTGAAAATAGAAGCATACCCTGTGATAGAAGAGTTTGACTCTTCAGGTCAAGAAAGCAGAAGATACACTCCTTTTAATCTGGAAATTACCAAAGATCTGAAAAAGGTTTGCCCTCTTTATGGGTCCACATTGTCTTACATTAAGATGGTATTATAGAATTTGGCTTATAAGATTTTAACCCCTAGTGAATGGAAATCTATAGCGAAGACATGTTTAGAACCTGGACAAAACTTGTTGTGGCTTTCTGAGTATAGTGAATTCTATAGAATACAAGGCCAATGAAATAGGCAACCCAGAATTAATATACCAGTCACCTTTGACTAATTAACAGTTGTAAGTCCTTATGCATACACTTTAGAGCAGATTAATTACCCTATAGCAGCATGTGAGCAAATTGCTTCTGCTGCTATCAAAGCATGGGGCAGCCTCCCAGGAAGACAAGACAGAGGAGAAGCCTTTACAAAAATAGCACAAGGTCCAAATAAACCCTTTGCTGATTTCATGGGACATCTGCAGATAGCTGTCATATGAACCATTGGTGAAAATGCAGCAACAGAAATTATGATAAGGCAACTTGCTAAAGAAAATGCCAATGAGGATTGTAGAAGAATCATCCTAGGACTACACAAGGATGTTCTTTTAGAGGAGATCATAAGACGCTGTGCCACAGTGGGCACAAATACATTTTATACCCAGGATATGATGCAAACTTCTCAAGATCCAAGCATGGGAAGACAGGGTTCCTTTTGGCAAGAGACTTCCAGAGAGACTTGTCAATGCTTTCAATGTGATAAAGTAGGGCATCTGAAAGCTCAATGTTGGCATAGAAGAGAGGGTGAGAGAACAAGACCCAAAAGCCTATGTCCAAAATGCAACAGAAGCTACCATCAGAATGTAGATTGACTCAGGGAAATAGGAATCAAAGTCTAGCTCCAGGCAAAAAAATACTTGGGGCATGATGGCAGCCAATGCTACACCCAGAGAGTCTTTAGAAGTTCATTATTCCATCATGATCAATCAGCCAAGAAGCAACCTGATGGGAGAAAGGGATTACAATTGGGGAGGATAGAGTTGTATGCAGCTGGAACTACTGAGGTGTCCCCTGGAGAGGTGAAATCTGTCCCTGTCCAGCCTATAGATCCTTTGCCTCCAGGCACAGTAAGCTTGATTATTTCACCCCCTGAGAGTGTTTACAAAACAGTGTCCATACATACACTGATGTGGGAAACTCGGGAACGTGTAGATAATATCCCAGTCATTAATACAGGCAGACAATGGGTGACTTATCACCCAGGAGAAGTAGTAGCATCAGGTTTACTGATATACAGTCCTGATAGGCAATTTGGTGATGTTTATCCAGATTTTGACTTCCAGCAACAGAATCTAGGAATATTCTGGACTACAGCTGTTACAGGTGACTGACCTATGCTCACTATCTGTGTAAACGGGATAACACTGAAAGGATTGGTAGACACAAGTGAAGATCATACAGTCATTAGAAATGCCAATTGGCCTAGTCATTGGCCAAAGATTAAGGCAGACACCTATATGTCTGGCATAGGAGGATCAAGAGCAGCTGAAATTAGTGCTACTCCTTTGAAATGGATATTTGAAGGTGAAACAGTTTTTACTCCTTTTGTAATAGAAAAATCAATCTATGGGAAAGAGACATCTTATAACAGTGAGGATTACAATTGAGTACTTTGGGTTTTTAGGCAGGGCTGCTGTTTGAAGGCCTACCAACACTTTCACCTGTTCCTATCCAATGGAAAACTGATATATCAGTGTGGATAGAAAAGTAGCCCTTAGCAAGTAATAGAATTCAGGCCTTATTAGATATAGTGTAGGAACAACTTGACCAAGGATACTTACAACCTTCTTTAAGTTCTTGGAATTCTCCTTTATTTGTTGTAAAAAAAGAAATCTGGAAAATGGTGGATGTTGACTGATTTAAGAAAAGTAAATGAGCAGATGGAAACTATGGGAACTCTTCAGCCTAGACTTTCATCTTCTACTCAATTGCCTAAAGAACAGGCTCTTTGGGTTATAGACATTAAGGACTATTTCTATTCTATTCCCCTAGATAAGGAAGAAATGAAAAGATTTGCCTTTTCAGTGCCAAGTGTTAATTTGGCTGAGCCTCATAAAAGATATGAATGTACAGTTTTGCCACAGGAAATAAAAAATAGCCCCACTATATGCCAAATGTATGTGGCTACTGCTCTTCAGTAAGAAAAGCATTTCCAAAAGTAACATTATAACATTATATGGATGATATCTTGGGGTGTGTACCTGAGGAGCAAATGGTAGAAGCATGTCTACAAAAGACCATAGAAACACTAAGGAACTACAAATTGCACATAGCTCCAAAAAAAAAAATTCAAAGACATTATCCTTTTCAATATTTAGGATATGAAGTATATCCTAAGGTGCTTATAGTACAAAAACTTTCTTTAAGAACAGAGAAGTTTAACATTTTAAAAGATTTTCAAAAATTAACAGGAGATATCCAATGGATGTGTCCAGTGTTAGGCTAACTACCTATCAATTGCAACCATTATATGACATTTTAAGAGGAGACAATGCTTTAAATTTGCCACACCAGCTTACAAAAGAAGCTCAAGAGGCTTTGAGAGAAGTTGAACTGGCTTTATCCAATGTGGGTGAAAGAGTTACTCAAAAACCCTTGAAAATATCAGTTTTTGCTACAAAAGAGGCACCCACAGCAGTTCTTTCTCAAGGAGACAGTGTGATAAAATAGGTGAACTTCCCAGCACAGTCAGAACAAAGCCTCACTCCTTACCCAGTGCTTGTGGCTAAAATTTTATTAAAGTCCATTAAGTGAGCAGTACAATTATCTGGAATAAGACCTGACAAGATATACATCTTTTATACCAATGCACAAATTAATGTATGTTGTGAAACCATCTCAGAGTGGCAAATTTTTTTGGCCACAACTCTAAGTTTTACATACAGGTCTTCATTAAAGATAACCTGGCTATTACATAATTGGCAATGGATTTTTGAAGAAAATGTTTCTAAGGTTCCTCTTAAAGGACCAACTATTTTTACAGATGCATCCAAACATAACATTTGTGCTGTATACTCTCATGACTTAACTATAAAGAGAGTCACTAGAACTCCTTTTCAATCCACTCAGCAGAATGAACTATATGCAATCATGCTAGCTCTTAATTATCCAGGAGATATAAATATAATATCTGATTCGGCCTATTCAGTAGGTGTGGTACAAAGAATTGTCATGTTCCAAATAAAATTTGTAGCTTCTAATATATATCAGCTCTTTAAGGAACTTCAAGAGCAAGTGAGAAAGCATCCAGGTAAGATTTATATCTTGCATGTCCACTCTGATAGTGGGCTTCCAGGTCCCATTTTTGATGGAAATTCGAAAGCAGATTGCCTTCTAACCATGTTAGCCAATACTCCTTTATTTCAGACAGCCCAAGAATCTCATTCTAAATATCATCAAGCTGCTTGAACTTTACATTTACAATTTGGGATAACAAAAGAGTAAGCTAGGAGCGTAGTAAAAGGCTGTACAGCTTACCTTCCTTTACGTCCTCCTATACTTTCTCCAGGGAAGAAACCTCGTGGTTTGAGACCTAATGAAATTTGGCAAATGGATGTGACCCATTATAAATCTTTTGGTCGTCTATCTTTTACCTATGTTGTGGTAGACACCTTTTCAGGATTTACTTTTGCAATACCAGCAGCAAAGAGACAGCCCAAGTGGTCACTGAATTCCTTATACAAGCATTTGCAATTATGGGTGTGCTACAAGCAATAAAAACAGATAATGGATCTGCATATACTTTTAAACATTTTGCATGCTTTTGTGTACAGTATCACATTTTATACACCACTGGCATACCTTTTAATCATCAAAGTCAGGCAGTAGTAGAGAGGAGAGACTAGAGACATCAAGACACTCCTCCAAAAACCAAAGAAAGGGGGAGCCATAGGTAACCCTAGAGAACTTTTAAATTTAGCTCTTTACATTATTGATTTTTTTTGATTTTTGATAAAGATGAACTGGCTTCAATAGACCCATTTTATAACCCACCAGAAGGGCAGTGTCCAGTGTGAGCAGCTCCACTATCTTTAGATAATTACGAGGTGATGTGGAGAGATCCAGAAAGTGGTGAATGGAAGGGACCAGATAAGTTAACTGCTTGGGGGAGAGAGTTTGCTTGTATCATTACAGATGGAGAAGGAATCAGATGGGTGACAATGAGCCGTATTCACCTTATCTATCAGAGAGAGAGATGGAGAAGATCCGTGAAATGAAGAAGACCCAAGAAACATTGAGTGGTTCCATCGCTGACTGTGCCTATCACTAAAAAAGCATGGCTGTTAAGCCAATGTGTATGGCAATTGACTCACAAACATCAAAAATTGTTAATGTGACTGCTGCAGGACTTCAAAACCTGCAGGAATCATTGGATTCCCTGTTGCAGGACTTCAAAATCTGCAGGAATCATTGGATTCCCTGACACATGAAGTAATGGACAATAGATTGGTTTGGGACTATCTTTTGGCTGCTGAAGGAAGTATATATGTGATTATTATTTATATATCCTCCTTCTAGGACTTATAGACATGTATATTCATATTGTTTGTTATATCACTATGTTGATTCATGTTGTTATGTCGCTGCTAGCTTGTATCATATTACTATGTGGTTGTGTAATACCTCCCATGTAGATGGATTTATGTACACCTGTTTCAAGTAAGACCTTTTGGCCCAGAGGAAACCTGCTAATAATATATGATTTGACTCCTCATTTCCCTTTGGTGCCCGCCTCTTTTCCTGAGAAGTCAGGGAGGGCATGATCACCTACTTTTTGATGTTTTCACTTCTCTTCCTCAGAAGTCAGGGAGGGTGTGACCACCTGTGTTCTAAAACAAAAGAAAGCCAGAACTCTGGAAAAGTATACTTGAAATAAGGATACTTACAACAAGGTATTAATTCACTGTAATTGATGAGATGATGGTTCTCTAGTTTACATATACTTAGTACTTAGTATGGTGATGTAATGTTCTCTAGTTCACACATACTCAATATGCTGTAATGATGTAATTGTAATAGGGTATTTAAGGTCTGAGAGAATTGGGGAGAGAGTCAGTCAGAGTGAACAGACTGTGAAGGAGACAGACTGAAGGAGACAATAAAGACTTTAGACTCGATTCCTGACCATCCTCATGGTGACTATCCTGCTGAGACCAAGGCCTGTCCAGAGAACCTTCAGAAAGCTAGCCCAGACATTACAAATTACTAACCCAGTTTTCTATTAATCCCTTGGTCTCCAGCATTTTCCTTTTTTAGTCTGTCTTGCCAACTATTTTCAGACTTACTTTGCTACTTTGGAAGATCTATAAATTTACCTGGGTAGATATGACCTTTACCACTGTAGATGATTTGTCCCACCCAAAGTAATTCTTTTTTATGTTTTACCATATATTCTCCATAGAAAATCTACTCAACATTCAGAAAGTCTCCCTCTCATTCGTTCTTTGACTGAAGAGTGCCAGTATAACACTCATATTGTCTTTCATTCTATCTCTTCAACATACCATACTCCTTTTCCAATGCTATTTAGTTCAATTTGTTTCAATAAACACTTCTTTAGCATCTATAAAATGAAAACAATCCCTCTACTCGAGGAGCTTTCCTTTTATGGGGGGAAAACAATGTGTAGATATATAAGTAAACACAAAACTATAGAAATATATGTCTTGGGGGAGGAGGCTGAACTGGGATAGATACAGATGCATCATGAAGGATATTTTTTTTTAAATAACAGGACAAGGATTTCAAATGACATAATGGGAGTGTAGGAACAAATGGGTTAGCATATTGGGTGAATAAGGTCTACACAAAAAAGTATGGGAAAGCAAAGAGTTAATAGGTGGCGAAGAGAGCTTTGGCCCAAGAAGCCTATGATTTAGAATCTTGGGGACTCAGAGTATGACCATAGGTCACTAGATTATCCTTTTCAGAAGCAATATAGCCATATATATTTTTGATGATGTCAATTCTTTTTCTGAAATACAATTTTCCTCATATATTCTTGCTCAGAAGTTTCAATAACTTTATTTCCTCTGGGATGAAATTCATTCTTCTTAGTCAGGCATTAAAGATTCTTCAAAATCTGGGTTTATCTTGTCTTTCCTCTTACACTAATCTTTTATTCTAGTTAAGTTTTTTTTTTTTTACCATGTCCCAGAAAGACCATCTGTACTCACATTTCTATAGTAAAACAAATATTTGAGCTAGAAAATCAGGTTTTTAAATACTAGCCTACTTATTTAGGAAATAATAATAATCAAGTAATTTAACTTTTATGATTTTGGGGTCCTCAAATAAAGTATACAAATGTGAGTTGTTATCACCACTATAATAGTAATTATTATTATTATTTCCTACATGTCCTGTGCTCAGAATTCCTTCTTTTTCTTATCCATTAATTCCAATTCTACCCATTCTGAAAATTATGGCTTAAATTCCATAATCAAATTTACTCAATCTCTTCCTTCCCTCATCTCCTAAAGCACTGACTGGATATTTACCCTCTTTTCAAGTGTTATATCTACTGCTATATATCTCTACATCTCCATTATTTATCTCTACCACCTGTATTCATATCTATATCATCTATAACTCTATCATTTATAATTATATAATTTATATTTATAGCTATACCATCTATATGCATATATATAAACATGGGCACATATAATATGTGATCTGTTTTATACACAAATATATACATATACAAACATGTATGTGTATATATATAATATATACATATATGTATATATATACAATATATATATATATATACATACTAACCTTCTACCCTTCAGGATTCCCTTTGTAAAATATATTTAGAGCTCTCATATCAGAGAGTTCTTATTTTAAGGTATTCTCCATACAGGAAAGCGAATGTGACTTCCTTTTAGATACTTCCATTACTATTTATACAATTCTGTATCCTTTGATGTTTAAAATACATTTGTTGTAACAGAGAAAGAGAAATCCTGCTTCCCTAGAAGAAACAAGGATGCTGTGTTCTGTCTTTTAAAGGGAAGTATGGGTTTCACAGTATTTGAAAGCTTTAAAATGGGTCAGGTGGCATCAAAGGCAATGCCAGTCAAATAAATACAGAGAACTAAGGGGGGAAATGTCAACAAGAACTATTTTCTGCATCATATTTTCTTTTATGGGATTTCTTTACCTCTAACCTGTTTTTAAGATACTCAGAAAAATATAAAGGGTCATGCACTGCTGACCAATATTAGCTCTTCATTGAAAGGATACAAATCCATTCTCATCCTGCTAGCTAAAGAGAGTCAGCTCCATGCAGGCTTATGCACTGGACATGCAAGACTGCCAGAAATGCTATTTTTCCTCCACTATTTTGCCTCTTGGTGCATCACCTCAGCCTTTTTTTTTTCTCACCTTCTCCAAGTTCCACTATTTCTTCTTTGAAGTTGTTATTGGTTTGACATGAAATATGTGCTTCAGTTAAAGCTTATTAAGTCATACTCTATATAATGTTTTTTTTCCTTTGATGTCATTCTACACTGGATTTTACCAGAACTATAACACACTCAGCACTACTCTTCTAAAATAAAAATTTTACTAGCACATTTGCTTTCTGCTTCAATATTGGGTGTTTTTAAATTTTTTTATTTTTTCCTGCCTCTGCAAGACTGTTTGTTCACAAGACTTCAGAGCCTTTTCCTCATAGAGTCATACAATAATAATCCCTAAAGATTGTTTGCATTTTCCATGAGAAAGACTTATGCATTTGGGTGTTACCCCACTAATCTGCTTTTAATAAGCTTTCTTCTAAATCTTACATGATTTCTTCTTAGCATGTGGTCTATAGTATTCTAACAAGTTATAGTTTTCGAGACAAAGTTTTAGTTTGAATACCACATCAGTAGGACAAAAGGTCTCATAACATGCCTACATGCCTAACCTTCCTGTTTCTACTTAATACTACACATGAAAACATACACACACACACACACACACACACACATATATATATATAACACCATCAAAATCCAAAAATTATAGGAGTTTAAGCATGAGCAAATAACCATACACTTAAGTATTAATGTCTGTTTTTAAACAAAGGATCAAATTTGTACTTTCAATCATACAATTTTGCAGAATTTGGATTTAGACCTTTCTAGTCAAGCGATGGTCTACTGCAAGTGGTCCCATTGTCCTAGGGTTTGTTATGGTCAAAATTCTATCTCTTGACCAAAGGCTATACCTGGGGTGATGGTTCTCAATGGATAATCCATATTGACCACTGGTTGAAGAATGATTAAAAATCCAAAGCCAGTGAAAATGTGTCATGTTTAAAAAGTTCTCACTTGTTTAAGGGCAGGGAATCACATGCTAAAAACCATGTCACTGAAGTGAAATTTTACAAGTCCAAAGGAGCACTGACTAGACAGACCTGGCACACACTTTTGTGTGGCTTTGGACAAGCAACTTAATCTCCCTCAGTTTCAGTTTCCTCATCTGTAAAATGAGAGAGCTGGGTTAAATAGATGGGCTCTGACTTTCTTCTTTCATACCAATAAGACTATAACCCTATGAAGCCCTTTAGATTGAATTAGTATTGGTTTGGAATACCCATGAAGTCTTCAATTTATGATGGAATCAGGTGTGACTATAGAATTTAAAGCCCTGGAAACCTCTGAGAGATCAATAATTCAATTTTGTGGACAATGGGATTCCGATAGTGGAAGATCCCAGAGCTATGTTATTGTTCTTCCAGTAGAATATCAGGCACCTCCTTGAAATGGTCTGTGCCAGTCCTGGACTATGTGCTACTTGGTTCTGTATTTTCTTTACCATAGTTAGTGAGACAATCCCTTTGATATATCGTATACATTAAGAAATGGCAAGCATATTTTTGAAGGTATTTTTAAAATTTCATAAGACAATAGACCCTACTAACTAGTTATGTATTGTAATTGTTGAGTTATTTCAGTTGTGTTTGACTCTTGGTGAGCCCATTTGGGGTTTTCTTGGCAAAGATATTGGAGAGATTTGCTATTTCCTTCTCCAGTTCCTTTTTACAGATAAAGAAACTGAAGCAAACAGAGTAAAGTGACTTGATCAGGCTTCCAATACCCAGTAAGTGTCTGAGGCTGTATTTGAATTCAGAACAACATCTTCTTGACTTCAGGCCTGGTACTCTAGCTGTTATGTCATCTAGGTGACCTAGACTCAGTCCAGACTTCCAGCTCCCTCCTTCCCTTTGCAGTATGTACATATGTATCTCATCCCACCTCCAATCCCTTATTGGTTCTTACTTTTGTATACTATTTGATCCAAATAGGGTCTGAATCCTAGAGTTAGAGCTGAAAGGAATCTTAGAGAAATTGAGACCCACTCCTTTATTTGACAGATAAGGAAATTAAAACCTTAGAGAAATGATGAGATTTGCCCAAAATCAAATCACGAGGAAATATCTGAGGCAAGATTCGAATCCAGATCTTTTGGTTTCCAATCCACCTCTCTATTCACTACACCACAGTTATAGAGCCCAAAAGGGGCTTACATACACACACACACACACACACACACACACACACACGTGTGTGTGTGTGTGTGTGTGTGTGTGTGTGTGTGTGCGTGTATGTATGGATAGAATTAATTCCCTTAGTAATAACAAGTTCTTATTTTACACATTTAAAAATATTATGGGAATGAGTTCACTGCCTTCAACAGATTGTCTAAAGGGTCTATGTTACAAAAACCTTTAAGAATCTCTGGTCTAAAAATTCAACTCATCTCATTTTCATTCTGTTGTTTGTTCTTCATTCTAAAAGAGAGCAAGACCTCAGGGGGTGATGGAAGACTTGCAAGTAAATTGGATTTAAGTGAGGTAGGGCTGTGCAAAGCCTCCTGCCTTTCTCTCCACTGGAGCCATTTGGGTTCAGGGGCAAGATAAAGATCTGGACCACTGGAGTTAGCCCCTTATTTACATAGCACTAGAGGAAATCCTGTCAAATGCTTTCCTGGATGGAAGAGTTTTTACTTGGGAATTAAACCAGTCTAATAGAATTGAAAGTTTCTGTCCTATCTATAATTAATTGGGTGTTTGAGATCCCAGACTACAGAAAACTACAATGTGAAAAACATTCCTGGTTTGATATACAACTTGGAGAAAATTGATATCAAAGATTAAGAACATCAATAATCCAACTGGGAAACAAGTTTTATTGTTCTGGTTCTGCTCCTTTCACTCAGTATCAACTCCAGGTTTTTCTAAAATCTACCTTTTCAACTTTTCTTATAGTACGATTCCATTACAACTTCTTCAGCCATTCCGCAGTTGATGGGCATTCCCTTAATTTCCAATTCTTTGCCCTCCCCACCCCCAAAAAACAAACAAACCCAAACCTTATAGTTTTATACACGCAAATCCTTTTGCCTTTTTATGATCTCTTTGGGATATAGACCTAATAATGGTATTGCTGTCTCAAAGGATAGGCACAGTTTGATTGCCCTTTAACCATTTTCAAATTGTTTTCCAGAATAATTGGATCAGTTCACAATTCCACTAATAATGTATTAGGGTCCCATTTTTCCTTTGAGCTCCGTTCTTAAGGAATCTTGCTAATATTCTAATCTAGCCTAGTAGGGTCTTGCTGCCTATTTACTTTCTCCTTTTCTCTCCCTTCCCTTCCCCTATCATCTACCCCGCCTTTTGTCTTTTTACAAATTGGGCCATCCTAATTTTATCCCATTCTGCTTATGAAAAACACCCTCAAACTAGATCCTTTGTGCTTTCTCTCTCTGGTAGCATCTCATATTCCTTTATATGACCCACTCTGGTTCCTGGGAACAGTTTGGTCTGGCTAAGGTAGGGAAGAAAGTATCAAGTAATTAGCAATCTTTTCCTAAATATCTTCATTCTTCATCTGGATAAGAAATGGCATACCTGGATAAACCATTTCTTAGAAGGGAAGTTGCTGGACTTCTCAAGACTGAGATGCTTTCTGCTTTCTAGGCTTTCTATCATTTCTACATTATCTTGAAAAGAAATTTTCTGCCCTTTTATTTATTAGGTTTAAAACTATTTGTTTGAGACTACTTCTAAGAGAAGAGTATCTAAGTCTGAATTTTTAACCCATACTTTGATACTTCACTCTGGCCCAGCTTTCCAGTAGGGACAACACCCAAGAAAGGAACAGAGAATTCTGTGGCCAAGTGTTCTGTGGTTTATTGCAACATGGCTCTCAGAAAATAGCTTGTGGCAGAACTTCACATGTAAAACATGTAAACTCATCTCATAGGAGGAATGTAAGGTTCACTGAGTTAAGTGCCTGAAAAGTGATTAGAAAATTTCCACTAGTCAAAGAATGAGACCTAAAGCATAATTTAAAAAAAAGAAGCAAAAATGTATCGTAGAGATGGAACCTGTGAGTGATTTCATTGGTTTTAGGCTATAGAATGCTCAAAGATTATTTGAGTAACCCAGAAACACCCAGCTAGTGTGTGTCTGAGACAGAAGATGAACCTAGTTCTTTTTGGCCATGAGACCAGTCCCCTAATTAACTATATCATGCTAACATCACCTGGGTAAATCTTATTTTTGACCTTCAAGGAAAGATCAGTCCAAATTTTCAGACTGGTGTCAAAAGTGAAGTGCTAAGATTTTAAGGCAATATTAACTGTGTACAAGAAATTGGATTAAATTATCTGTAAGCAATTTGACTCTAATATTCTATACTCTGGTTTAAACAAAAAGTCCTATATTTGGAAAGATGGAAGGTAGGGCCAATAAGAGACTAAATGGCTAAGTACATTATTTCAGGGCATTTAATACTTGTTGGGCTCACTCTTGAACATATCTTCCTATCATTTTGAGGAATATAAGGAAACATGTAGGCATTGCAAATTACAAGAGGAAATAGTGAAAGCTGGTACAAATAAATATATGTATTAAATTTGTCATCATAAACATGTAGAATTATTTTCACTATTTAGGTGGTAGCTTGATGCTATCAAAGTGATTATTCCCCAGACCACAATTGCCAAAATGGACAAATGATATGAACCAACAATTTTCTGACATGAATAATCACTTGAGAAAAAATGCCAAACTTCATTGATAAGCATAGATGCCAATTAAAAAAACTTTGAGGTCCCATCTTATATCTGTCAAATATCATATCTGGTTCAAAGTACCACCATATCTGTCAAATTGGCAAAAAAAATTAGAAACTCAATGCTGAGGGTGGTGGTGGTACTGGAGAAAGTGGTTCATTCATTCATTGCTGGAAGAACAGACGTAGTATATTTTGAAAAGCAAAATTCTAAGTTTTATCCTATGAAAGTGCAAACTAATTATGTCCTTTAACCTGTGAAGATTTCCTTCAACTCAATAATTCTATTGTTGAAGATATATCCTTAAAATATTATCAAAACAAAACAAAACAAAAAAAAACAAACAAACGATTTTTTCAATATTTCTATAGTAGTTTTATAGGAAAAGGTAGCAATGTAAATGTCCTGAAATAAAATAATTATTCAATAAATTATGATGATAGATAGAAATATATGATAGACTGTATAATGCCATTAAGATCAATAAGAGGTATATATAGGAATTTGGAAAAATCTTTCTCAGGCAAGTCATTCAGATTTCTGGGGTCTAAATTCCATTATCTGGAAAATGGGGTGGGGGTGGACTAATTGGCCTCAGGTTAATTCCATTTAAATTAGAAATTCTATGATCTTTTAACCATTAGTAAATAATGCAAAGGTGGGGTTGGAAGAGAGAGAGAAAAGTCAGAAAAGGGAGGTATTCAATAAGTATAATTATATGTGGACAATAATATTGTGAGTGGACGAACAAAAAAATCTTAATGGAGTCTTATGATGAATGAAACAGTGTGATACTTTATTTGTTGAGTTTACTTTAATTTCTGTGTTAAAATTTTAGTTTTTTTTAATGTACTGAATTTGGAACTATAAGAATGATGTTTTCCTCTTAGTTTTGCTAATACCTTTTTTTGTGACTTTAAGAAAGTAGCTTCACTACACTGGGAGTTCTTTAGAATAAATGATCTAGAGACTACTCTAAACTACTAGATCTCTAAAGTCTGTTCCAATTCTAATCCTTTTTTGATTTTCTTTATTTAATTAAATTTTATTCACTGGTACGGTGGGGAAGATGCTGGATCTAGAGTTGAAAGACCTGTGTTCAAATTCCAGATCTGACACTGTTTACCAGTCTGACTTCTGGCAAATCATTTAACCTTCCTCGGACTCAATTTCTTCTCTAAAATGAAGGATCTTTAAGATAGCTTCTAGATCTAAATACCAAATCATCTTGTTATTGCTTTTGGCAACATTCACACTGGAATTTACACACACACAATTAATCAGAACAGCAAAATACTTGCCTCTTGGCCTTCTAACAAAGAAATTAATCTGAAGGCATCTGGCACAGTGCATAAATAAAGAAAATGAATGGACACATACCTGTCACAGTTTTTCACATGCTTATTTATGGCACTTATAAAACCTTTCATATAAATGCCTCCTTTAAACAACCAAATAATAAATAAAATGATCCATGTCAATAGGATTTTCAGGTTGCTTTGGATCTAGTTCTCAGAGTAACCCACATATAGCCAATCCCTTTTAGTTCACCTTCTATAATATTACAATAAAAAATAGATTATCCTGGGAGAGTTCTATTTTCAGAATCAATTTCATGATTTTATAGATCATGGGTGATGGGAAAACTCCCATGTGAGTAGGGAAACCATTATTTTTATAACGTGAGATAGAGTCTTTTAGGATGATTTAGACCATTCTTTGGTCAAAGACATGAACAAAAAGTAGCAATTACATAACTTTTCCATAATTTCAGAAACCTTTTATAGACTTTGAATTATGCTAAATTATTGTTAAATCAGAGGGTCTTTTCTCAGTCTCTTTCTTCAACTATCGTATTTTACATTGTTGATCATCTTTTCTGCCTTTAACTTTAACTTCAATACCTTTATTAACTATTTTCTGAGTTTTTGTGGTATCTACAAAATAAAATTGTATTAGCTGGTCTTTTAGCCCTTTTCTAGCTCTATAACTATAATATACGGATTCTTTAGACTGATCTTTAGACTCCCCTTCATATTCATTATGATCCTGTCAAATTGGCCATTTTAATATTTCTCTCACAATACATTCTATCTTCTGTCTTCATGCCTTCATACTAGTTCTGCCCATGGCTGGAATGTACTCCTTTTTCACCTTTCTTCTTCATAGAATCTCATACTTCCTTCCAGATATAGCTTAAGCTATGAAACAAAGCCTGTCTCAAGTCTCCCCAGTTGCTAGCACCCAAACTGTTTTATATTTAATTGTATACTTATCTTGAATTTATTCTGTTTATCTTTATTCTCTATGTGCATTTTTAATATGTTATTTTCCCCTATACAGATAGTAGGGGTTATTATAATTTTTGTCTTAGTATCCCTAGGGGTTAGCATAGTGCCTGGCACACAGCATATATTTAATAAATGTTTCTTGGTTATGAGTTGATGGAGGTATAAAATTTGCCTTTACTTTGGTCCAAACCTGAATTTAACCTTGCTATATAGATAACTTCTAGTGGATAAATGCCCTCTACAATTGCAGTTCAATAACAGATCTGCAGCTTGGAGTCTTAAGGAATTGCCTAATAACAATTGTACAGGATTTATCAACGGCTACAATAAAAGACCACAGATTCTAGAATATTATATATCGACAATCAAAAGAACTAGGGCTGAAGCTGAAAATGTTATATATCTAGCAAAATTAAAAGGGGACATTTAACAAACTGTCAGATTTTCAGGATTTTGCCTCAAACAAATCTGAACTCAGTAGAAAATTTAACATGTGAGAGCCAACATCAAAGACTAATTTCAAGGGATTCAATAAGGACACATTGTTTCTATTTTATACAAGGAAATGTAAACCATATGTCTAAAACTGACATTAGTAATTGAATAGTCCAAAAAAAAAGACTTGTTTAGAGCAGAGTATGATGTGATTGCAAAAAAGTAAAATCATTTAGGAAAAGGTAAAAATAATAATTATGCTATACAAATGAAGTGCAATAGGAGGAACCAACATAAAGAAATGAGATGGGGGAAGGAAAGCTGGTAATTCTAAAAACTACTCACATAAGCATTGGGTTAAAAAGGGAACAATACATACACACATATATGTATACTTACACATGTATACATATATGCATACACATACACATATAAATGCAAATATATATACCAAGCAGAGCATAGCACGCTTCAAAATCTATAAAGATATGAGAGGAGGGAATAAAATAAGGTGGATATAGAAGGGTGTATAAATCAACAGGAATGGGATAATGCAAGTAGATCAATAGGTATGGGATAAAGAGAGAGAGAAAAGGTGGGGGAAGAAGAAAAAGGAGGAATCTGGAGAGTAAAGTAATAGAGCAAGGTAGATTAACAGGTAGAATAAAGTAGAAAAGTTAGAAGTGATAGGAAATAAAAGATAAAAACAAATATAATAGAAGAAGTAGAATTTATTTTAAAAAATTCATATTAATCATTGATTTTTGATCATGTAATCATGAATCTTTAAAAAGATTCAATCAAGAGAGAAATCTACAGTTTATTAACCTATTAATTATATCAACCATATTAATATTGTTCTAGATGTATATGTATGTATAAAGAAGTATATATATGTGTCTATGTATATATGTAGGTATATCTATGTGTATATATCTGTATATAGTATGTGTATATATATATATATATATATATAGAGAGAGAGAGAGAGAGAGAGAGAGAAGTGTGTTTATCTGTATGTACATATGTGTGTGTCTGTGTGTGTGAAGGTGCATGTGTGTGCATGTATAAATATGTGTATAAATACATAAATATATCCATGTTTAACTGAAGCCTGCTTGGGGGAGGTGGGGGGAGGAAGAAAAGTGAGAACAATGAAATAAAAAGTATACAGCAGAGAATTGCCTGGGAATGGGGAGCACTGAGAGAGTCAGTGACTTGATCTGCATCAGGTGGTTAATATGTACCAGGGTGTGATTTGAACCTTGGCTCTTGATCCTGAGGCCAGTTTTTTATCCACTCACTATGCCACACTGCTTCTAAGAATTTGTCATATGAAAGATATAGAATTAGGAACTGGGTCTTTGATTTCACTAAAATAAGGAACTCTCAGATTAAGGAACTCTTCTGCTATTTATGCAGGTTAGCACCTTTTCTGTTACTTAAAAATTGTTTTGAGCATTGTAAGTTAAATAACTTATTAAAGTCACACAAATGTCAAAGGCAGGATTTAAACCAAGGTCTTCTTAGCTTGAGACCTCTCTATCTATGATTCATCATAAAAGCAACAAGCTGCTAAAAGACGAACATGGGTATCATTCTTCTCCTACTGTAGGTGTTTGGTGGCAAACCTTAGTCACTAAAAGGAATTAAGAGAAAGGGAATTGACTCTTTAATAGCCAAAAGAAAATAAGAGAAGTCAATCTGTTTACAAAATAAAACAAAGAAAGAATCTGGTTCTTGTTGATTCCAAGTGTAGCCCTTTTCCTTCCTCATTATACCTCTAGATAAGAGGGGAAAGACAAAGAAAAGTGGATATTCTGTTATAAGAATCTCAAAAAAATGTTTTTAGACACCTGACACCTGACTCCTTTTTTGTTCAGGGAATAATTTGAACATTTAACTGAAAAGAGATTACAGAAATCATTTCATTGACCCCTTTCATTTTACAGGACAAGAAATAATTTACCTGTTAGATCTTTGGAGAAAAGAGGAATTTATGATCAAAAAATAGAGAACATTATGAACTACAAAATGGATAACTATAACATGTCATTAAAAAGTTTTTGCACAAACAAAATCAATGCAATCAAGATTAGAAGGAAAGCAGAAAGCTGAGAAACAGTTTTTACAGCCAATGTTTCCGAAAGAAATCTCATTTCTAAAATAAAAAGAGAACTGAGTCAAATTAATAAGAATACCAGTCTTTCCCCAATTGATAAATGGTCAAAGAATATATAAACAAGCAGTTTTCAGTTAAAAAAATTAAAGCTATCATCCTTTGAAAAAATGCTCTAAATCACTATTGAATAGAAAGATGCAAATTTTAAAAAGTTTGAGGTACTTCTTCACACCTATCATATTAGTTAGTAAAACAGATGTTGGAAGTGATGTGGAAGAATTGGAACATTAATGCATTTTTGATAGAGTTGTGAACTGATCTGAATATTCTGGAGAATAATTTGGAACTATGTCCAAAGGGCAAAAAACCTGTGCATACCCTTTGATCCAGCAGTGCCTCTACTGGGTTTGTAATCCAAAGAGGTAAGAAAAGAAGGAAAAGGACCCACATGTACAATGTTTGTAGCAACTCTTTTTGCAGTGTCAAGAAACTGAATGAGAATGGCTGAATACGTTGTAGTATTTAAATGTAATGAAATATTACTTTTTTATAAGAAATGATAAGCAAGCCAATTTCAAAAAAATCTGGAAAGACTTTCATGAACTGATGCTGTGTGAAATGAATAGAATCAGGAGAACATTGTACACAATGATAGCAATATTGTGCAATTATCAAATATGACAGGCTTAACTTTTCTCAGTAATAAAATGATACAAATTAATTCCAAGGAATTTTCCAAGAAAAATGCTGAACATATTCAAAGAAAGCACTATGAAATATGAATGAAGATAGACATATACTATTTTTACTTTTTTTTTTCTTTCTTGGGGTTTTTGAATTTTGTTCTGAGTCTTTTTTCATAGCATGAAGCAAGTGGAAATCCATATGAAATGTACATGTATAAACTAATTAACTAAATAAATGTTGTCATTTTTATCTCCATAAAAATCTCTAGCATGTCTCCTTTTCATCCATACTGCCCCACTATTATTTCTCTTATTTGAATATAAACTCATTACAAGCAGGGATTGTTTTATTCTTTGTATTCTGTCCTCAGCATCTGGCACAATATTGTTGTGGTTTAGTCATATCAAGTGTGTGCAATAATTTGTGACCCTATTTGGTGTTTTTTGGCAAATATACTGGGGCTGTTTACCATTTCTTTCTCCAGCTCATTTTACATATGGAAAATTGGGGCTAACAGGGTTAAGGGCAGGGTTATACACAAGTGTCTCAGACCAGATTTGAACTTAGGTCTTCCTCATTTCAGGCCTAGTACTCCTATCCACTGTGCCACCTGGCACATTACAGATACTACTAATAAATACTTGTTGACTGATTGATAGTCCAGGCTGAAATTCTTTTATTATTATAATCTTTTAATTTATCTTTCTGTGTCAAGTTTCTCTGTATTTCAAATCACCTTTCTCATTCCAAAAAAGTGATTTTTCTAAAACTCAGGTCTGACTATGTCACATACCTTTTCCTCCCTTCCCCTTACTCAATAAACTGCAGTTTTTACTTATTACATACAATAAAAACTCCTTTGTTGGGAATTTAAAGTCTTTTACAACCTGGACCCTTTCTATCTTTGCAGTCTCCTCACACATTATTTCTTTTCATGAACTCTAAGGCCCAAATATACTTGTCTACTAGCTATTCCTTAGATATGATATACACTGTCTTCCTGTCTTCGTGTTCTTATGTTGGCTGGCCCCCATACCTAGAATGTACTCCTTCCCACCTCCATTTCTTACAATCCTTTTAAGAATCTTTTCTGCAAGATTCAGCTCAGACACCACTTTTTACATGAAATCATTCCTCAACCCACTCCAGATATTAGTGTTTTCCTCTCCAAACTAGCTTGTTGTTCTCAAGTGTTTCTGAATATACCTACACATTTATGCATTGCTTTCTTTATTAGAAGGTAAGATCTTTGAAGGCAGAGGTTTCAATTTTATCTTTACATCCCTAGTTCTCAGTTGTCATAAAGTAGCTCTTAAAAATGCTCTTGGTTGATTGATTAGGAAATGGATAACAAATTGCAATACATTAATATAATGGAATATTACTTTATCATAAGAAACAACAAACATGGAAGATTTAGGGGAAAACATAATATGATTTTTTTTCTCTCTCTCTCATTCTCTTTCCTTCCCATTAACATTATTGTAGACACTATGCATACTGTTCTATTTCTGTATCAATGTATAATATGGAAAAATATAATACATAAAATATTACATATTATTGTAAATATAATGCACATATTGTATAAAATGCATTATACTATAAATATAATACATATATAATACATTATTTGCTATATTTATTGTAACTATGTTAATGCATATAATACATCATATTATGAATATAAATACATATTTGTTGTAAATATGATACATATATAACATTATATTATCAATATATGTATAAACATATAAATATATGTATTATACCATATGTGGTATAATATACCAATATGCACAGTGGGGAACAATATGCATATTGATTGCAGTAAAGGGAACTAAAGAGTCAATGAACTCTGATTAACTGTTATCACTAATCTTGATCCTAGAGAAAAAAATGAAAAAAATATATCTTTCTTCTCTTAGTAGAGAATGTACCAGGCTTTTCACATAGCAAAAGCATGGTCCCTATGACAGTCAAGTGTTTCAAATGCTTTTCTTTATTATAGTGAATGACCACATGGGGTGTAATTCCACGGGAAGTGACTGGTATCAAAGCAAGAAAGAAAAAAAAAGAAAGAACACTGAATTTGGAGCTGAAAGATAGTCATTTTTAATCCCAGCTCTGCTACTTGTTTCTTGTATAATGTTAGGAAAGTAACCCAATCCAATTTGGTCTTAATTTCCTTATCTGGCAAGGGAAAAGGATGGATTAGATCATCTTTAAGGATTTCAAATTTAAATTTTATAACCCTTTGACTGGCTAAGACTCCATAAAACAAAGTAAGGAACTGGATAAAGACTGAAATTTATCTGATTCCAGAGATAATATTTCTTTCTCTTGACCAGTGATTTTATTGCAGCATATATTTTCTTATTATTTTTATAGATGGACTAAAATCTGAATTGAAATTCAAAGAGAATATATATATATAGTATATATACTTTGTAAGCCCCAGAATATCTTTTACATAGTAGACAGTCAAAAAATCTTTGTTTAATTGATTTAAAGGAGATTCCTGAAACCTTGAATAATTTAGATATTTTATATCAATAAACTTATGTTTGGATTTTATTCTACCAATAGTAGGAAATCAGTTCTTGAACATGGAAGAAATGAGCTTTAAGGAAATTATAGGGTTTGGAAGAGGTGGTTAGAACTTGGGGATACAATTAAAAAGCTATGGGAATAGTTAGGTAAGAGTTGCTGAGGACCTGAAGGCTTATATTAGGATGGCAACTATATGAGGCTAGAAAAGGGTAGACATTCAAGATCCATTAGAAAGGAATTGTCAGGTTGTGAGATTAAGAGATGGAAAAGATGGCAGTGTCCTTGATAAAAACAGAGGATGTAGGAGAAGGGACTTAGTGTTTTCTCTGGTGAGAATTGAACACATATAGATTTCTTCACCTATCACCCTTTGACCTCCATTCACTTAAGCAGGATTTCCTTCCTCTCTTTGCCTATCCTTTGCCTGTTCTCTTCAAGAGGTTTCTCCTCTCCCATACAACAGCTGTGAAGTTTAAAGTTTTGAGGAGCGTACATTATTATGACACAACTGAATACATCTTAGGACTAAATGAGCTAAATTAAACTCAGGGATCAGTGATGTTGCCAGCAACCACAGTGTGGAGGGATGTTTATTCAATGTGCCTTCCAGTGGGGCCAAAGATGAGGTCCAAGTTTTTTTGTTTTTTTGTTTTTTTTTTTTTTTTTTTTTTTATGAGGTCCTGTGGTTTAGTTGTTGGATAATGAGCATCAAATGAAAGAAGCAAGAAGGTTCCATTTTAAGATTTTCTAAACAAGCTATTTAATATACTCAACGTGACAATTTGGCATTATAAATCTTCTTTGTCAAATGTCATCGCCAATATTAAAGAAATACTAGTGGATTGGGTTTCTTTAAATATGATAATAATAAAGTATCTATTGATTATCAGAAATAATCATTTTTCAAGGGGCATGCTTGAATTTTCATTATTTTTATTGTTTCCAATGCCTTTTTAAAACTGTGCCAAATAATGATCATTAGTAGTCATAGAAATAGAAACTAGTTCTTTTCTGGGCAAGATAGAGTCCTAGGGATGGTTTTAACTATATTATCTAATCAGAATTCCTTCTTTCCTCCTATTACCCAGCCCAATTAGTATTTACTTCATTCTGTTTTTATTTGATTTCTTTTAATTTTTTGCTTGTTATGTTGCTAGTTTCTTAGAAAGCTAGTTTTATTTATTTCTGTATTTTTGGTAACGAATTCAGAATAGCCTTTTCAAGCTCAGTGTGCTAAACAGAAATCATTCTTTAGGTTTACACAATTCAGCTCTTTCTTATTCCAAGGAAGAAAGGTTTAGAGATATTAATTATTGCAGGTCTATTTGAAATATTCAAGATAATTCCTTCAACTGCTGCACACTGAATGCTGCTACATACACATACTGAATGAGTATTATTTCCCAATGAGGTTAGTAAATTCTGTCCCATAAAGATACATCATTGAACAGCTGGGACAGTCTTTATGAATTCCCTTTTCATATTCTGGAAATTCTATTGAATGTCTTCTGGGTATAGGGAACTGGGCACTTAAATTATTATGAAGTATAAACCTGTTCTCCCTTAGGATTTTGACATTATGAATTAAATTACAGATATATATATACACACACATACACATACACACACATACTGTTAATATTCATATATCCATAATGTGTCCTACATTTTATCATGTCCTACAACCCCATCCACAAACTCAATACCCAGGATCATGGCTTAAAACATAAAGATTCAACAAATATTTGTTGAGCATATTAATTTATAATTTTCAACCTGTGTATACTGTTTCTCCCCCAACCTGTGTGCCAAGTTTTTATTTTCCTATATCTAAAGCGTAGACTGAGTTGTCCCATAAAAATGAAGTAACATTTATTATTTTCCCCATCCCAGAGCTTTCCTATTCTTTAAATTGTAGCTCTATGCTCAGGGAGCTTTATCTATCAGCACTTACTTTAGCCCTTCCTATGATCTCAATGAATTATAGTTTAGTTTTCTGATTAGTCTGTTGGAGTAAAAAGACTTATTGCTTGCATCCTCAGCACCTGATACATGTCAATATTTGACACTTTCTGGGCACAAAAATTCTAATTTATTTACAGAAGCCCACCCAGTACCCAGACTGAGGAGATAGCAAGAGAGAAAAGGGAACTATTCAGACCAAGGAAGTTTCATGGTAGATTAAAGACCTCTTGAATGCAAGAGAAGTGGGGGGGGGGAGGGAGAGGACCAAGATCACCCTGTGCCCTGATTAAGGAAAGATCATAACAGACAGAGAATACCTAGCACCCTGATCAAGAAATCCCCAAGAGGGAACAGAAGACCATCTAAATTCCAAATTGGAAAGCCCTAGTGAGTCAAAGTACTAATTATCACCCTGAGCAGGGGTCCTCAAACTACGGCCCACGGGCCAGATGTAGCACTGAGGACATTTATCCCCCTCACCCACGGTTATGAAATTTCTTTATTTAAAGGCCCACAAAACAAAGTTTTTATTTTTACTATATACTCCGTCCCTCCAACAGTCTGAGGGACAGTGAACTGGCCCCCTATTTAAAAAGTTTGAGGACTTCTGCAAGGAACAGAAACCCATCAGTCACCTGATGAAGGGCTGCTAACACAAAATAACTGGAGATAGCCCTGGATGCAGTGGGAGACTTGAAAGCAATTCCAGGAGCAGCTTGGCAGTACAATGGATAGAATTCTGATCCTGGAGTCAAGAGAACCCAAGTTCAAACCCAACCTCAGAGTTTTGACACTAATAACTATATGATCCTGTGCAAATCACTTACTCCCAATTGTTGAATGTAATGAAACATTAATGTTCCATAAGCAATGAAGAAAGAATGAGGAATTTAGAGAAGCATGGGGAAACTTATGTAAGCTGATTCAGAACAAATAGGATGAATCAGGAAGACAATATATACAATGTAAAAGAAAAGAAAAAAAAAACTAAAAATGAATGTTTTATAAGTATAATGATGAAGTGGGACCCAAAAGATTGAGTTAATGCTTTTCTCTCCTTTCTTTGTAAAGGTGGAGAACTGTGGATGTAGATCTTTGCATATAGTCATTCATTTAAACAGTTGGTTAGTTTTGCTGAACTACATTTTCTCTTTTATTTCTTGTTGCAGGGAATGGCTTGCTGGAGAGGAAAGGAAGAGGAATTCAAGAAGGATTGGATGAAGTATTTGGCCTTGAGAATAAAAAACAGAGATTAGACTTAAAAAAAAAATAACAAAAGCTTTTTGCAAAAAAAAAAAAAAAAGCTAGGTCTCAACCCCAAGTACCTATCTCCAGGATCATTGATCACAAGAAATATTTTACCAGTCAGCAAAAACTTTTATTCCCAAAAGCCTCTTACATCTTAAAACCTATGCTGTTAAGGAATTCTCTCAAAGAACAAGATCAGTATACACCATTACTTGATGTAGTCACCATGAAAAGATCACAATTCTCAGTTAAATGTTTTTCTATAAATTTGCAGTGACCATCTACCTACATGACTGCTTAAGTATTGAGTGTAACAGTCACCTGTATATGTCCACTCTAACAACAAATAATCAACAGATGGCAAGAAGTACTTTTTTTAAAATGACATCAGTGTTATTTTAATTATCATAATTTTGCATTTAAAGAGTTTTTCAGTGTTTTCTTTTGACCACCATAAATAATAATGAAACATAAGGGATATTTTTAAATGGGTGGAGAAAAAGGAAGATCGCTTGGATTTATTAGCTAATGTAAGATTGAATCAAATGCTTCCTTTTTGCCCATACCTGAAAATAAAAATGAAGCAAAACTTGTCTGTCTGCCTTGATAGAAGAAAAATCCATTCTTTGCTGGTGATATTATAGGGAGTATTTTAAAATTGGGCAAGGTGTTTGGCCTGTTAAAACCACAGTAAGTTCTTCCTTTTATGGAATAGAAGAATAAAAACACTAAAGGCTTAATCAACGGATTTTTTAAAATGAAAATCTTTTGAAATTAAATATAAATGGAATTATTTTTAAAAGTATTTGTTAGGTGAAAAATCACTTGTGAAGTTTTCACATGTGATTATTTTCCAACTGCTGTCAGCAAGGTACCATTTTAACAATAATAAACACAAAGCAATCTGCTGTTGTCTGACCCTGCTTTGTGCTTTATAATTGTACCTTTAACTCCAATGATGAAAAAATTATTGAGTGAGTCAGAGCTATCATTAGGGTGGGGTGATGAGGGCTTTGTCTTAGGGTGCTGACATGTAGAGAGTATGCTTTCTTCCCACCCTATGGATTTGCTTGGCCCCTGGCCACCAGTTAATTTGATTATCACAACCATCCTTTCCTATAACCCACCTTCCTCCCTACTACCATTGTGCCACCTAAAATAAACCAGGGCAAGATAACCTTGAAGAAACCTTCATGAAAGAAAAATCTGCTGCCCTAGCAGAGTAACCGTAAGGATTGCCACTTCTGTAAGACATGCCCTATTTCCCCAAATTCCACACTGAAATTTTCTCAATATTATCTTCCACTCAATATTTTTGAGCCAGTCTCTGAGAAGGTTGCCCAGGCCAACCTTATTATTTATGGCCATTACTTTATCTTGTTCTTTCTCCTTCAAGGTTTAATATCTTCTCTAATCTTCATTCTTTATCTATCTATTGTTTTTCCCACACTGCCTACAAATCTGCTCAGATCTCTCCCATCTTAACACACACACACACACACACCCCTTTGACTTAATAGTCTCTCAATCTTCCATGGCAGATAAATGGCACAATGAAAACCCGAATTTAAATCCAATCTCAACTCTAACTAGCTGTCACCCTGGATACCAAATCTCTATTTACCTCTACTTTTCATCTGTAAAATGAGGACTGTAATATCAATATCAATTAAGATAATATATATAAAGTGCTTAGCACATTTATAGCTATACAGAACCTAGCACATAGTTGAGGTTGGGACTACATAAATGTTCCCTACTACTACTACTATTAATAATAATAACAAATGTCTTCTTTCCTTAACAGCCAAACTACAAACAGTAGTAGTAATAGCAGCAGCAGCAGTAGTAATTTTGTTGTATTTCAATCATATCTGACTCTTCATGACCCCATCTGGAATTTTCTTGACAAAGATACTGGAGTGGTTTGCCATTTCCTTCTCCAACTCATTTTGCAGATGAGAAAACTGAGGCAAATAGTAGTACCAATAGCAAGCATTATTAATATAGCATTTTAACATTGACAGTGGCCACTTCCTAGGCTTCATTTTTGTTGATCTCCCTTGACTGGTTTTGCTCCTGAGGCTTCTTTATTCATTAGGTTTTTCTGACATATTCCCTGCTTCTCTTGCTGACTAAATCTTTTTATTAAATTAGCCAAAATATGATTTTTTTTTTACTTCATTGAGATATACCACTTTCCCTAGAAAGACTTACATTAATAGATGCTAAGTGAAGAGAGTATTATCAAGAGGAGATTGTACATAGTAGCAAGATCATATGATGATCAACTGTGATGGATTTGGCTCTTTTCAAAAATAAGGTGATTCAAGGCAATTCTAATAGATTTATGATGGAAAATGCCTTCTGCATCCAGAGAGAGAAGTATGGAGACCGAATGTGGATCAAACATAACATAGTATTTTGTTCTTATTATTTGTTTGGTTGGGTTTTCTTTCTCATCTTTTTTTTTCTCTTTGATCTGATTTTTTCTCGCAGAGCATGATGAATATGGAAATGTTTAGAAGAATTGTACATGTTTAACCTATATTGGATTAATTGCTTTCTTGGGGAAGGGAAAGGAGAGGGCAAATTTGGAATACAAAGTTTTACAAAGATGAATGTGGAAAACTATCTTTGCATGTATTTGGAAAAAGAAAATATTATTAAAAAATAAAAATAGTACCCTCCCAAAAAAGAGATATACTTCTTTCAAGATATACAAAAGTAATTGTCCTGTATTCTGTCCTAAGACCACATCCAAAATATTGTGCTCAATTCTTGGGTGCCACAGTTTAGAAAGAATAAGTTAGAAAGTGTTCAGAAAAGACCACCAGGATGGTAAAGGAAGATTTTGAATCTAAGTTATGTTAGGACCAATTGAAGGAATTGAGGGAGAAAGAAAGGAAACCAAGGGAGAGGGCAGTTAAACTTTCTCTTTTTGGACTTAGAGGTGGGCAAAACCATGAACAATGGATGGAAATAGAAGAAATAGATGGATATAGAGATGAATTTATAAAGGATTTGAGGCAAAGTTAGACTTCATGTCAAAGGGGGAAAATAAACTTCCTAACAATGACAAAAAATAGAGTGGATTCTCCCTCATTGAAGGTCAAAGCAGAATCTGGATGAGCACTTGTTGGGTACATTGTATTGGGAATTCTTTTTGATTATAGTTTGGACTAAAAAGCAGCAGAGATTTCTCCCAACTCTAAAATTCTATGAGTTTCTCTAACTTTTATTCTGTTTTCATGTATATTCTGTGTGTGTGTGTGTGTGTGTGTGTGTGCGTGTGTGTACTCCAGGACTCTATTTTGAGTATATATATATATATATATATATATAGTCTTTATCTTTCTCCTATACTCTGTAATGTCCGTATTAGCTCTCTAGAGGATCTCAGGACCACCTGGTCCTTGGAGCAGTGAAGGAGGCATCACGAGGCTGGTCAAAGAGCTGAGAGCTGTGGCTGAAAGTCTTCTTGTCTGAGATTCCCCTAAATACCTCAGTAAGATTACATCACTACAGCATAGTGAGTACCTACAACCATTACATAAACATACTAAATACTAAGTATATGCTTAACTATAAGTACCTTGCTGACCTAGATTCAAGTATACCTTTTCAGAGTTCCTGCCCTCTACAATACTCCAGTCTCATACCACCAAAAACTTACTGGACATCTCTGCCTAGATGTTCTATAGGCATCTTGGACTCAATATATTCAAAACAAAACTTATCCTTCCTGCTCCTCTTGATAACTTTCCTATTTCTAACCAGTCATTCAAGTTCACAAACTTTGATCCATTCTGAACTCTTCTCTTTCCCTCTTACTCATTTCAACAGTTGACAAATTTGATTGATGTTACTTTTCCTGTTCAGTGCCTCTATATAGTAGCTAGGTGCTGCAGTGGATATAGTGCTGGGCTTGGAGGAACTGAATTCAAATCTGGCCTCAGATACTTGCTAACTGTGTGACTCTAGACAAATAACAAAACTTTATCTACCTCAGTTTCCTCATATGTAAAATAGAGAAAATAATACCTACCACTCAAGATTATTTTATCAAATGAGATTATATTTGTAAATTACTATGTAAACTTCAAAGAACTATATAAATGCTATCTATTATGAATATATCAATCATTATTAATAGATACATCCCTTTTCCTCACAGAGCTATCTTCCTAGTTAAATCCTTATCATCCTTGCTCAGGATAATAAATAGGCTCTAAGTTGATCTCCTTGATTCCCAGACTCCTCTTTCTAATACATTAACCACCAAGCTATTAAATTGTTATTGCTTTATGTATAGATTGTACTATGTTCTCTCTCAAAAAAAAAAAAAAACAACTTCAGTGGTTTCCTATTTTCTTAAGAATAAAATATAAACTCCTCTCTTTGGCAGGTTAAGCTCTTCACAATCTGGTTCCAATATATTTTTTATAGATAGTTCACATTGTGCTCTTTCACATACTCCATATTCCAGCTAAACTGACTTACCTATTACTCTCTATACATGGTATTCCATTACTAATTTCTATGTCTTACCATAGACTCCCCCTTGTTCTTCATCTTCATCTATTTGATTCTCTAGTTCATTCAAGGTCCGGCTGAACCTTGAGCCTTATATGAAGCTTCTTAATATGAAGCTTTTCCTGTTCTCCTCACGCCTAGTTGTTGATGCTCACCCACTATTTGGCAATCACTGTATTGAGCTCTTTGGTATGTGCAGAAAAAAATGGAACCAAAATATCTTTTCTTTCTTCAGTTGAATAAGAAAAGTTTTACCTATATAACAGATTAAGTGTCCAATTCACTTTATTAGAACAGCTAACTACTAGGTAAAGCTATTAAACCATTTATTTTGCTATTCAGAGGAATAGCTCCATCAGTGATATTCCAGCATAATTTCCACTGGTTAACACAGAGATCAAGTTGGCTTTGGTCCTATGTAAATAAGTGAATCATCTATTAGTATTTGTGAAATATCCATACAACTCTTACACAGTGTATCCAAACCTCACTGGTATCAGTGAAGAATTCCTAACTCACTTCCAAGACATTCAGATGAACATGAGTGTTATTTCTCAAGAAGTGACCAGAGACTCTGCTAGCCTCTCTAGGAAAGTACCTCCCCAGCAAATCTCATGGTTCTAGAAAACTGAAGACAACATTGAACTAATGAAAGGAATGGAAGAACTTCATGGAAATGTAGATGTATTTCATTTTTCAAGTGTTTGAGATTCAGCAAAATATCAGATTTGTTTTGCTATATGCTTTTCACTATTGGTCTCTAAACATATGGTTTCTCAAAGATATGCAAATCATATACTGTATTTCTTATTTAATTTATTCCTAAATCACAGTCTAATACTTTCAAGTGATAACAAACAGTGCTTATTGTCTAGGCAGTTTTCAAGGACCTAAACATACAGATTTAAAGTATCTTTTCTGTGGAAAACTAAATGACCTTTGTAAAAAGAAAATAATAGTCTCAAAGTCAATGATTTTTTAACCTTGTATTTTCTCCCATCTTCACCCAGGAGCTGCAGAATTTTAGGAAGGCGCTCTTTGACCCAATCGATTTGCTAAGGTTGGTCAATGTACATTGAAGCCTTCAAATCATAGAAGAGCTAGGGAAGAGCTAAAGCTAAACTAATGCCATTTGATTTCAGTGAAGGCCATTAACACTTGGAGATGTTGCTATATTACCAACAAGAACTTTGGATTCCAGAAGGTTGTGACATTATTCAAGGCTACCTGAAAGTTCTCACCAGTTAGACCTGATATATTCTTTCCACCAAAACAGCAGTATTGATGATTTATTATCTGAATCATTGGATGAGGCCCTCACATCTATGAAATCTCAGGTTCATTGAAGTAGAAATAAGGACAAGAAAGATAAGAAACCAGAGAAGCTTTTTCTTGGACTAGTTCCTTCTAAGATTATTCCTAGTGTCAATAGGATTCCTAAGGAACAACCCTGTCATATACTACAATTACTGATATAACTATGGCACATAAAAGCTTCAAAGTATCTTGAAAGATTATAAGGTTTTTGCAGTGATGAACTTCTTGGGACATGATGGAAAAAAATCAGAGAAGTTCCAAAGTAGTGAAGTAAGACTGTAAATTAGGAAGGATATAGAAAGAACAATGTTAATGGACAGATTGGGAGGCACAAAAGACAAACTCAGTATGTTTCCAAACTTTGCCTACAAAAGCCTTTTCCTTTACCTGGTCCCACAATATTTTGATGTTCCTGGAAAAAAAACACAGCATAGGACAAAAATTCCATGCAAATACAAAATGTGATTAAACAACCAAATAGAAGACATGATCAGCAATATCCATTTCAAATTCAATTAAAAAAAACAACTAAAAAGTGATATCATAAGCAAATTAGGGGAGCATGGAATAGTTTACCTGTCAGATCTATGGATAAGGGAAGAATTTGTGACCAAAGAAGAAATATCATTATGGGATACAAAATGGATAATTTTGATTACATAAAATTAAAAAGTCTTAGCACAAATAAAACTAATATAAGCCAAGATTAGAAGGAAATCAGAAAACTGAGGGAATTTTTTCAGAGAAAGTTTTTCTGATAAAGACCTTATTTCTTAAATCTATGGATACAAGTCAAATTCATAAGCGTACCAATCATTTCCCAAATGATAAGTGGTCAAAGGAAATGAGCAGCTTTCAGATGAAGAAAACAGAGCTATCTATATTCATATAAATTGCTTTTCATTAATAGTCTAAAATTAAAAGATGTTAAATACCTAATAGAGGATATTCTAGAAGACATTATTAAAAGGTCTTTCATAACTTAGAGCAATAGGTCTACTCCTCTAATAAAATCTGTACCCTTGTTAGTTAGAGAACCTAATTATGATTATGAATCTTATTTGACCAAAACATCAGCCAGCAAATAATTTCTGAGTACCTATTCACTGTAAGATGGAATTTTTAATCCCCGTGGGTTTTTTTTTATCATTTTATTGGACATACCTGAAAAAAAAATAGGGGAGAATCTATTTACCTTCCCTATGGATCATTGGGATCTGTCCTGCATGTGAGACTTTGATATGAATCTGACACATTTGTATCTTGTCACCTTGAGGTAACGAAAATCATTTTAGGATTGATGCAAGGGGGAGCTTCCAGATTGATATTGAATGAGGTACATCTGACATAAAGGATTAAGCATGAATAAAGCATCTGAGACTTTGATAGGTTAATCTAAAATAGTCTGAAAAGTCTGAATAAATCCAAAGCTTAACTAAACAGATGTATAGAAAGGGAAAAGAATAGAAACCTGCTCCTTTTAGGACTCAATATAAGAATTCCTCAAAGACAAGCATAATAAAGTTAGAATGCACAAGAAGCTGTTGTGGCTTTTGTTGTTTGTCCTTCCTTCTTGAAGAGAACTAATGACATTTAAAAACAGTAAAAGATGAGAAATGAATTAGGTTGTATTATTGCGTGTGTGTGGGTTTGGTGGTGAAGTTGTCTATTGAAAAAAAGTAAAAAGGCTAGACACATCTATCAAGACTTTTGAAGAATTAAAGATTGAAGCAATGGATTACTAATCATGTCAAAAGGAAAAGCATCAGAGAAGCTGACCTGATAAAGATCTGCTGATCAAAAAAGCTTTGAACGGTACCACTACCTAGCTAGATCAGGTTAGCAATGTCAAGAAATGTACAGATAACGAATAGAGCATGGTGTCATCAAAGTGCTGATACTGAAGTTTTCATCCTTGGGAAAAAGGCGTACTTATAACTAAGATGAATTAAGTAGTTGAATAGGATGGTAATACCTGAATCTTAGTTTATCATCCCCACAAGACTTCTAAGGAACACATAAATTGCAGGAGAGACAAGAGGAGAGGGATACTTCCTTTTGGACTGAGAAAATTCTTTTCCCCTGAAGGAATATGTCATTCATGCTTTCTCAAACTCCATTTCATTACACTCTCTTTACTAGGATTCTGTGTAAAGCCCGAAGAAAAAAGAAAGCAAGTATACTACCTTGGGTGAGCGCATTGGAAAGAGAACTTAGAGAGAAATTTCCTCTCAGAAGGTCCTGTGAGGAAAGTAAATAAACAATTGTAGGGGAAGTGATCATGGGGAGATGGAACAAGGAAGGAAGAGTTGGAAAGGAGCTCATTTGTGCAGTGGAAAGATCTTAGAGTTCCATCTCAGGTCATTCCAAAGTACCCTTCATTTAAGAGGTGGGGGGTATCCATCCCTAGTCCTGCTAAGGAATAGCCTGTCGCTTCAGAGAATTTAGCCCATGCCTCTACACTCCCAAATCCTGGAAGATGTGGAACCCAAGGTATCAGACAGAGAGTGCAGTGGTACGGAAAAGGTTTACCATTAATGTTTCCCTCAACTTGAGATGTGAGAATGTAACCAAGAGAAAGCAAAATTCAAATAACTGGAGGTTACTAGAGACTGAATGAGGGAGTGAAGGAAGTCTTGCTGTATTTGTAGATTGTCATAGCACAAAGCAAAGCATATAACCCGGAATATGAAGCATGGGAGGACTATCAGGAGGATGGAACTCACTCCTAGATATCAAGCACTCTGGAGTAATCCACAGTTGTCCCACTCTAGTACAATTGTGGCCTTCTGAGGCCCCTCTTGCCAGATGCCTGATTGCTTCCTCTATAGTACTGCTTCCTCCTAACCAGATGTTCTTTGGGTTTTGTGTACAAGGCTTTATTCCTTTGTTATAATTGTCAGCATGTTGACATCAAGTGGGTTAAATGAAATGACTTAGGATGGTTATTTTTTCCTCCAAGAATGTTGGTTTTTCAGCATCTTCCCTAAAGACATGTGTTTATAGGATATATTTCTTATCCTGGTTACATTTATGTGTGCTATAGATACATTATATTGTTCTTCTGGTGGCATAACCACTCAACAGTATTTCCTACTGTAATCAACATGTTGCTTTCTTCTCTTGTATGCCCATCTTTAAATACTGTATACAAGTGAGGGAAATACTGGATAGTATTTAGGAGAATCTGGTGGATTCAGTTCTCTTCCTCTTTCATATAACAGTCCTGAGTCATGTTCTGTTTACTGGTGGTAAGCCATGAAACATGCCAGCTGATTTGGAAGAGTACAGTAGTGGGAGGGAGCATGGCAATGATTAGCACATAGAACTAAGAGTCAGGAATCCTAAGATGTAACATATCAAACCAATGTATTTCACTAACTATGCTTTTGAATGCCAGAAAGCCACTTGCCTGAACTCCGAGCATTTCAGAGTACTAATTTCCACATTTGGGATAACATTACAGACTTAGCTCACAAAGGAATATTGCAAGAACATAGCCAAGAATTTGATGACCCACAAAATCATGGCCAAATGATAGATGAATAATTACAAGTTTCTATGATAGCCCACAAAGGCAATTTGAAGCCAAAATATAAATTAATTTGATAATGCTAATAAATTCCACTCCTGGATGATCTGGATGGGATAAAATTTATCTCCAAGGGTCATTTCTCCAGTGTCTGTTGTGATGTGTACTTCAGTTTTATTGTTCTTACAAAGGCAGAGAACTCAAAATTTCTGGCTAATACCATATCTCTACTTGGTTATTTCATTAGCTTATTTGTAATTTGAGCAATTACTCACAACAATAGTTTTCTTTCTTACTTTCTTCCTTCCTTTTTTTCTTTTTCTTCTCTCTCTCTCTCTCTCTTTGTTTTTCTTTATTCTCTTTCTTTCATTTAAAGAAACTTGGTTTAATCCTCCCAGAATTCCTTTCCCCCACATTCTCTGGCAGGAAGTTACTCCTCTGTTGATTCTACTAATAGAATAAACAAACCTCCTTTAACATACAGAGTGGTAGCAACTGTGATTTCCTTCCCACCTCCTATAGAGAGAAGGTAGTTGAAGCTAAAGGAAACAGAGGACTAGAGTTAATGCCCTGATTCTGTGTGAAAGTAATAGAAGGAGCTCTGGGAAAAGCTGCTTCCTAGATAGGCAGAAAATAGCTGAAGAATCAATCCATTGGGTCCCTTGGTGCTCAGAAAAATGAGTTAGAAACAAAGGAAAGGGTTCATTGAACATATTTATTTTGCAAATAACAAAGGATAAGAGGTCCTTTGATGATTGCCACCCCCACCCCTCCCTGCCCAGGACTACTGTAAGTGAAGTCTAGATACATGTGCTTATATTTGAACTTTCTATATCTGTTTTCTCATGTCTGGGGAAGTGATCATCTGTGAGATACACAGACTTCAAGTGAAAATGTTTTACTGTGAACTCAGCCACTGTAATTAAAGCTCTAGACTATCCTTCCTCAGGGCAAGGTAAAGAAAGTTCACAGACATGAAGATTTGAGGTCAAAACAAAGACTGAATTTGAAAAAGGACATGATACTCAGAGAAAGGAAGGAAGAATCAGAAAAATAGGAGGAGCAGTGGCAAAGAACATTGAAAAACTTGCAAACTATTTTCTAGCTATTGAGAACTCTAGTTTGTATGAGTTGCCACTGTGGAAATCACTTTAGTGGTTGAATGGAGGCAGGTTGGAAGGAGAAGAGACTTGAGATAGGCAAGCCCACCAGCAGATTATTGCAATGGTCCCGCATGAGGTGATAAAAGCCTACATTAGAATGATGGCAGTGCCAAAGGAGAGAAGAGAATATGTATATATATGTATATATATATATATATATATATATATATATATGAAAGATGTTGAAAAGATGAAATTGATAGGATTTAACAATAGATTAGATATTGGGGTGGGGGTTGAAAGATAGTGAGGAATCCAGGATGCTTCCTAGGGTGTCACTCTGAGGGATGGGAAGATGGCATTGCCTTCTATAGTAATAAGTAGATATAAAATCAGAGGTCAGCAGAATTTGGAGCAGGATAGATAGATTTGAGAATTATCAACACAGTGATAGAAATTAAATCCATGGGAGATAATGAGATCACCAAGTAGAGTAATAGAGAGAGAGAAAAGAAGAGAGCTCAAAACAGAAACCTTAGGAACATCTATGGTTAGAGAGTATAATCTGGAAGAGAATCCAGTAAAGAATCCAGAAGAACAGTCAGATAGGTAGAAAGAAAATCAGGAGAAAGTAGTGTCTAGAGAATCTATAGAGAACAGATTATCAAGAAGGAGACAAAATCAACAATGTCAAAAACTGCAGAGAGGTCAAGGAGAATGAGGATTGAGAAAAGATCATTGGATTTGGCAACTAAGAAATCATTAGTGACTTTTGAGAGAACATTTTGGTAGAATTGTAAGGAATTAAGAACAGAGTAAGAGAAAGAAAGTGGATGATCTTTTCAAGTTTAGCAGAAAAGATATGAGATATTAGTTATCGGGATGTAAGGATCTATTGTTGAGGTTTTTTTTTTGTTTGTTTGTTTGTTTTTGTTTTTTCCTTCCAGGATAGAAGAGACATGAGCATTTTTATAGAAACTAGGAAATGAAACAGTAGACAGGGAGAGATTGAAAATAAGTGAAAGAATGGGGATGATAGAAGGAGCTAATCTTTTGGAGAAGATGTGATGGAACAGGATCACTTGAACAAATACAGGGATTAACTTTAAACTAGCCTTAAAACAATTTGAAATCTTAGGACTGCAAGTATTTAGCAAAAAGCATTATTCTCTCTTTAGAAAACTTTAGTCACTAGAGGGCAACGTGACACATTCCAGTTCATGTGTTCCTGTTCCAAAAAGAAAGTATAACAGAAAGTTAAGGAGGGAGGACCCACAAGTAAAGGCAATATGTTGTTTTATGGATGATGTAGTGTTTTTATTTCCTAGTACTATACCAATACATTGTAGAAATGTTTTCTTCACTGAGCTTGATGACAAGCTTGATACCCGGGCTCTGCCAGTGGTTTGTTTGGGCAAATCATTTGATCTTTTGTTGCCTCAGTTTCCTTATCTGCAAGGTAAAGATTATAATTTTACCTCAAGAGATGACATGAAAATTAATTAGAAAGCTCAATAATAACTGTAAACCTTAGACTTGATGGGAAAACCCCATTAATGATAGTAGTGTATAATAATAAAATTATTCAGTCTACATTTATGGGGAATATATTCATTTCAATTCCATGAAGTTTAAAAACATTATTAGGAATTAGTAGAAATATAAAGATTTTAAAAAGTAATATACTTCCTGCCCTCGAGGACCTTATATTCTAATAGGGTAATCAATGGAGGGCTGAACATGAAGTTGGAAAACCTGAGTTCAAATCCTAATTTACTATTTGTCACTTGTGTGAATACTAAGTCATTTAACCTTTCCAGGACTGATGTTGCTCATCTGTAAAAAGAGTATGTAGGAAAGACTACCAAAAGAAAAAATACTTACTGAAGCCAGAATAAGATTAAAATATAATTGAGAAACACTTAACAAAATAAATAAAAATACAATACAATATAGATGATATTAATTTGTGGTTTTATAAATCACTGTGCCATAGGCAGGGATCTATTACTATTTGAGTTTGACACCACTGGACTAGATGATTTCTAAGACTTCTTGTAGTTCTACATCTACCAGTCAATAAACATTTAAGTGCCAAATATGTAATGTGAGGAGTTCACCATTTAATGAGGGAGACAACAAGGAAATGAACATATATAAATAAATTATACATAAGATTAACAGGAAATAAGAAAAGGAAAGCATTAGAAGTAAGAGGGATTAGGGAAAACTTCCTGTAGAACAGGACTTAAACTTTTTGCACTTGCTTTTTTTTTTTTTTTTTTTTTTTTTTTTGGTAAAGACATTTTTTATTAAACTCAGGATATATAGACATATAAAATAGGTATACAAATCAAATTGTCAGTAAGTACTGACAATAAACCATAATTTTATGATCCCCACATTCAGTTACATAACCCCATAAGGGGTCAGGATTTACAGTTTAAAAAGTTTTGCTGTAGAAGAGGAGATTTTAGTTGAGACTTAAACCAGTAGGTGACTCTGAGGAGGGAGAGTATTTCAGGCAATGGGGGATCCCAAGAAATAATGTGTCTATTCATAGAAGAGCAAAAAGGACAATGTAGCCTCCAATCACTGGATTGAAGCATGCATGGTAATAAGTTGAAAGAAGTCTACAAAGATAGCCCTTGGATAAGTAGAAGTAGACAAACAGGCATCCTCCACTGAAGTCCCACTTTGGTGCCTTATCATGCCATGAAAAAGATTTGGGTGCTCAAAGATTGAACATTCTAGGAGAGCCCATAGGGCTTTTCCAACCTGAGCTCTTTCTCTTTTTCTCATAATTGCCCATAAATAACTTTCAATACCACCACACAGTTACAAGTGACTAACCAACGCACCCACCTACTGTGTCTGCCTATGAAAATTCTTCTTTTCCTTCAAAGCTGAATCAACTCAAGTCCCAAGTCCTCCATTAAACATTCCTGATATCTCCGGGTTAGACTTGGAAGTGACTTTTGCAATCATCTTATGCAGAATAAAAAAAAAAAAAAAAAAGGTCAGGGAATTGTCTCCCTTTAAATCTTTCATAGCTCTTTACAAAGGCTTCTCCTTTGACCTTATTTTATAAATACTATACTTTTAAAAATAACATAATAATGATAGCCAGCATTTCTGTAGTGCCTTAAGATTTGCAAAGCATTTTGCATGTCATCTCATTTGATTCTTACATCCCTGTGAGGCAACATGTACACCTTCTCCTCCAAAATCGCTGCTCACTATTTCCACAGAGATTCTGATTCATTTGCCTGGGCTTCTTTCTCCAATGATTTGCCAACTGCAATTGTTTTCTTCTACAATGCCTTCCTCACTGTGGCTGTCTCCTACTTCTTCCATAAATTGCAGATCATATGTTGGCTTCTTCCCTACATTGGAGTGATGGGAGGGGGTAGTCTGAACTATTTTGTGAGATAGTCAATAGCCACAGGCAATTTCAACTCTTTTCTTAGTCCAACCCACAGTCATAGACAGTCAGCAAAAAGCCCTTAGGATAAGTCTGACTTTTTAATAACTTTGCTTCTGTCTCAATAACCGATTTCCCCTAGGCCTGCCTGCTATTTGATTCGAGGTGAGAAAATTCCTTTGAACTCCTCTCATGCTCCTGGCAGCCATTACTGGACTATACAAATCACCCTACAATTCGTTTTAGTTAGACTGGAGGGCAAGTGGAACTAGTAAATCTTGTCTGGTACTCTTGCAGTTATACCCTATTTATGGCTCTTCCTACCCAGTTGCACTCGCATACAGTATCCAATTCAATTCAACTACTAAATGATGTTTTAGGCACCAAAGACAAAAATGAGGACACAGATATATGTATATTATATCTCAGTCATTTCTCAGTTGTGCCTGACTTCTTTTGGTTCTATTTGGGGTTTTCTTGGCAAAAATACTGAAATGGTTTACCATTTCCTTCATCTTATTTTACAGATGAGGAAACTGAGACAAACAGTTAAGTGACTTGCTCAGGGTCATACACCAACTAGTAAGTATCTGAGGCCAAATTTGAATTCAGGAAGATGAGTCTAGGCCTGGCACTATCCACTGTGCCACCTAGGTGCCCCAGTACACACACATATACACACAAATATACACACACATACACAGAAATAGAAAGAAGCATATATCTTCGAATATTCCCCACCATAAGAATTCATTTTGTTCCAAAAATCCATATTCTAAATATATGCAAGTATACACATATACATTTACACAATCAAATATTGACAAATATTTGTCAAATATGGCAGAAATGCCACCAAGTTATTGATATTTATGTTTTAAAAATTCATCTTTTAAATAAGTTTGCATTTATCTAACACCCTTTTAAAGAATTACCTGTCAAAGATTATGCTTCACTGGCACAGCTTTTAAATAGTAGCTTTCTTTCAGTGGAGCACAAAAGTAGGATTTCAGAAGAAATAATGGGGTACCGAAATAATTTAAAGCTACAATCAGATACAAATATAAATATCCATATATACACATATACATTATATTTATATAGAGACATATACATATTTCTGTATATGCTCATATACATATGTTTATATATATTTATACACATATTTACAAATATTTTATCATTCATTTCTTTACATTTTTTTTACTTATTTCAGATACCCTTGAGTTTCATTAAGAGCTTCATCTCTCTACCAGTATAGAAATCCCTCCATAACACATATATAATTTATTGTGAACAAATAATTCCTCAGCTGGGGGCCTCTCTGAACATAGCTAAGTTAAGGCTTGGTCCTGGGATAGCAGCTTTGGATTCCTTTTCTAGGAATTTTCTAGCTGGCAGGGCCTGTCAGAGCTTGCACTACAGGGCACAGTAGCCTTCTGGAATCTAGATGTTTCTCCATCCTATGGTAACAATGAGGGAAATGAAAGAATCTTATTGTCCTCAGCTGCATCCTACAGAATGAATAAATTGGCAAAGAAAGTGTGAAATGATTTTCTCTATTTTCCACTAGAAGTTTACTATAAGACACTGGAAATGACTGGTGAAATGACAGATCCTGGCTGGGAAATGGATGCATTGTGGCTTTCTCAGCTGAAAAGAGGTGTCTTATTGTTCTTGTTTCTGGTCTGATGCCAGAAGGCTGTCTGAGAGGCTCACTTTCAAGTTAGTACCCCCGCAAAATATAATTGGCACATACACCTGAACGACCTCATGCTGCCAGCAAGGTAGCATATAACACATCCCTTTATTTATTGGCAGATGGAGTAGCACATTCAGAGGCAAGGATGGAGAGACATGCCAGCATGAAAAAGGGTTTTGAAGAAAGCAGGTGTATGAAGGTAGAGTACATGTTTACATGCCGGAGCATTCTGAAGACTGTTCTTTGTCTTTGCTCTGCACCTGGGGGTATTGTTATTATTGTTGTTTGTCCTTCATTCTCAAAGAGAGCCAATGACATCAGGAGAGTGATGTCTTGACTTGCAAGTGGATTTAAGTGAGGAAGAGCTCATCAGCTCTCTTCTTTAGGGTCTTTAGAATCAATTTGTCTGAGGCCATACACATTCAGTAGTTAAAGGCTAAATAAGAATTCAGCTAAAAGAAGTCATTCTTTGCAACAATTGCTGCCTAGCCTTAATCACTGAATGGGTATTGCCTCAGTCAAACTGAGATCTTATTTAAAAAAAAAAAAAAAACTAAAAAAAAAAAAAAACTAAGGTTTTCCCCCCCATCCCCCCCCCCCACATTGCATCCAGGACCATTGCCAGTCATCCTGATTCATATCTTGTCACTGGACCCAGATGACTCAGGAGGGAAAAGTGAGGCAGGTGACCTTGCTCAGCCCTTCCTCACTTAAATCCAATCTGTTTGCATGTCATAGCATCACCTCTCTGATGTAATGGTCCTTTTTGAAAAACAACAACAAGAACAAGAATTGAGATAAAGAATGATCTACTTTCCTTCACAAAAGAATTAATCAGAAAGGGGAAAATCCTCAGAATTTCTGATCAGAACAGAAACAATTATTATCTACACTCACTCTGAGTCATCAAAATCCTCAAAATGAACAAATTAGACTTGAGTTGAGGGCCATTATTTGCTAATCAGTGAAAGCCAGAGTGATTTGGGTTTAAAGGAATAGTTGGGGCAGCTAGGTGGGTAGTGAATAGAGCACCAGTCAAGAGGACTTGAGTTCAAATTTGTTCTCAGACACTTAACACTTTCTAGCTGTGTGACCCTGGGCAAGTCACTTAACCCCAATTGCCTCAGGAAAAAAAAAGGAATAGTCAAGTAGCTCCATTAAATCTCATATGTGTTATGTGAAAGCATGGTTTTCCAGAGCTATCTTTCAAGAACTCATGAGTGAAAACTACAGTAGAGAAGATATGTGGGTAGAGGAAGAGTGTTCTAACTGTGGGAAATAACAAGTTTTGAAGCAATCCTGTTTGGTCCTATGAAGAAGATAAAACTATAAAGGATATTGACTTAGAAAAATTATAGCTGGGCATTGTGGATTAAGTGGTAGACTTCAGGAACCCAGGCACACATTCATCTTGCAATGATACCCTGAAGACTTATAATCATAAGGGTCTTATGATATAGTACTGTATTGAAACAAATCTGTGACATTTGTTTTTCCGTATCTCCACACATATATGTTTAATGTATTCACATATGCTGAAATATAGCAGATAAACATAGGCACCTGAGATAATAGACGAGACATCAGAGGCCAGGTCATTTAAACCCTTAATTTTGCTGGTGTCAAAAGGAGGTGTTTTGAGGATTGCAAGTATGATGCTGATGTCCCATTATCTCCACCAAAGCTCATGAAGGTGACTCTGGATTTGCAAAGGCTTAACAAGTCCTGGCTGGCCCTACTACTTATATCAGTGCCTAATCATATCCTTACAATGTGCTCCCTTGCATTGTTATTCAATAGGTTCACATTTGTCTCATCTTTCCTATTAGATTGTACGTGCTGGAAGACATGGACCACTGTTGCTTGTAGGGAGGAGATCTAGACTTCTAATTTTATGAAAGTAGGGAACACTTAATATGGAATTGCCCTCACTGATGTAGAGAGGCAGCTTTTGTGTAACTTAGAGAGTTGCTTGGAGGTACTGAGAAGATCAGGAATTTGTCCATGATCATAGGTTTAGAATATATTTGAGGTAGGTCTCAAAATTAGGTCTTCCTGACTCTAAGGCTGGATGTATACCCATAATGCTGCACTGCAGCGGAAGTTGCAAACATGGGATCCACAAATAAGATTAATTTAGGAACCAGGGCATTGCGTTGAAAATCTGGAGAAATTTGTACAAATTTTTCCATTTCTCCTAGTTGTACCATGTAACCACAGCACCTGTTAAATTTCCATATTACTTATATCATTATTTATAATACAAAGACACAGATAAATTGATAACCCTTTAAATAATTCTCATGACTCACTAAACCACCATGAGGCATATTTATTCTATGCACAGTAGGCTATGATCATGAGTAGAAGCCAGTCTTTTAAGTTTATTTTCAACTCTGCAGTATTTCCTTTGGGCAGTTTGTGTTCAGCTTGTTTAGAGGCCATTTGCTAAAATCTAGACATGAAAATAAACAGGGAGAAATAACAATAATAAGGTTATTTCTTCCCTGGCAGACTGTGAATCAAAGTTTTCTGGTTCCTGGCCTTTGAATGTTAACTACAAAGACTAGCCTTGGATTGTAAAGACTATGAGTGATACAATTGCAGAGGGAATGGATACCTTATAGCAAAGCTTCCTCTTCCCATTCCCATCTCCCAAAAGGCAAGAGAAAGCAATTGCTTTCTGCCACCATCCTAATGTCGATGCTCCCTTCCTGTGCTTGGCTTACCATTTGTCACATTCTATAGCCTTTGCTATTTTTCAGAACCATAGTTCAGAGGAAGGGACTAGTTCCTTCAGATTTTTAGGCTGCATGCTCTCCTTTACCAAAATACTCTTATCTCTGCCTCTCCCTTTTTAATCTTTACTTGTTCCATAAACGCACAAAAAAGAAAATATCCATATATGCTGAACAAGAGTCTTATCCTCTAAAGTAATTAATCTGACCTCATTTTTGAAGAAAGAAACCCTTTAGAAACATGGTATACTTACTGTGTGACTCTGGACAAGTCACTTAACCCAATTACCCCAAGAAGCATAGCGTTTAAACTTCCATGGTGGGACTGTTTAAGCTTGGATTGACCTTTTTTCCACCTGCTGATGCCTGACTAGGAGGATTCTTGAGTTACATTGGGCACAAGGGGCTGGCTTGCTACTTCCTATTGCCTCCATCCTTACACCAAGGGGATAGAGAGCTCAGATTTTAAAGCTCTACTAAAATATTTATCATGAAGGACAGAGGCTTACACTCATCAAAAAATAACATTTCTGTCCTTTTTAGCTATGTCTCAATGAAAGCAATTTGAAATATGACTAGGAAGTATTAGCTTTCTGATTTGATTACTTCTTTTGAGTTGACATAATCGAAATTTTCACATCCAGCAATCTCCAGCCTCTTGATTTTATCTAAGGCCAAATGTCATTATCCCCACTGTGTGGGAAACAGAAGCATCTTTATTGTTCCAATTTGGCAATAAGATTGAAAGTTAGGAAGTTAAGTGGCTTCTTCCGTTATTTCAACAAAGTTAGTTCTGGCTAACTTTTAGCTTTGGCTACTTTTCTCAGAGCTAAGTGTACCAAAACAGGGAATTGATTTTTCAGTCCAAAGTTTTTAAAGCAAATAGATTAAGTCAAAGCTTCATGGAATGTTTTCAATATAATGCTGCTCATAAGTAAAAAGGATTAACCAATGATTTTTGGTGGGCCCATTTAGGATCACAGGTGCATGTGGGAAGCATGCAGGTACCACAGGTTGTTTTTGTTAAGATTTCTGAGGAGTAGTAATATAGGTTACTGGTGTAAGCATCAAATCACAGATATTAAGCCCAGATGTTTCATGGGCCATGTATAACAATTTGGTGTTTTAGCCTACTTTGGCCACACTGTTTTCGTGTTGTGAATAAATATGAAGAATATTGACATAACAATAAGTCATTTATATGATGTTTTATAAGTGCTTTCAAGGTCATTGGCTTTGAACTCTTGTAGAATACAACCTCAATCATTCTGGCCTCAGAAACTTACTAGCTCTGTGATTCAGGCAAGTCATTTAACCTTTCTTTCCTCAGTGGTAAAATGTAGGTGATAATAGCATTTATCTCCTGGGATTGTTGTAAAGATTATTTGAGATACTATTTATAAAACACTTAGCATTAATGCCTGGAACATTCTTCTCTTCAATTAAAGGCTGAACAGTCCTTTCTTTGGGATGTGATAAAGGGAGTTCTTGTCCAGCAATAGTTGAATCAGGTGGCTTCCTGAGTCCCTCCCAATGCTGAGATTCTGGGACTCTGAAAAATCAGGTGACTGATGGATCAAGTAGAGAAATATGCGATGTTATCATGACACAGTTAAATGAATTCCTGACAAGTTGGATCATTATATATAAAGAATTATATTGATCTTACCTGGAAAATAATTCTCTCCAGGAAAGAATGACTCTGCCATTGTAATAGGTAGGGAAAGGACTTTGGAGACCATCTAGTTCACTTCATTTTCTAGAAGAGGAAATTGATGCTTGTACAGATTAAGTGATGAGATCACATATTCTGAGATTCAATTCTGAGAGAAATGAGTCTTTCTTATATTAATAATTAATTACTGAATCAGGAGTAAGATTTTCCCTCTTATTTTCTCAGCCCCTGTAATCAACATTGCATTCAGATATCAATCCCTGTAGGCTATTCAGACAGCCTTTGAAGTACAGAACTGATAATAAGATGAAATCTTCTGGAAACTTACCCAATCCAGAAAACACATCTGATCAAAAGGTAAAGAAATTCTAGTTTAGGTAAAGTGGTGAATTCTGGTCCACTGTGGAAGCGAGTTTCCTTTGTGCCTAAATTACCTTAGATGGGCTGGACAATTTGACTGTAGATAAGTCTTTTTGATCAAAACTGGGTGAGCAGTCATGTCCCCAGACCCTCTTTAGAAACAGCCTACCTCTCATTATAATATTTATTCTCTTATTACTTGTTAACCAATCAGAGTTGGATTTCCACCCTCAAAAACATGTACTCTTCCAAGAACATATACGCATTTAACAGGTTCTATGAGGAGTTTGGTTTATGAGAGACAACCGAATGACCCTTTTTATTAGTTATCCACTAGCAATAATTAATAAAATGATTACTTACCCAGGAATTAGTCTCTCAAACTTTTAGGGAGTATCATATATGGGATTAGTACTAAGAGAGAGTTTTGGAGGAAGATGGAAAAAGGAAGGCTGAGGATAGCACGTCTTGATAGGTACACCTATAGAAAAGACTAGTATAGCAATTCTCAAAATGTAACCTGAAGATCTCCAGGGATTTCTAACATTCTTTTACTGAATCTATGACTTCAAAATTATTTTAATAAGAATAGATAAAAAATAAGATGTTTTAATTTTCAATATTCTAAGTATCAATAGATATAATCTGTATAAATAAAAGTTTTTTGAACTCCTCAATTGTTTTTAAGAGTGTATAGGTATTCTAAGATTGAAGAGGTTCAGCAGCTGGGTGGTACAGTAGATAGAGCACTGGACCTCAAATCAGGGAGATATGAGTTTATATCTAGTCTTAGATATTTCATAGTTGAATGACTCAGGGCAAATCACTTGGCTTTCATCTTCTTCGGTTTTCTCAACTGTAAAAAAGAAAGAACGAGAAAGAGAGAGAGAGAGAGAGAGAGAGAGAGAGAGAGAGAGAGAGAGAGAGAGAGATAATGACGGTTCTTACCTCATAAGGTTATTGAGAGAATCAAATGCAATAATTTTTGTAAAGCACTTATCCAGTCTCTGGCACATGATAGGCATTTGATAAATGCTTATTTGCATTTCATTCCCTTCCTTTTATATAACTATACATACATGATACTATCTCTCTTCTTTCTTCTCTTCATTTAATGACCAGTTTAATAATTTGTACCCATACATCTATGAGATCAAGTAACTATGGAAGGATGGTATTCTTGACAGAGATGTGGTTGGAATGAAACGAGAGCCCATTCTAAGTATGAGAGAGAGAGCATAAATTAAAGCTATGGAGGAGGAAGCAAAGAGGATGATATCTGGGAATGATGAGTCAACCAATTTGGTTGTCTCACTGCATGTATGAGAGAATAGTATAACACAAGATTGGAAGGGTAGGTTAGAAACTATTATGGAGAGCTTTGAATGGTAGGCTATTTTTAAAAAAATCAAAAAATATTAACAGTGCTTTGCAGATAGTAAGCAATTGATAAATGCTTCATTCATTCATTTTTATAAAGCCCAAGAATCTATTAAGGATTTACTACATGCAAGATATTGTGTTAGGCACCAGAGTCCAGAGATAACAAGAACAAACAAAAATGAGCTTATTTTTAAGTAGCTTACATTATATTGGCTAATGAGTTTGTATGTTATTTGATAGGCTGAAGTATTTCAAAAAGATAATACTAATATAACAATATGATATTATATGATATGATAATAATAAAAATAATAATCTGGCACAGTTTTCCTATTATGGTTAGTGGGAAGAATGATGAACTTAGAATTGTAGGATCATGGATTCTGAGCTCAGAATCTCAGAAGCTATTGATAACTCAATGAGTTTAGCAACCCCTCATTTTATAGATAAGGAAACTGAGTCACAGAGAAGATAAAAGACTTGTTCAGGATCACACAGCTATTAAATTCCTAGACTGGATTTAAATCTATATCCTCTTGATTCTAAATTCATTGCTCTATCCCACTGTCTTTTCAGGTTTTTTTTTTCTGGTTCTGCCAATCACTTTCTTTGTTGAAACTGACCAAGTCATTTAGATTTAGCCACATTTTTTATCTATAAAATAAAAGTTTTAAATTAGATTATCCATATAATTCAATTCACTCCAGTATTTGTTTAAAGTTTATTATGTTCTAGAAACTGAGAACATGAACACATTGAAAATAAACAAAATACCTTTATGCTCAATTTGCTTATATTCCACTGGAGAGATTTCTCTAAGTCCCTATTTGTCCTAAAATTCCAGTCCTAGACCCAGGAATCTCACTACTTGGTATTTACAAAAAAGAGAGAAAGGCTAGAAACAAAGATTCAATATTTAACAAATATATAAGGCACTTTTTGTGGTAGTGATGAGGTTCGTCTCCCCTTGATTCCTGGTGATCAGGGAACCAAATTATGAGGTTAGTGACAGATTTGGGGCTCAGGGAACCAAATGAAGAAGTTTGGCTCCCCTACATTCCCCTAGGATTTGGCACAGGGCAGGGAGTTGTGGGAACCCCCTTCTGACAGCACAGAGGTCCTTCATAAAGGAATTACAAACCTGAAAAGTTAGACTGGTAAAAAGAAGTTTATTATTGACATTGGGAAGTCAGCCTTTGCTATGCATGAATAGAAAGGCTGAATTCCTTGGTGGCAAGATCCCAACAGAGAAGTAGAATTTCTAGCAGAGAAATTCCAAAGTCTTGTTAGGGAAATAAATGAGAAAGATAAAGAGAGGGTAATGCTGAAAGAGAATATCATTTCAGCAGGCAGAAGGTTGCAGCTTATGCCAAGGAGAGTTTCCTTGGCATAGCATATTAGGTCCTCTGCAAGGACTGAGCCCCAAATTGGTTCATTTTATGGCTAGAAGCTGGGAGCAGTTCTTGATGGGGGCTGGGTGCAGCCTGGGCTGGAATCAGAATAGAAAATCTTGGAATTAAATGATCTTCAATTCAATAGTGTTGGAATCTCCAACTCCACACTCAACTAGCCCTACCTAGATAACAGAATGACTTTATCTTCATTCCCTGGGGTGGGTCTCTCAGGGGAGAGCTTCTCTGAGGGAGTTCCCAAGCTTTCTCCCCAAAGTCCAGGAGAGAGAATAAAAGAGTTTGGGGTCTCCCCTTATCAGTAGCAAAAAAATATTGGAAACAGAATGGGTTTTCAATGACTGAAGAATGAACAAAATATCGTACAAATATACATTCATGTATGTGAATGTAAAAGCATATGAAAAGGGAAGTAAGAAGTGAGTAGAAGAATTCAGAGGGAAGTGAGATTTACATTAACCAATATAAAATTAAATATGCAGACCTGAAAGAATAATATATTCAGAGGCAGCTGAATTCTCAGTAGCTAGAAAAACAGTAATGATTCCAGTAATCAGATGGTAGAATGTTCTACATCTGCTGCTGATGTTTATTAATTGTAAGACCTTGGGTAAACTAATTAACCCCCTCCTCTGCTTCAGTTTCCACATCTGAAAAAAAAATGACCAAGTGGTGTCCCAAATCCTTTCCAATTGTAGACTCATGATCCGAGGAACAGAAAGATGAAGCATTTACTTCTCTCCTTTCATCTGAAAAGTTGGGGCTTCCTAGGGCAGAATACTGCATACATTACCAGACATGACATTGATTTGGATTGTTTTTGATTAATTGCCTTTTTTTGTTGTAAAAGGAGGTTAGATTAAGAAGGACTTAGGGGATGGGGCAAGTTCTATCCACAGATAGCTGTGACAGAAACAGAAAGGCATTGACAAGACATTTTAAAAAATAGATGGATAGTAGTATAAAATAACAAGTTATTAAACAGGAGATCATAATGATTCAATTCATGAAATAATCACGGAAGAGACATTTATCATAGATGATAAAAGTTTGCCATTTATTACGTGAAATAGCTCATCAAATATGACTAAGCGAGGCAAAATCATATAAGAATAAGCAACCTTCCAGTTTCAGGAACTTTTAAAATTTAAGGAGAAAAGAGGGGCAAATTCAAAGAGGAAAAAAATGAGAGAAAAAAACCCACACATTCTAACATTTACCAAGGAATCTCACAGACAGGGTATATTTGAAGGGAATAGAGTGCCTAGGAGATAAAAAAAACTATCCCACACTTATTGAATTAAGGAAAGTCAAGAAGAAATTGCATCCAACCTCTTCCTTGAAAGTCCCCTTGAGATGGGGTTAGGGTGGGGGTAAGATTTGCAGGGAATAGAGAATTGGGTTACAACTAATGATACCAAAAACATAGCTTGACTATCTTTCTCCCCAGCCAAAAGGGGTGTGCAGTTTGTGCAACATCCATTGTGAGGTTTGCCAATGGGGTTCTTCCTGGGACTTATCCTTGACTTGATATTAAAAAGCTGTTCCCACAAGCAGACTTTTCAGAGCTGTTTTTCTCAACACTGCCTTCCAAGTCAAATTGGTTTTCCTTCTACAAACTCTAGTGGGGGGGAGGGGGGCAGGGAATAGGGTGCTCTATCCCTATTGTGAAATATTCATTAGCATTCCCTGTGATCTGCCCAGTATGTTGTGAAATACAACCTTAGACAATGGGCTTAGACAATAGGAAGACTTATTAGCTGATTCTTTGAAGTGTGAAAACAAGTTTCAAGTAGATCTCCTCTTTTCCTCTTTCCCTTGCTTTCCCCACCCTTCCTTCCAGATGCCTACACTGGGAACAAGCAAAACAAAGACGACAAAGAGAAGCAAAAAGGACCCTTGGAAAGGAAAGGAGGAAACTTTACTCTCCTGATTAGCAAATAGAAGTTTTGGATATAGTGTCACAGGTCTTTTCCTGACTTATTACTCTGGGTCTTGGCTTTTACCATTCCCCCAACCATAGAATGGACACCTCTACAATTCTGTCTGTTGAAAGCCTCCTTTTTTCAAGGCTTATAGTTTAGGTGCTACTTTCTCCATGATACTCAACTCCCTAGTATTATGTATCACTGTGTTTTATTGCCATGGATGTTGGTGATATCCTTCATGAAAATAGGAATATGAAATAAATTGGTTTTTGCAAAGAATTCGCCATAATGATTTCATTACTGTCTCACAATTGAAGGAAAGGAACAGATAACAGAAAATCCTATTATATAGGTCCCAAAAGTTTTAGTGCAGTTGTAAGCTTTAAAACAGCTTTCAATGATGTCAAACAATAAAACATTTGACTCAATAGAATGAAAGGCAGTCTTACAAGTCTTCTTTTAGAAGTAGAACTGGAATTTTAATCAGTAAATTTAATCTACCCATCCTGTTTCCATTGTTACATAGAGATAGACTATCTTCTGAGACTGTTGATTAATATATCAAGACTGATTGGTGCCTGATCACAAGTCAAGCCAGACGCCTCCCTGCCTCTCTCCCTAGTTCCTCTGTAATGCCATCCCAACTCCTCTCTACTTTGAATTTGCCCCTCTTTTCTCCTGAAATTTTAAAAGTTCCTGAACCCGGAAGGTTGCTTATTCTTATATGATTCTGCCTCACTTAGTCATATTTGATGAGCTATTTCACTTAATAAATGGCAAACTTTTATCATCTATGACAAATGTCTCTTCCGTGATTATTTCATGAATTGAATCATTATGATCTCCTGTTTAATAACTTGTTATTTTCTTAATTTTATACTACTTCATCTCTTCCAAAGGAGTCTCTCATGCTCCCTCAAGCATTTCTTGAGATCATACAAGGCTCTTTGAAAATAGAAACAAGATTAACTCTATTCAAAAGCCACCTGAATATTAGCAACAACTGAGAAAGATGATGTCTCATGCAAAGCGCATACATGTGGAATTAAGTATAGTAGGGGCCTTCAGAAGCTCCTTCCAGTCAATATTATGCAGATTTCATAAAGCCTCATAATATCACAAGGGCTTTACAATGACATCCATTATTATTCAAAAGAGATCATCTTAGCAATATTAATTAAAGTCAACCTGAATGAAAAATAACTATTTTTCAAATCTTGAGACATAAAATTGTAGAGCCAATCTAATAAGTAAGTACATACTTATTTATAATTGGATTAAAGATTAAAGATGGACAATGAGTTGGGCCTATAATTTCAGGGAAAGAAGATGGGGTTGAATTGCATTTCAGAAAACTTGCAGTGTTTTGTTTTGTTTTGTTTTTTATGCTCAAATGACTTGCAAAAACATATTTTAAAAAAGACAATAATTTCACTGATTTCTCACAATCAACTACTGCCATACTATAATTACTTCCATTCATATATTATTAAAAACAAAGGGATAATGCCTTGAAATTTTACATGGATAACATTTAAATTTAGTATTATAAAATTAAAACTTATATATACATTCTGATTAATTATATAAACATAATGATTCCCCCAAAAGCAGAATTAATGATTTATTTTCTTTTTTAATAAAGTGAAATTGCAAACTATTTTTTTCTTTAGTGTTGATATTATCACATTAAGAGTAGAACAAAGTGTGGCACATGTAGGATTATCTAGGAAGGCATGTAACTGATATTTACTTACCATTAATTAATTAATACTTAGTATTAATTGATGAGAGTAAAGCTCTGTTTGACCTGAGACAGCCCTGTAAAGTTATGTAAAATCATCAATAAAAAGTTATACAAGCCCAAATGGTCTTGCATTCTCTGGAGACAGGATTCTCTTAGACTCATGCATAAAATGAATCTGCAGAAAATGTCTCCTTTCATATACAAACCCAAATGGTCTTGCATACAGGATGTCAATTCTTAGACTCATGTATAAAATGGATCTTAAGAAAATGTCCCTTTGCAGATCACGTCTCTCTTGAGAATAATATTGCCCTCCAAGGAAGTCTTTCTCTTGGTGTCTCTTTAACAATAAAAGCTTTTTACCACAGCCTTTGAGTTTAGCGAAATTCCTTTGCTGTGAACTCGCACTTTGGAGAATAGGGAAACTTCACCCATTCCTGCCTAATCTCTTCTTCAGTACCCTTGCCCTCATCATTAATTTCATTCAAATTAATAAATTATGCCCAACAAAATGTGTGCAGCCATGCACTGTAGAAAGCATCCTTCTGATAATAAGGCCACATTCATTGTTTTGTGTGAATTTGATTTTGCATTATCCTTTATGGAATTATAGATTAATTATTAAATATAGCATAACGTAGAAGCTAAAAGAAAAAAAAATAACTGCTGCTTGAAAAAAGACATTCTAAATACCCATTTAGTTTCAGTTCAGAAAAAAAGGACCTCCAAGAAGTAACATTTGTCAAGTGCTAAGACTCTTCTCTAAGGCAGCTAGAGTGCTGGAAGATTTAATTTCCTGAATTCAAAACTGGCCTCAGACACTTACTAGCCATCTAACCCTAGATTACTCACTTAACCTGTTTGCCTCAGTCTCCTTATCTTCAAAATAAGCTGGAAAAAGAAATGGCAAACTATTCCAGTATCTTTGCCAAGAAAAGCCCAGATGAGATCACAAAGAGCAGGACATGATTGTAAAGACTGTGTTCTCTATCTAAGTAACTGTCATGCCTCTTCTAAAGTATTCTGTTAAATGATGCTCTACCTAATCCTTAGCTTCTTAGTTTGCTCTTTTTACTGGGTTCATTGTATAATTTCTTATCTCTACTTTAACCTCTCATAACCGTTTTTTTTTTTTTTTTTTTTTTTTTTTTTGTCAAAAACCTTCAAAATATTTTCAGGGAGTTTTGAAAAGGAAGTTCTAGAGGAGAAAGTTTAAGGGAGGAAAAATGAGAACTGGAATGTAATTGGTTTTCATCTATTTACTATAAACTGCCTTTTTGAAGAGGTTATAGCAGTCTCTGAATGCAGCAGCATAGGATTGTTCTACAATGTCAATCTCTATATCTAATTCCTTTCTTAGGGGAAGTTTTTGTAGTCTGACCTTTTCAGCTTTGAGTTGCTTATTTTTCTCTTCAAACTTTCATTATCAGCCATAAGAAACTATGTGTTGCTTCAGATGAGAAATCTTGGTTGTTTTTTTTTTTATTGTGTTGTCTTTTGGGGTCTTGGCTATGGCATGTAGTTCTATTGGATCTTTCCTCTTTTGAAGGAGAAAAAGCAGAATGTCTGAGTCTCTGTCAAAGACCTCTGGCAAGGCTATCCAGGGCTTCTTGACATAGTCATGCTTTGGATCTATCTTCTGTAGATAGTTTGAAGATGTTAACCCATGACAGATTCCATCAAGCTTCTGCTAGGTTTTTTACCTTTTCTCCTAGTTTGCTTTTCTGTCTCTCTTGGATAATCAGTAATTACTTCATGTGGTGATCTTTTTGTAATTTTAATGATAATTGAGTCTATTTAGATTGTGTCGACTCAGTAGCTTCAAAAAGATATGCAGCTACACATGTGTATATTGTGTGAAACACAAAATAGTCTCATTTAGTCTCATTTATATTTCTCCATTGCTAAAAACAGATCTGATTTTCTGTTCTACTGATGAGCCAGGTTGGGGAGCCCAGCCATAACTTACACAGACACCCAGGTAAGGGTGTCAGAGATGATACCCCAGTTCTTTCGGAAATTCTATGATAATAAATTATAGAATATCACATTTTCCAAAGAATAAAATTACAAATGAAATTAAAGAATACAGATGCATGATACTTTTAAATAGCATATGTCTAATGGTGATCTTATGTACAAAAAGTTGGATAAGGATGTTATCAAGAAAACAAATAAACAGAAAAGGAGGTAGTCAAGATTAAGGTATAACAAATGGACAGCTTAATATTTCACTGGAATCCACCATCTTTGATGGTTACTCTGTAAAGGATCAGTTGAACATGGACAAAAGTCAGAAACGATTGGAAGGCATTATTGTGATGTGACTTGCAATAACGGAAAGGATATCATCAGAGAGATCACAGATATGTTGGAATACTAAAACACACAACTCTGAGGGTCTGTTTTAACCCTTATTAGACTGTAGATTAGTCAAGGGCAGCAACTAGATTTTATCTAAACTTTGTATCTCCCTGAAAAATCAGCATAATAAACTGTTCACAGAAGTATCTAATATATTTTTGTTGTATTGAATTATATTGTATCTCCTTAGCTAAAAGTTCTGTGTCTCTGTCTCTCTTTCTCTAGCCTCTCCTTAATATTTATAATCATTTTTATATTCTAACTTGTATTAGTCATTCATTTACACTCATCTTCCCTACCTGATTGGAAAGTCCCCAGAGATATGAACAGTGCCTTATTTAATCTTTTTACCTCCAATCCTAACAAAATATTTTTTGCATAGAAGGGGCCTAATAATATTATAGAAACACAAATTGAAATGTCATAGCCAAAGCAACAACCACTTATTAAACAAATACCATGTGCCAGTCATTGTGCTAAGAGCTGAGAATATAAAAATAAGCAAACAGAAGGACATTTGATATCACTATCCATGGTCATATGTTCCCAATTGTAACTTCTTATTTCTCATCCTCACCCAAAATACATTTTTGTTCCAAATTTTTCTTTGGAAAAGGTATTCAATACTTTTCCCTTCTCCTCCTGGTTGGCCTCTAGGAGTAAAGATATATCTGTTCTTTCATCCCTTGGTACATTTCAACTTTCTGGTTGCATAGAGAGGAATTATTAAAAGTAATAATTATACTTAGCAACCTCCCAAATTAACTACCCTAAATAGCACTGTGAAAGAAAGGTAAGATTACCTAGAAAAAGACCAGACCAACTATTAAAGAACAAAAACTACTTTGTCAAAAGTACTAGTACAATATAAATGTTCTGTATGTGTGGCCACAGTTGCTTTTAAAAGTAAAATTGAGTGTCAGCCAAAGGGTGCAATGAATAGAGCTTGGGCCCTGGAGTCAAAAGGACTCAAGTTCAAATCCAGTCTCAGACACTTAACACATACTAACTGTGTGACTGTGGGCAAGCCACTTAACCCCAGTTGCTTAAAAAAAGATTGAATTCTGACTGATTTATTTCATTCACATGCAGCATGATGGAATGACTACATGCCCAATTTTATCATCAGGAAGATATGGATTCAAATCTGGTCTCTTAATACATAAGGGCTATGTGACTTTGAGGAAGTCATTCAATCTTTCAATGCCTCAGACAGTTCCCTAAAATGATAAATTGTTCAAGACTTGCCAATTTTGCATTGATAAAGGGAATTTCCACACAAAAGTTCCCTTAATCAGTGAAATCACAGATTTAGATGTGATACATGAATTATTATCAAAACCCTTTACCAGCTTCCTCTGAGACATAACAATAGCTTTTATTTATATAACACTTATTACATGCCAGGTACTTTGCTAAGTGCTTTACAATGATTATCTCATTTAATTCTCACAACAACCCTGAGAAATAGGTACTATTATTAACTCTATGTACAGCTGAGGGAATAGGGTATAAAGGGACACTACCCAGTCTCATACAGCCACTAAGCTTCTGAGGCCAGATTTGAACTAGTTTTCCTGTTTTCGGGCCTGATGCTCTATCCACTGTACCACCCAACCAACCTAACAGTAAACCTAATCCCACCTTTCCCAACAGAATGCATCTACTACCCACAGAAAGTATCTACTACCAAAAGATAACATTAGTGATCTCCCAAATAAAGGCTAATTTAATATTTATGTGTTTTATATTTTCACAACTTACACCACAAATTTTTTTTTACAAATACTTATAAGAAAATATGTTGGCTGAGGAGTGAAAGGATTATGCCAAAAAGCAACCCAGAGTGTAATATATATTATTGATTTGGAAATGGATTCAACAAGTTACGAGAAAGCTCCATGATGTGTAATATTTTTGTTGATTTTTGCAAAGTCTTTGAACTAGGTCTTCACTCAAAACTGGGCATATTTTGTACAAATGTACAGAAGAAAATCAAGCATAGTAAGAATAGTTGAATTTTTGATGTCCACAGATAAAACTGTTCTCTATTTAAAACATGCCATTAACACAATAATGTCAAGAATAATTGATATAAAAATGTGACCTTTTCCCAGTAGTCAGTTTAAGTCCATTATAATTCTTCCCATCCTTAAATCTGTTATTTAAAAAAGAATTCAATTTAGTAAACATTTGTCAAGGGCTTACTAAGTTCTGGGCACTAAGCACTGGGAAGAAAAAAAGAGCAAAAGATAGACCCTGCTCTAAATGAGCTTATAATCTAATGGGGAAAAAAAGGAATAAGTATGAACCAAATATGTCTTCAGTGTTAAAGAGGGAATTGAAACAAAACTTACCAATCATTTGTTCTTCATGAAAAATATCAAAATGGCTCCCCTGGGTAAAAAATAAACATTAAACAGTCTATTCAATGGTAGAATTCTTCCTATATGCCAAAGAAAAATAGAGATTGAATACTTTGAATCTGAAGTTTAATTGAACTAGTAAACAGGAAAGTACTTAAAAATAATTTGGTCTCTTTTAGGAAAGACACTTCAAACACAGAGTTCTCAAAGAACTGATAGCAAGGAAAAAGGAGAAAAAAAGCTAAAAATCTGTAATCATCCAAAAAAGCTCAGCTTAATTAAATAGATAAGAAAAAAAACCAAGTACAAAAGAGCTCAGCTAATGTTTATATACTATGAGATGCAATTGGATGGATCCATTAGTAAATCTATCTTGAACAGTTACTGCTGAAGAACAGTCAACTCAAAAGAAGAGAAAGAGAGGGGGTGGATTGTATTTATAAAATACATGATACTTTCTTTTTTTTTAAATTTTTTTTAATATTTAAAAATAAGTTGCGTTTTCTCTCTCTCTTGTCCCTACTCATCAAAAAAGGCAAGCAATATGATATCAATTACATATGTGAAGTCATGAAAAATATATCCATTTCTGTCTTGTTACAAACATTAATAAATTAAAAGCTTAGAAACATAGAAAGTGAAAAAAAGTACACTTCAATCTTCATTCAAAGTCCATCTGTTCTCTCTCTGTATTTTTCACTAGAGGTCCTTTGGAATTGCCTTGGACCTTTGTCTTTCTCAGAATAGTTAAATATTTCACAATTGATCATCATTACAATAATGCTGCTATTTTGTAAAATATTATTCTGATTCTGTTAATTTTACTTTGATTCGTTCATATAAGTCTTCCTAGAATTTTTCAAAAAAACATCCTGTTTGTCATACTACAACTTATTCAGCCATTTCCTTAATGTCTAATTCTTTGCCATCCCACGTAGAGCTGCTATAAATATTTTTGTATATATAGTTCCTTTTCTTACATATTACTTTTATTTTTTTCCAAGTGTCTTCCTGAAGAAACACCTCATATTATTAAACCAATATCCTATATGATTGAGAATTTGGACTAGCACAATCCCAAGTTAATTAAAATTTCAAGCCACCAGAAGTACAATAGAAAGGTATAGTATTAAAATAAAAAGTATATTACAATGAATTGAAACCAAAGAGTGGTACATAAATATCACTTTAGCACTTAGCATAGTGCCTTGCACATAGCAGATGCATAATAATGTTTATTGACTGGGAAGTATGATTAGAAAAGGATACTACTGGTCCTTTTTCAAAAGCAAAAAGTATCTGATAGACAGATGGCATTGGGATACTATCATGATAAGAGACCATGAAGAAAGGCTTCCGGAAGGTCCCCTATGGTGGATTTACTGGACAACTAACAATTGTTCATTATGTCATCACTAACTGACAATAATGGTCCAGGGTTTTAAAAGGTATATGTTGACTGAGATCTGCATTGTCGAAGAAGGTTCACACAGATGAGATCATGGAGTTACTGAAGAATTAGAAGATTTGTGATTTACAAATTGCTTTCCTCACATCACTCTGATAGAGGTAGCACAGAGATTTTTTAAACATCATTTTACATATAAGAAAATGGAGAGAGAAAATGGTTAAGTCACTGATCCAAATAAAAAGAGCTAGCCAATTGCATAAGGAGACTAAAAGCCTGTTCTCCTAACTCGTGATCACACTGATGTTCTTTCTACTTTATCAAGCTTTTACCTTATCAAAATAGTGCTGCTCTATTTTTAAGAGCCATCAAAAGTATTTACAAAATCTTCATAGATTTCTTTTTTATATATTTTATTTTATAATAACTTTATATTGACAGAATCCATGCCAGGGTAATTATTTTTACATTATCCTTTGCACTCGCTTCTGTTCCGATTTTTCCCCTCCCTCCCTCCACCCCCTCCCTTAGATGGCAAGCAGTCCTATATATGTTAGATATGTTGCAGTATATCCTAGATACAATATATGTTTGCAGAACCAAACAGTTCTCTTGTTGCACTGGGAGAATTGGATTCAGAAGGTAAAAATAACCCGGGAAGAAAAACAAAAATGCAAATAGTTCACATTCGTTTCCCAGTGTTCTTTCTTTGAGTGTAGATCTTCATAGATTTCTAACAATTACTCTACATTTGTCTTTTTGTAAAAGAGCAGAAAATATACACACATGAATAGAATAAAAGTGGCCATACACCATGTCACTTCAGCATCCTTTCTGCATTGCTTTCATACTCTGCCATAGTATACTGTCTTCCCTTTCTTCTTCTTCCTCCTCCTCCTTCTAAAAGTAGAAAATAAGCTCCCCAACAGGGACTGTCCAATTTTTGTTTGTAACCCTAGCAATGTTCAGTACAATACCAGGTAGCTGTTATTGGTGTTGTATAGTAAGAGGACCATGACATCAGAGAGGTGATTTCATCACATACAAGTGAATTGGATTCAAATGAGGGGGAGCTGTGCAAGGTCACCTGCCTCACTTTTTCCTTCAGAACCATTGGGGTCCAATGGTCAGATATAGGTCAGGATCACTGGAGATGGTCCTAATGCAGTGGGAGACCTTGGTCTTTTTAAGCTGAGGTCTTTAACAGGACTCAGTTTGACTAAGGCACTGTTTAACCAGTGATTAAGGTTGGAGTGATTAAGACTAGGTAAGAAATTAAATTGGGTTGAAAATGGCTCCTTTTATCTAGTCCAAAAAATAATCTGGGAAGGGAAGACTGGGGATTCTGGCCAAAAAAGAAGCAATGACCACTTACATTCATTCACTCTGGGCCCACCAGAGCCCAAACAATAACCAAATAGGTCAATCAATGAGAATATGAATAATTTGAGTTTAGCTTATAAGCTCCTAGATATTTTGTGAAGTTTTGGCAATCAAAATTTACATTCTTTGGATAGAGCACCAGCAAGTAAGGGTATGATACTTTATATGGAGAGATGTAAGGGAAGAAAAAGAACAAAAAAAGGAAAGGAAAGGATAGAAAAGAAGAAACAGAAAAAGGAGAGAGGAGAGGAGGGGAGGGGAGAGGAGAGGAGAGGGGAAGGGAGAAGAGGGGAGGGGAGGGGAGGGGGGAGGGGAGGGAAGGGGGAGGAGAGGGGAGGGGGGAGGGGAGAGGAGAGGAGAGGAGAGGAGAGGAGAGGGGAAGGGGGAGGGGAGAGGGGAGGGGAGGGGGGAGAGGAGGGGGGGAGGGGAGGGGGAGGGGAGAGGAGGGGAGGGGAGGGAGGAGGGGAGGAGGGGGTCCTTATTTTTCAGCACCCTCACTTACAATTCAAGTGGCAAAAAAGTGCCTTACCCTTTCTAAAGGAAGGAAAATGGAGAGAAAATAAGGAGAAAACTGATTCAAAGGAAGCCTAGGATTTGGGGAATGAGCTCTCTCTGTGTTAGGATTCCTAACAGGTATTTCTCTCTCCAAAAAGAAGAGCCCTCTGATTTTCAAAGGTTTCTAATTGTTGACAAGAAAATGTCACCTACAATTTCTAGCTCTTTAACTAAGTGAACCTTGGAAGAAATGATGATTCCCAGGCTCCAAAGATTAATTTGCTTTTTAAGAAATCCTTGAACTGCTTCAGAAGAATCTGTTTTCAATCAATGAACATTAATTAAATGCCTACTATCTGCCAGGCATATGTGCTAAGTGCTTGGGATATAAAAAGAGAGAAAAGATAGTCCCTGACCTCAAAGGGCTTCTAATCTAATACTTATATCTGAAAAGAGTCCTAAGAAATATTGAAAAGACTTTTTAGAATGGTTATCCAGCTAAGAACTATTTGAACTCATTTTCTTTTTCCATCCATGAAGCTCAGAATTTGACAGACTCACAGAAGGTTTTTCTATAAGACAGATCTCTGTTAGGGAAGATTAATAGACTTATAGAATGCTGGATATGGAAGGGACCTAGAGATCAGTCACTTAAGTCAATATGCTTATTTTTTTTTAAAGGAAGAAAAGTGAGACTTGCAAGATAAAGTGGCTTGCCAAAGTCAAACAGTGAATCAATGGGGAAAACTTTAGGGGTGCGTGCATTTAGCCAGTTCAAACTGAATCTTAAAATTTTAGGGTGAGCATTCATATCTCAAAAATGTTACAAATCAGGGTTTGATTGATTGTTTTGTTGATTAACTAGACTTAAAGTGATGAAGAAAATATTGTTAATGCTGATTAAAATGTACGCACGCACGTGCGCGCGCACACACACACACACACACACACACACACACACACACACTTTCCTAAGAGCCAATTAATAAACATTTACCAGAATACACTTGAAAAACTGGGATTAGAATTCAGTTTAAACTTCCAGTCAAGGAAAGGCATACTCTACATTATCTGTATAGTAGAAATAACTCCAGTTTTTAGCATTTATAAAGTTGTAATACGTGAGCTATTTATCTTTCCAAACAAAATTTAAGCTTCATGAAAACCTGCAGTTGCACAAAGGTGGTTCCTACGTCCATTTGTCATTTCTCACATCCCAACTTCTTTTTCTTTCAAAGTGTATGACTTTTAAAGTGCGTATAAAATGAGTCTAATTATAATGGAACTTTAGTTGATTAGAGAATTGAGCTACAGGGTTTATGTTAGACATGATGGTAGCAATTTTTCCTCTCACAGAATGTATCCGTGACTGAATCAACCCCAAAAGCATGTGTTAAAGGCAATACCAAGTTACAAGACATTGTGACTGGTACAAAAACACCCCTGACCTCTCATTGCACTGTAGTTGAAGACTTGAGTCACTACTATAGTTCTCAGGAAACTCAGCAAATAGAACAGAGCAGAGATCTTTATAAGTTAGTGAATCAATGACAATTGTACCCTGGAGCACATCAGGACTGCAAGAACAATATAAAATTAAACAGGGGGTGAATTGGACCCAGAGAACACAATACATAGAGAGGTTTTGTGCTTTTATATGTATGATTAATATGAAAAATGCACGCTTTATTTATCCTGGGGGCATGCCAACTTGTGGGCAGGGTGTAGGTGTGTGCAAACTTTTGTACTGAAACCTAACATCAGGTTTAGGTGGGTGAGTAGGAGTTGCCCTTTTCCTGTGACCATATAAGGTAGCTCAACCTAAAATAGGGTGACATGGTTTACAACTTTATGTATCTTTTGCAGAAGCTGCTTGGAGAGACCAGGGAAGGGACACAGTGATAGTTTCTTTCATGGTCATTTCTGAGACTACAGAAGTAGAAATTAACTTTTAAAAAGTACCATGTTTCTCAAAGAAAAGGTGATTGAATGGTTCCTAGAGAAGAATGTTCTCAGGGTCACATGGGCAGGGACACCATTATTTCAAAAAGCCTGATGGTTTCTGCAGTCACCCATGTTCACTGGGAGCCTCAGGGAGATAAAGGAGGGTGGTACCCATCAGCTTCCGCCTTCCAGAATAGTTGTGCATTGGCACAATTCCTCTAGGACTTGGGAATCTGGAGTTTGTAGTCAGGTTAAAACAGAGGGCATGGACCTATCGTGTAGTAGTGGTAAAGACATTGGATTTGAAGTGAGAATCATGGGTTCAAATCTTGACTGTCACAAATTCCTTGAGGGACCTTAAATCTTCCATAAGCAAAATTATTTCTCCCTGTTGAGTCTCAGTCTACTTATTTTAAAAAAACAAAGGGGGGTCTATTGGATAAAATGACTTCAAAAGTCTCTTTCAGCTCTAGACTCTTAGTAATCCTCATCTGATCCTTCTCCCACAATTACTAAAAAGCAAAAACAAAAACTGCACTGTATTGATTCTTTGGGGAAAAATAAAGATGGTTATTCTAAAGTAAAGTCCAAAGAAATAAGCTACCACATACATATAGAAATAACATGTCAGGCCCACTGCTTTGCTTTTAATTCTAACAGAGAGCTAAGTAGATCATGATGCTAGTAATGTAGCTTGTGTCTCTAAAAATGACTCTAAGAATATATAACGTCCAAATGCCCAGGTAAAACCAAAATAAGATAGAGAAGCACAATCGAAAATGGAAAGAAATATGTGTTAATAATGAGGAAATGATATCTAGCTCCAACTAGACTCTATGATCTTGGCTAAGTCATTTGCCCAACTGACAAGTTGTCAATTTCTCAAAGCATTGAACAGAGGAAATCTCTTGTGTTTTTGCTCTAGAATGAAGAATGAACTTCTTGTGTTGATTGTTTTCTAGTGAATTTTATTGCCTCCAGTTTACAAATTTGTTAATATATTTGGGGCAAAGTGGTGTACCAAAGTGGTTTCCTAAGTAAGGACTCTGGCCTGGTCCTAAGTGATGTGTGATCAACCAATTGGAAGGTGGGTGGGAAGAAGTTTGCCTTTCATACTCCTTCAAACAGTTAATCATAGATCTTGTCTCCCATACAACTATACCTACTCTTGTCCCCTATTATCCCTTCTCTCCATTGTGCAAGTTCCCAATCTTCCTGCTTCTACATATAGTTCTAGGAGCTGATTCTAAGTGAAACTTGTGATTTCTATTGTTTGATGCTACCACATTAAAGGAGAAAGAGAGATCAGAAGATCAGAAATATAGACTGGCAAGGGGAATAAGGGAAGGAAGGAATAAATATTTATATACAGCCTACTATGTGCCAGACACTGCAAAGTACTTTTTTTTAAACAAAAATTTCATTTAATCCTCACAACAATCCTGTGAATGTAGGTGTGGTTATTAGCCCCATTTTAGAGGTAGGGAAATTGATTTTCTTAAACAAAACATCAGCAAAGCTTTAGAGAGTAATCCTAAATTTAAAAAGCTTGAGTAGGCTGAAAGATTTGCTCTTTTCTTTGTCCAGTATAAGAACTTTCAAATTTATATATATATATATATATATATATATATATATATACACACACATACATACATATATATATATATATATATTTACACACACATACATACACATACACACACATATATATTCACATACATGCATACATATAAATATATAGCCACACATATATGTTGCGTATGTATATAGTATATAAAATGTATGTTATAATTACACACATGTATTTTCTTTTGAGTGAATATTTTTGTGAATATATATATATGTACACACATATATAATAAATTTCTAGATTATACATTTTAAACACCCTAAACTTTGGGAAGATTTTGTTTGAACAAAAATCCCCTCTAGCATTGTTTGTGGGTTTTTTTTTTTAACCACTAACTTGAGTTACTATTTATTTTTTCAAGCATGTTATCTTCAGAGGCAATTTTTATCCACAAGCCAACTTTTCCCTTTGTTTGCTTTTATTGGTTTCACCTTCTATTATTTCTGCCCTACTGTCCTTTCAGATTTTATCACCTATTGAACCCTGACCACAAAAGGATGTCTGCTCATTGACATGCCAATAGTCTGAGGAGATCCTCCCCGACCCCTCACCTCTGCCCCCTTCCTATCCTGGTGGAATAACAAAGGTTTTTCTCAAAATTTTTGCATGGGGGTCTGCAAAGGGGCAAGCTTGTAGGCTAAGTATATCAGCTTCCCCAAAAAATCTCATTCTTTAGATACTTTCATGGTTAATTAGAGAGAATAAAAACTAAACAATTCTTGATGCAGTTCCTACTTCATGTAGCCCCACTTCCTGCTTGAGACCACAAAGAAAGCTAAGCTTCTGTGTAAAGTGTTTGCTTTCCATTTCCATGTGATCCAAATAAACATTCAGTAATAGACAATATATTACAATAGGGCTTTAGATTTAAAATTGGGAGATTTAACTTCTAATTCTGGTATTTAGTAACTATTGTTAATTTGGGCAAGTGACTTGGTCTTGGTTTCCTCCAAATGAGATGCATAGATTAGATAAAATTGAAGTTCCTTCACAGCTTTAAATGCTGGACTTCTATGGTCTAACCCGCTAATTTCATTCACTTGGAGATACTGGTCTTCCCAAACATATTGGAATATTTATGTTGAAGACATAGGGTATTTCCCTGGTTTGGAATTCAACAGGAACCCAGAGTTATAGTCTAGAGAGTTCAGTTAACTAGGTACAACATGTCATAGTTCCCCAGGGAGCACAAAAGTGTTTCAAGAGTAGAATAGGAGTGTGATGTATTCTCTCTAGCTGATACTTGCATTTCTGATCCACTCCTGTTTCTTCAGGCTTCTGAGTCATCTAGGAGAGAAGAGTTAAAATGAAAACAACAAGATTTAAGGTCTTCTGATTGGTCTTTCTTTAAACCTCCAAGTGAAATGATTTTTCTCCATCTTTATCATTCCCATTTGTATTATTCACTGACTTGTTCTTTCTTGTAACAACTCAGCTAATAAGCAATTAAGTGTGTTTCTGAAAGAATTCATGTATATTAAAGTAGATAACATACTTTTAATGATTATTCAACAACTATGGATTGTCTGCTTGAAGACCTGCCCAGTTCTGCTCCCTTTGAAGGCAAGAGATCTGGGCAAAAGACAGAGAACAGGCATTCACTCTATATGCCTCTTGTTTCATAGTTAGAAAACTTTGAAGAACTAGCTTATTGAAATTTTTTATAATAAATTGTATTAGATTCTGAAGGTTATAGAAACCATTAAGGTTGTTTGAGAGCAATAGAATCCCCAAACTTCAAGAAAATCATCAGACAATAGCCATATCAGTAAACCAATATAATTATACATTTTTGAAGCATGAGGTTTTCTTCCTGTAAATGAACATGTTCAAAGAGGACTGGCTTCCTTAGAAGCAGTGTGTGGCAATAGAAAGAGAGCATGAAGTAGGGAGTCCAATTACCTGAGTTCACAATTATCTGAGTAAATCATTTCCCTGCTCTAGGCCTCAGTTTCCACATCTGTAATAGGAAGGAAGCAGCTTAGATGATCTGTAAGATCCCTCCCCAAGCTAAATCTAACCCTGGAAGCAACAGAATCCTCTTTAGACTGCTTTTAATCTTTTGATTCTTATAACCTGATATGATTTAATGCTGCTAAGTATACAAGATCTGCTGCATATAGCTTTCCTTCATTTCCCATCTTTTCCAAGTTTCCCTTTCATCATCCACTAATGCAGGTTATAGTTTTGACACCTGGAACTAGGGAGAAACTGCAAGTGCAGGTAAGTACTCAGCAATCCTTGGGATGGGCCAATGGGATTTGTTTCAAACAACATAGTTGAATCTCCAAATCCTCATTTAATCCTCGCTGGATGGTAGAACTCTCTGCAATTTAAAATATGATGGTATCTCAGACCTCTCTAAGAGTGGCTACAGATCTTTGAGTTTTCTCTAGTGGAGGAGGGCCTGGGGCTGGCTCGTTATTTATTCTTTCTGTTTATATTACTCTGATGTGGGATAGCTGGGCCTTCCAGTGCTTACCTTATAAATCTTCTGCCTGATAAGATGAAGCTGGCAGGTGTTTGCAGGGCTTGTCTTCAAGTTGTTTTATTGTTGGCTGCTGTAGTTTCAAAAGAGCCCGTTTATCTGCAAATGACTTCAGACATGGGCCCTGTTGACTTCTGCTCATCAGCACTGTCATTCATGTCATGTCTATCCATAAGCAGCAAACACAATTAGACAAAAAACACACCCCTGTTCTTAATAACAGCCCCTCCCCAGGAGACATAATCTATCTGGGTCTTAGCTGTGAGAATAATGGGCTCCTAACAGCCCTGTAAAGGAGATAGTCCATTAGATAAGTTACCATGTTCTGGAGGGTGGGATGGGCAGAAGGTACCAAGCTATAACAAAGAGATCTGCTAGTAGGTTCAAAGCTCTGAATTTTTGAAGTCCAGTTTAACAGTTCTTTGTGTTATAGATTTAATCCAATCTGACTTTGATCACTCATCCGTGTGACTTTGGGCAAGTGAATTAACCTCATTAGACCTCTATAAAATGAGAAGATAGGATGAGATGGTCTCAAAGATCTATAAATCTAAGATCTTTTTACTCAATTTAATGCCCACTCATTAGGTACCTACTCATGTCAGGTCCTATGCTAGACTGTTGAGATGCAAAGACAAAAACAAAACAGTTCCAATCTTCAAAGAGTTTGTATTCTACTAGAAAAAGAACTGGGAGTGATAATCTGGTTGACATTCTCAAATTAAAGAGGAGAAACTGAAACCAAGAGAGGTTAAGTCTTTTGCCCACAACTAGACTTCCACCTAGTCAGATTCTAAATCTAACCATCTTTTGCTTTATTATCGTTATATAGTTTTTTGTTGTTATTTGGTAGTTCGGGTTTTTTTGTTTGTTTGTTTTTTACTCATATCCAACTATTTGTGATTCCATTTGGGCTTTTCTTGGCAGAGATACTGAAGTGGTTACCATTTCCTTCTCCAGCTTATTTTATAGATGAGGAAACTTAGGTAAATGGGGTTAAGTGATTTGCTCAGAGTCACACAGCTAGTGTCTGAAGTCATATTTGAACTCGTCTTCTTAACTCCAAGCACAGTGTCCTATCCATTGTACCAATTGGTGCCTCTTTGCTTTCTTAGAGTAGATGAAAATTTTCTACTGAGGTTTATACTGATAAAATATATCCCAGCTCTTGAATTCTCACAACTTAGGTCATATTAAAATTCATGGACTTTAGTGTCAGAAAACCAAAGTTTGAATTATTTAAACTCACTGAACCTCAATTTTCTTATGGGCATAACAGTATAATACTTTCTTTACAGGATTGTTGTAAAAAAAAAAAAAAGGATCTGTTAAATTACACAGTACTATTTAAAGGCAGTTTATCATTATTGTTATTGAATCTCATTCTGGGAGTCCAGGGAGACCTGGGTTCAAGGATCTGTTAAATTACACAGTACTATTTAAAGGCAGTTTATCATTATTGCTATTGAATCTAATTCTGGGAGTCCAGGGTTCAAATCTCAGCAGATGCTTATTGACTATATGACTTTGGATAAGTCACTTAATTTCTGTTATTCTAGCAATTCTCCAGAACTAGAGCATGTATTTTTTTTTCAATTTTCAAAGCATGTGTTGATCCACATTAGAGTTGAGAGTTTCTTTAATGGGAGTAGCCTAAAGCAACAGAATCACAGATCCAGTTACATATATATATATATATACACACACACACACACACACACACACACACGTATATATGTTTCATATATAAATAATGCACAATGTATATAAGGTACATATATATGTGTGTCCTTTTATGTGCATATTTGTTTATATATATACACACACACACACACACACACACACACACATACACCTACACACATATAAACATATGTATATAAACATATATATAAGGCAGACACATGGTACACTGAATAGAGGACTGAGTCTGAGACTTTCATGAGTTCAAATCTGGTCTTGGACACTTCCTAACTGTGTGATCTTAGGTAAATCACTTAACCCTATCGCCTCAATTTCCTCATTTGTAAAATGAGCGCTATAATATCTTTGCTAAGAAAAGCCCAAATGGGGTTACAAAGAATGCAATATCATTGAAACAAATGAACAATAAAGTAACACACACACACACACACACACATACTTTTAAGTTTTTTTGTATTTCAGCTATATACAAAGTATTGGACTAGACACTATTAAAAGCACAAAATATTATGAGTCACTTCATACTTTCTGGAAGTTTAAAATATTGTTGGGGAAATAAATGGCTAAGATTCAAGGTTGTACATGATAAAGGCTTAGAAATGGTACTGATTGTAAATGCAGAGGAAGTTGTTGTTGTTTGTCCTTCGTTCTCAAAGAGGACCATGACATCGGGGAGGGGATGCCTTGCCAAGCAAGTGGATTGGATTTACATGAGGGAGAGCTGGGCAGGGTCATTTGCCTCCCTTTCTGAACAAGAAAGGCTTCATGGAGAAGGTGGTAGTTCATTAAGATGAACCTGGGAAAAGAGTTAGATGAGAGGTTAAGACAAGGGTTGGAGGAAATATTCAGAGAGAAAAGAGCAACCAATGTTAAAGTAGTGTTTTTGGAGTTTTTAGTTGTTGTTCAGTTGCTTCAGTTGTGTTAAGTGACTTACCCAGGATTACATATCTACTAAGTATTTAAGTCTAGATTTGAACTCAGTTCTTTCAATTCTGGTCCCAGTGATCTATCCACCGAGCTACCTAGCTATAAAAAAAGATGTAAAATATAAGGACAAATAGTCAGCTATTTTATTTGTTTGCAATCATATTTTGTTCTTTCAGTTCATCTGTTGATCTCAGTATAACATATTAACAACTACTTATTCTTGGTGAGAAAGACACTACTCTAATCTCAGAGGTTAGGCAATCATAGCAAGCTAAATAGCAACAGGGTCATTTCTCTAACTGTAGCTATTGGGAACAAGAAGATTGCTCCCAACCTAAGAAACACTTACGTTACAGCCTCATTTGCCAATTATTATAATGACTTAGAAGAGTAATTACCTTTTACTTGGCCCTTATTAAATCAAATCCATAACCACCACAATGGCCCAGCATCAACTTTGTATAATCTGGGCCATGGACCAGCCAAAAGAGGGATGACCTGGGAAAATAAAGGAGGGAAGAGGAGCCAAAGAGTCTTTCTTTTAGCCTCAGTGGACCCATTGTTTAAAAGGGGAGTAGGAGCCAAATGCACGCCTCCCTGTCATCAGATAGGCATATCTAGAGACAAGAAAAGGTAATAGTAATACGATGGAGCAAGGGCCAAATTTATAGTCAGAGAACTTAAGTTCAAATCCTACCTCAGCTATTTATTACCTACCTTGTTATTTATGACATTGTGCAATCTATGACATCTCACCTCAATGAGCCACTATTTTCTTCCTTGTAAAATGAGGGGGAGGGATGACTGACCTCCAGAGTTACTTCCAATTGTAACATGTGACCTTTCCTATTGTGGTTGAAGTTTTTCTAATTGTTCACATTTATATATAGCTTTAAGGGTTACAAACACTTTATGTATACAATCTTACTTGGTTCTCATAGTACTCTATGAGATAGAGCTCTCTCTGTTTTTTGTATTGTCTCCATTTTACTTATGAGAAAACTGAGATTATTACAGTATATCACACAATTAATATGTCTATGATACAAGATTCAAACTTTCGTCTTCCTGACTTCGATACTAGAGTTTTACCATCATCATAACATCTCATTGCTACCTCTCTGGAGATCATGTCTGACTTTTGATGGAGCTGGAGAATAGACTAGAATAGAATGGAATAGAAAAGAATAAAAGGTAATTGATAAATACACCCTATAATAATAAAGCTATAGTTATCTAGTCTAATCTCTTTATTTTACATATCTGGCAATTAGGACCCAGGGAGATATAAATAGACAAATAGATAGATATAAATATAACATGTGTATAACATAACATAAGTATGTATTATATATAAAAATATAATTGCACATATTTGTAATGGTAAAAATTTCATTAAACGTTTCCCAATACACACACACACACACACACACACACACACACACACACATATATATGTGACATATTAAATGTGTGATACACATTTAAGTTAAATTTGCATTATTACCATTTTCTTCATCACTTTCTTAAGTATAGACAATTCACAAAACAATAAATCAAGCCCTGATATGTGACCAATTCCCAAGATATAAATGCTTACACTGAAAATTTAACAATTGACTCTTTGAGCTGGTTGGTGCTAACTCCAGCACATCCTGTTTCTCCACCTATTTATTATAGGTACATTCCAAACTGTGAGGAGTCCCTGTAACTGAAGATGGCCTCTAATGATGCTAGAATTCATAAGGCACTTTCCTTTAATGAGCTTCAATTGTTTTTATGCCTACTCCTTTTAACATTCAAACTCAGGATAGCTCTAGAAATAAAAATAAACGAAAAAGAAAAGCTAAGGATTAGAGAGATTAAGTGATTTGTCTAAGGACACAAAATGAAATCTTTGAAATCTATAAGGTAAAATGCTTTGACTGAGGTCAAAATGTCTTCTCAGGTCTTCTCAGGTTCTCATGAACACTTTCGTCAAAAAAATAGTTTTATTAGACCTGGTGAGCACCAAAAAATGTCATTAAGAACAAAATAGATTAGAGTTTAGCATTCAGGAAAAGATTTGTTGTTGATAGGGGAATTATCCTCAAGTCAGCTATCTATAAAGAGGAGGAACCTGAACGTGACAGAGCTAAGTCTAGAATTGATTAAAGGTAAGAATAACAAGAAAAAGATACTGTATACAGATGAAAAAAATTCTCATGAACTATTTATTTAAACATTAAAAATGGAAAAAATGGGCAAACAAGTGACATTGAAATTGACCATAATTTTTAAAAAATCATTCAGAAGTCTAAGCTATTTAAATTAATTGCCACCATAATAAGACTTAAAGATGCCTCCCTCAAAAAACCATGTTAATCAGCAAACATCTCACTTACTTTCTAAACAAAGAGAGATGGCTGCCAAAGGCAACACAAATTTAGAATATAATCTCATTTGTAAAATCTTATAAAAAAAAAAAAGAATGATTAGTACTATCTAATAAAGTAGAAGAAGCAGTGGAGAATAAACCCAGTTTAAAAAAAAGTTTCCCAAAATATTCAACTAAATCAAGTGATTTAAAGGGCATTCAGAGATATGATTGGAAGGATTAATTGAAAATACAAATGATTTGCAAAAACCATTTTAACAAACTCTGTTTTTTCAATCCAGGATAGATGCATTACACTTGGATCCTAATTTCATAGTCCCAGATATAAATATAAGAAAGGTAGAAATCTTACCAAAGAGGGCAAAGATAGGGAAAATATCAAGCTTGAACCAAGTATGTATAAATGAAATCTATCCTGGAGACAATATAATTATAAGGGCATCGGGAGAGAGAACAACAAAAATAACTGAAATCGATGTCTAATCTCTATCTATTCAAAATATTTATGCGTCATCCATACATGAATTAAGGGCATCCTCAGTGAGAGTGTTAACAGGGAACAAGCAAGCTTCTGCAAATGATCTTTAACCATTTCACAATTTATTGAAAGTGGCAGAAAATGTTTTCATTTTACTGGTTATTTATTGGGTATAAAAATCAATCAATGAAATAAACCACTACTTTATAGTCTCTTTTCTAACAAGATATTTCCCATTCATAGATCAAGATTATACAAGTTTTTTAAGAAGATGTGACAATGAGGGGGGAAAAAACTTTGTTCAATGATATTCTGACTATAATCAACCAAGACATAACATAGAATATGTTTTCTTGCCAAAGTCCTTTTCCATTTGATAGAGAAAGGCTGGCATAAAGCAGTGCTTCTCAAACTTTTGTTCTCAGTATCTTTATACTATTAAAAATTATTGAGAATATGTAGAGTTTTTGTTTATATGAGTTTTATTTATGAATATTTACCACATTAGACATAAAGACTAATTTTGAATTTATAAATCCCATAAAAGGGTTTCAGAGACCCCCCCAGTATTCTCTGGACCATACTTTGAGAACCACGGGTGTAGAGATCCAAAAGAGATTCCTTGTGCATATTGAGGTCCTCCAAAATTGCAATTTGATGATGGCATTGTATTTATTGCATCAAGACTCGTAACATTGTCTTTTGGAATGAAAAACAAAACATCATTCTGTAAGAAAGCTTTGATCACTCTTGGAATTTTGGCCTTGCCAAGAAAAATACCAAATGGATGAAGAATGTCGGTTGCCCAGATTCCAACACGTATCTGAATGAACATATCATAAAGCATGTTCAACAGCTTGAACATCTAGAACAGGTAATAAATATGGATATTGACTTGGACCCAGAGTGGAACAGGAGGAAAAGAGTAGGTTGGATTGCTTTGGGGAAATTGTAAAGCCCCTTAACTGGTTTCAAGTTGGCACATCTTTACCAAACTAACATTTTTATCAGTATTGTTATGTCAATGAAATCTGGATTACCACTGTTTTTGAAGAATTAATACACACATATAACCAAGGATAAACTCCAAAAATCAAGAGCAAGGACAATAGCAAGAAATTTTATTATAGGAAGAAGAGAAAGTGGGCTAGTCATATTGCAAGAGTGAGAAATAAAAAGCAGACAACCAGAATGCTTCACTAATACCCTTATGATATGAAGAGAATGCAAGGAAATTTCCACCAGGTAGAGTGAACCCTCCGAGGCAAATTTTGGAAGATTATGGAATAGGCAGGTATGAATTGGTTGAAATTGGCATAAAATCAACATTTTTGGAGGGAGCTACTGGATCAATGAAATTGCAGATACATTTGAATATTTGAATTTGTAGATGAACAAGAATTATACAGAATGAGAAGCCGTGGAAAGGTCACAATTTTCATGGTAGAAATGTTAAACCAATTCATGCCAGAAGACATAAAAAAGCCCAATTTCTAGAACACAAAGACCTGGAAAAAATAACACACACATTATATTTTAAGAAATAACCATCTTTAACTATGATTTATGTTGTAGTTAGGGAAAGTGGGCCATTTCCATGTTTCACTCCTTTAAAACCCCACCTCATAGGAGTTCTCAGGTAGATGTTTTCTTCTTTTGCTTTCTAGCATGAAAATACTCTGTTCACTCCAGCACTGACAACAGAATCATAGATTATAAGAACTGCTAGACTGAAACCTTTTTAAAAGTATAATTATCTTACTATCTTTATAAAGAATATGTTCTTAATTTATTTTAGCTAACATTTATTAAGTATTTATTATTGTCCTTGCTTTAATTAGAGTGAATAGCAGAAATCATGTGTTTTTTCTTTACCACCAAGATTTAAATTTTGTATCACAGAGCTTTCTTTCACTTCCAAGAAGGAGAACTCATTTAATGCTTATAATTCTATCCACTTCATGATTGGGTAAAAAAATCAAATTTGTCTAGAGCTGAAGTTCTAATGGTAAGAAGTAGATCATCTTACCCATGTTGACAACAATTTTCTCTATAATGTTGCTAGAGTCTTCCTATCACTTCTTGGATAAAATACTAACTGCTCTGTTTGATACCCTACCAAGCTACCTTTTCCAATTTATCTATAATTATCTATAATGCGCCTCTTCAGATACTTTCCCCCCAGAGCCTGGAAGGTAACTCCTTTGCTTTAAAGAATCAGCTTGAGAATATGAGGAAATTCTCTAGTCTTGTATATGAAGCTTATTTTCATTTCCAGAAGATGTCCCTGTAATTCTTTATCTTCTGGAAACTATGCTAGAAATTTCAAAAGGAACGATCAACTTCAAGTCTTTATTCTTTCTCTACCAGGCTCAAAACACACTGACAAGTTCTTTACATTCCTGTAGTTTCTGAACATTGGAGGCTACCTACAGTTTGTCTGGAAAGGAAAAGACAGACCCCAAGGCCTGGCATCCTACCCTGGAGGTTGCCTGGATAGCAAAATCCTAAGAAGCACATAACCTTTCTGACCTGGGTTATACCTGTCTTTTGTAAGAGAGTCTGTTTATTTGAAGAGACATTTCCCAGATAGTTGTCTCTCTAAGGCATATGGTCCACTTTGCTGTATAATATTCTACCCAGTCCTCAGAGGGGGATTTCCTTAAGCTGACCAGTCTCCTTTATCCTCTATGCAGATGTTCTCAGGGCTGGTCTGAGAAAGGGGAAAAAAGAAATTCTGTTTGTGAGCCTTGTGTAAACTTCCTTTAAAAGTTCCAGTGATTACAGATAGCAAGATTAGCTCCTTTCCACCCCTACACACTTTTCCCGCCCCCTCCAAAAGGCACTCATCCAAACAGTGGGTTCTCTTAATGAAAACCTTCATTTTGTTTGGTAGGCTAGGTACTGGTGTTTCTTTACCTCCAAACTTGACTGAGCCAACAGAACATAAGTGAACCCTCAGGATTTTCCTTTTCCTCAAAGCATAAATGAATTGTCATGAAGCTATTTTTGAGAAAAGAAATTTTCTCCAAAATATTCATGATAGAAAATGTTATACAGAGATAAAACTATAGAATCTAAATACAGATAGAAGCATAATATTTTCACCTTTTTTTCCTTTCTCATAGTTTTCCTCTTTTGTTCTAATTCTTCTTTCACAGCATGACTCATATGGAAATATGTTTAATATGACTGTACATGTACAAGCTATATCAGACTGCTTATTGTCTTAGGGAGGAGAAAGAGAGAGAAAAATCTGGAATCTAAAATCATATAAGTGAATGTTGAAAAATATCTTTACATGTAATTGGAAAAAAATAAAATACTATTAAGTGGAAGGGAGGAAGAAAAGAAGACATCTCCTCCCAAGAAGAAAAATAAATAAAGAATTTTTTTTCCTCTGAAAGGAAATAAAAATTTGTGGATTCTTCACACACACACACACACACACACACACACCAGACATACCTAAACAAAACATATGCAAGCCTTTTCAATCTCATTGTGATGACTTAAAGAAATCTATTAATTGAACCAGACAGAAGAGATTTTCCAAATGTCAATGATAAATAAAGAGGCAACGAACTGGTAGAAATTTTAGAAGCTGAGGATTGAGAATACCAGAGCTTAAGAGTTATAGCATGGTAGCCATGTTAAATTACTTATAATGACCTGTTCTTGCTAGCTACACAAACCATTGAATATGTATTTTTTCTACTTCGTTGATGTCTCTAACTCATATCTATGACAAAATCCTGAGAGTAGTTGAATAAAGTAAGTTTATTTTTGAAGCATCCAAGAAAAGGGGAGTTTCTTTGGTGAAATAAGAATCCCACAATTGCTATAATGCAAAGGGTATAAGATATGAAGTTGAGGATTTAGGAGGACTAACTGAAGTTAGAGGATTCAAATCCTACTGTGGCCAATTCCTGGTTTTATCTTGCTGGACAAATAATTTAATTTCTCTTTGCCTGAGTTTTCTTGTCTGTAACATAAATGGATAATCATGATTTCTAAGATCCCTTCTGACTATGAAGCCTGTGAGCATGTGATAATTTGTCTTCAAAACACTTTACAAATGTTTTTCTCTTCATTGTTTCTCCTGACTTCCTACAAAAGACATAGGCATTCTTTTCTTGAGAAAAAGTGAAGAAACTGAAAAAAAGATGAAACAGCAACTTTGGCAAATCTGCAGAAGGGTCAGTAACTATCTCTTTGTAGTTTGTTTATAGGATGATGAGACTAGATTTATAAGAAACCTTAAAGGCAAGCCAGTCTAACATCTCCCCATTTTATTAGTGGAAAAACTAAGGCCAAGAGAGTGTTCAAACATCTATGAAAAGCAGACATCTTGACACTTCATGCTTTTTTTTTGTTGGAATTGCCTGTTGTTCTTAGTACTGAGATTTTAAAAACTTAAATGATTTATTAAAAATTAATAATCAAACTTGCACAGCAGCTATTGTAACTAATTTTAGTGCAGAATGCATTTTTCAGTCACTATTACTAAAAATACTTTGTCAATTTTCTCCCTTACATTTTTTTCTTTTGTGATCATAGCTAAGAGGCTATACATAGACTTATTGGAGTCAAGAAGACATGAGTTCCAGTCTTACCTTCATTATACATTATCTAGATGATCATGAGCAAGTCATTTCTCTTCTCAGAGCCCCAGATAACTTTAAGAAAGATAGAGTATGTTCCTGAACAAATGAAATCAAAGATATGCCCCATCCTACTCCCAGAATATTCTAGGAAATGTAAGATCAACATGAGATCATTGTTGTTGCTGCTTTTGTTTAGTTGCCTCCAACTCTTCATGATCCAATTTGAGGTTTTCTTGGCAAAGGTATTGGAGGGGCTTGCCATTTCCTTCTCTGGCCTGTTTTATGGATGAGGAACTGAGGCTGAGAGGGTTAAATGAGTCACCCTGGTGATAGAAAAACTCACTACCTCCTAAAATGACCCATTCAACCTTGGAAAGGCTCTAATAGGAAGTATTTCCTCACATTGAGCTAAAATCTAGCCTTTGTGAACTTTTGCAAGAGTTTTTTTTTCCTCTCTCATTTTATTTTTTCTCTCTTATATGTAAAAAATTTTTTTTTCAAATTTTGAGTCCCAAATTTTCTCCCTCCCTTCCTTTCCTTTCTAGTTTGATAAAGATTATACAAGTACAGTCACACAAAATATATTTTCATATTAGTCATGTGACAAAGAAAGTACATACCAAAAAAAAAAATCCAATAAATCTATTGATCTACATTTAGACCTCATCTGTTTTTTTCTCTGTAAGTGGATAGTATTTTTCAACATAAGTCCTTTAGAATTGTTTTGAATTATTGCATCGTTCAGAATAGCTAAATTATTCACAGTTGATAATTATTTGATATTGTGCAACTGTGTATACTGTTCTCCTATTTCTGCTCATTTCATTTTGTATCAACTTATATATGTTTTTCCAGATTTTTCTTAAAGCATTCTGTTCATCATTTCTTATAGTATGGTAGTATTTCCTCACAATCATACCACAATTTGTTCAGCCATTTTCCAATTGATGGGCAATCCCTCAATTTCAAGTTCTTTACTACCACAAAAAGAGCTGATATGAATATGTTGATACATGTGGGTCCTTTTCCTTTTTAAAATAATTTATTTATACAAATCTAGTAGTGGTATTGCTGAGTCAAAGGATATGAACAGTTTTATAACCCTTTGGGCGTAGTTTCAAATTGCTCTCCAGACTGGTTGAATCAGTTTACAATTCTACCAACAATACAATAGTATTTCAATTTTCTCCCATCCCCTCCAACATTTTTCTTTTCTGTCATATTAGTCAGTCTGATAAATGTGTCATGTCAGAGTTGTTTTAATTTTCTTACAAGCATTTGAATATAACTTTTATGACCAAGCCTATCATAAATTCTAAGTTCATAGGAGAAGCAAATTAGGTTATCATGGAAGTTCATCCTATTTGTACCTAAATAAGAACGTTATCAGAAATGCCATACCCTTAATAAATATTGCCTGCTTCTTCAGATATGGCTGAGTTTGTTCTCAGCCCCTTCTTTCCTCCTCTCCCCACCTTTCCTCCCACCCCACCCTCCATGGTTTTTTCTTTAAGGTCAGTTGAGGCCACCACTCCAAGTGGTGGACATGTGAGGAAAAGCTACTTATTAGTCTGTTTCAGAATTGGAACAAAAAAGTTTTTTTAGATTTTATAATTAATTTATCTCTTCAGAATACAGGATCAGGAAGCCAGCAAGCAGAAGGGAGCATGGTGTAGTGGAAAGTACACCAGGTTTAGAGTAAGAGCAGCTGAATTCAAATCTTAACTCTACTGGTTATTCATTACTGATCCTGACCTAGATATATCTTCTCTTTGGATCTTATTTTCTTCTTCTAACTTAAAATTCTATGAGTGATGAAATATCACATAACAATCACTAGCATTTCTATAATGCTTTGAAGTTTTGCAAGATATTTTATATATGAGATAATGTTAAAGTAATATGTTAAGTTATCTCATAAGTTAAAATAACCTTATGAGATAGGTACAAGTATTATTAAAATTTTAAATTTGTACTAGATCAGTGATTTCATTAGGGATTTCATTTCTCAGAAAACTCCCAAGGAGAGAATTGTTTTGTCAATGTAGGTTGGTAGCTTTTCTTCAATTTATATTCTTTGAGAGTTGCTTGACTCACTAAAAAGGTAACTGATTTCCCCAGGATTACACATCCTGGGATGGAATTGGATCAGAGTCAAGCCTTGAACCTGACTCTGAGATTAACTCTATCTACTAAACCACATGAACTCTCATTATTCTTATAATAGAATAGTATTCCTATTTTACAGTGAGTAAACTGAAGGTCAGGACATAATCTAGAACATGGTCTTACAACTTTCTTTTTCTTTTTTGTGGAGGCAATTGGGTTAAGTGACTTGCTCAGGGTCACTCAGCTAATGTTAAGTGTCTGAAGCTAGGTTCAAACTCAAGTCCTCCTGACTCCAGGATTAATATTCTATCCACTGCCTCATCTAGCTATCCCTTACAACTTCTAAATAACAGAGATGGGATTTGAAACCATCTTCCTTTTTACATATTTGTTCATTCATTCTTAACTTTCATTTTTTAAAAAAATGGTTCTTTCTTCTAACTCCTCCCCACTTATCAAGAAAGTAAGCAATCTGATATCCATTATACATGAGAAGGCAAGCAATATATCAATTCTACATGTGAGAAGCCAGGTCTTCCAAACCCTAAGACCATTACTAACCACTATACCATGCTGACTCTCAGGCATCCAGTGCTACACTGGGTATTGTGAGAGTTATAAAAGAAATATGACATTGTTGTAAAATATGATTCTCCTTCCCCCCATTGATTGGTTTTGCTTAAAAATGTTCTTTTTTATTAATATTTTATTTTTCCAAACACATGTAAATATAGTTTTCAACACTCATTTTTGTATGATTTTGTGTTCCAAATTTTTTTCCTCCCACCCTTACCTCCCCTTCCCAAAGACAGCAATCTGAAAGGTTATACATGTGTGATACTTTTAAACATATTTCCATTTTTGTCATGCTATATAAGGAAAATCAGACAAAAAGAGAAAAAGCCATGAGAAAGACCAAGCAAACATGCAAACAAATTAAAAAGGTGAAAATACTATGCTGTATAGTCTCCATAGTTCTCTCTCTACATGCAGATGATATTTTCCATCCCAAGTCTATTGAAATTATCGTGGATCACTGCACTGCTGAGAAGAGCCAAGTCTATCATAGTTGATCATCATATAATCTTGCTGTTACTGTATACAATGGTCTCTTGATTCTAGTCACTTCACTCAGCATCAGTTCTTTCCAGACTTTTCTGAAATCAACCTGCTCATCATTTCTTGTAGAACAATAATATTCCATTATATTTATATAATGTAACTCATTTGGCCTTTCCCCAACTGATGAGCATCCACTCAATTTCCAATTCCTTGCCACTACAAAAAGAGCTGCTACAAACATTTTTGCACATGTAGTAGCTTTTCCCTCTTTTATAATCTCTTTGGAATATAGATTCAGTAGTGACACTTCTAAATCCAAGAGAATGCATAGCTTTATAGTCCTTTGAACATAATTCCAAATTGCTCTATTGAATGATTGGATCATTTCACAATTCCACCAACAATGCATTAGTGTCTCAGTTTTCTAACATCCCCTCCAACATTTATCATTATCTTTTCCTGTCATCTGTAAGATGATTCCTGCTCTCAAGAAGTGTATAGTCTAGTTAATATTCACATAGAGCCAAAAGATAAAATGCTATTTTATTTTCCTTCTCCAGAAAGGTTTTAGAATCTATGTATATTATATATAAGAATATACAAATAAAGAAGGAACCACTGAAGGTAGAGGATATGAATTCTTCACACTGTCTTTCTGTAATTCTAGGGAAGAAAGCCTCAGGTGGCCAGCTGAGGGCTATTCACAGAAGTCATACAAGCAAGGTGCCATTTATAAGACTGTATTAAAGTAAAGCAATAGAATGAACTGCAGCCAGTGTTCATCTCTTCCTCTAAGTATGGTCAAGTCTCTATAACTTGGAAGATGATTATCAATTCTGTGGATTCCTCAGATTCCCTTCTCTTTCTCGCAGTGTCATCTTTTAGAGATGTTAAAATTCATTCTATAAAAGCAAAAGCAAAATGAGAGTAATAGAAAAGGAGGGTTTGAAAAGTCCATCAATCATGCTGTTATTGATTAGTAATTCTGGTGAAAGGAAGTCCAATTATTGGCTAAACTCCTTTGTTTGGCATTTAAAGCTTTTTACAATCCTAGCCTACCTTTTTATAGCTTTATTGCACTTTCCTTCTGTGCACTATCCAATGCAGCCAAACTGGCATTCTTGCTGAATTTCATCTATGGTACTCTCTATCTTGACTCTCCACCTTTATAAAAGCTATGCCTCCTGCCTGGAATGTACTCACTCCTCAGTTCCCCTGTCAGAATTCCTATTTTCCCTCTAAACTCAGCTCACATTTTCCATTCTCCATAGGAGCTAGTGCATTTCTGACAAAATAATTTATGTTTTCTCTATAGTATAGGTAAATATCATCTCCCTCATCTAGATTATAAAGTCCCCTAATATAGGGACTACCCCATTTTTTTTGTACTCAGGTTTAGAATATAGTAAATGCTTAATCATTTCAATTGCTAATATTATCTGCCATTGTCTCCTTTTCAGAGCAGTTATGCCATAGGTTAATGTTTTTGCCCTACAACAGGGCTTCTTAACCTGGGACCTATGAACATTTAAAATATTTTTAAATTTGATTTCATTTTTAGTTCCAAATTCTCTTTTCTTACCACCTTCTTCATCCATCGAGAAGGCAAAAATCATAATATGTATTTTATATTTGTGAAACATGTAAAATATGTTTTTACACTAGTCATGTATGAACATGTTTTAAAAATATTTTATGACTTTGTTTCAATAAAATTGGCTTCCTGGATCTCTTCGATAAAGAGAGCCTTAATTGATCAAAGATGGACAGAAGCAGCTACACCCAGAGAAAGAACACTGGGAAATGAATATAAACTGCTTGCATTTTTGTTTTTCTTCCTGGGTTATTTATACCTTCTGAATTCAATTCTCCCTGTGCAACAAGAAAACTGTTCGGTTCTGCACACATATATTGTATCTAGGATATACTGCAACCCATTCAACATGTAAAGGACTGCTTGCCATCTGGGGAAAGGGGTGGAGGGAGGGAGGGGAAAAATCGGAACAGAAGTGAATGCAAGGGATAATGCTGTAAAAAATTACCCTGGCATGCGTTCTATCAATAAAAAGTTATTTAAAAAATAAATAAATAAAATTGGCTTCCTAGCTACTTTTATTTTATGCACTTAAAAACATTTTTTTTCTGAGGAGTTGAGAAGCTTTACCAGACTGCTTGAGAGGTTTGAGACACACAATAAATACAGAATCTTTGCTTTAGAAAATTTTTCTTGACTCTTTTATTGTCCTTAGAAAGTCCAGAATCAGCTGTAATATGCCTGATAGAGAGACTGGCTGAAATATCTAAATGTTTCACCTGAATTTACATCTTATATTGGCTGGGGTCTTTTCTTATCTGCCATGAACCTTATCTTAGATAAATAATAGTTCCAGGAATGTCAGAGTAACCACTTATCACTGAACCTGACTCCAGGACCACAACAGACCAAGAGAAACTAAAATTTTTTTCTCTCTATGTAAATAGGTTCAATTACAGTGATGGGAGATAGAGATAACATTGATAATTGAAATCCACAAATGATCCAGAAACTTTAAAAGAAAAAAAATAATTAACTTCAGCATTCTACAACTTCTCAGGATATAACCAAATCTGAAGCAAAGTCTTGCACATAAGTGTTTAATAAATGCAAATGTATGCACGAATCAGTGAATAAATGAAAAACTATTTATCCTGGCTGTCAAAAACAATTGGTTTGATTTTCTCTTTCCTCCTTCCCACACTTTGATTTTGGTGGTAAGAAGAAGGGAAAGGGAAAGGGAAAGAAGTGATGAACAAGAGGGAGAGAAATAAAACATTTTGATAATCCTTAAACATTAGCTTCTGGAAAATTGAGTTGTGATTTAGAAATCACAAGTTTTTAGAGTTTAAGAGCTGTAAAAAGTTCAATTTTCCTTTTAATTGACAATGAAATGAGTCTCAAGAAATGTGACAAGGTAATACATAGCAAATCAATAAGCATTTATTAAATCCTTAATATATGCTTTGGATTGTGAGCTATTTGAGAGTAGGGGCTATTTTTTGCAATTTGTGTGTGTGTGTGTGTGGGGGGGTAACTTTAGCTTAGCACGGTGCCTGATACATGGTATGTACTTAATAAAAGTTTTCTACTGATTATTGACTGACACATAGTAGGAACTAAATAAATGTTAATTAATTGGTCAAATTGACCAGATAATGTCAGATACTAGGGGATACAAATAGAAGCAAAAAGAAATATATTCCCTACCCTCAAAGAGCTTACATTCTCATGGAAGAATATAACACATATAGAGGAGCTGAGTTGGAAAGAAAGAAGGAGGCACAGTCTCAAAGATATGATAAATAAAGGAGTTCAGAGGGGCAGGAGTTAAGCTAAGAAAGAAATACATGAGTGAACATGATTAGCTTGGGATCCCTTCCTTCTTAAAAATGAATGTTTTGAGAGAAAATCATCAATTAGAGGAAGCATCCACAGGGATAGAAAGATTTTCCAGCATGAGGTTGTTGGAAAATGGTGTAGTAGGCAGCTTATAGGGTAAAAAGACTATAGGAACGTGGTGGGAAAAGATATTTGGGGAGTGATAGTAGGACTTACTGAGGAATGAAGGAATGAACATGGGTGATCTGAGGACCCTTCCTTAAAACATAAATCCTGAGAAAAAGATTTTTAAAGAAGTGGGAGATCACCCAGACTGAGAAGACTGTATAGGAAAAAAAATATTTCAGGATGAAAAGAATACTGGGGAATGGTGGAGAAAAATGTCAGTCAGTTAATGGAAGAATGGGTATGAAACCCCCATTATCATGGCAAAGATAATGCAATGGTGTGTGTTGAGCACACTGAAGCAAACAGGGTTAAGTCATTTGTCCAGAGTTACATAGCTAGTAAATGTCTGAGGTTTAATTTGAACTCAAGTCTTCCTTATTCCAGGCCTTGTGCTTTATCCACTGTACCACCTAGCTGCTCACTTTGCATGTAGCAAAAACTTAATGAACATTTATATAAATAAATTTCATTGAATCACAATGCTGAAAAAGTATCTTTCATTCAACTTCAAATAAATTCAGGAAAATGAAACATTTTTATCAAGGGTTGAAACAGATAACTAGAAAGTGATGTAAGATCCATACCATTTCCTCCAAAAACTCCTATTGATTAAAGATTTATATTTTGACTTTGGTTGGTTTATGTTATCAGATATGCTTTCATTTCAATCTTTTCCAAGTGTGTTGTTTGTTTTGGAAGTTAGATGCATTTTTCTTACTTGAGGATCCTACTTAGTTCCTCCACCCTGTATGTCACTTAATGAAGGAAGCCTAATTTGAAATTTCATCTCATAATGTTTAGGTACCCAAAAGAGGCTGTTTCTATTTCAACAAAAGCTAATGCCATCATTTCCTTATAAACAAGCTGCTATTTTGAAGAGAATTGAAACTGGTTATTGTAAGAACATCAGAGCTGCCAATCAGATTATAAGAAAACCTCTGCTCATGCATTGCTGGACAAGTTTGGAGCAAAACAGCCCAACCTACCTATTTACTTGGCAAGCATCCAGTATGGGTTATCTCAATCCAGCTCTTTAAGTTATCCCCATTTAAACATATACATATGTGCAAATATATGCATATAGTTTATGTTTGTATTATATCAATACTTACATCATACAAATACATATTCACATATATTAGAAATGTTTATTCAGTTGTGAATAAAATATCTTACAGATGTGTCTAAACTTTTATCAAAGTAATGACTAATTAAAATGAATGAAAAACTATTTCTTTCTTGAAATGTTTTTTCCTGCCCTTTCACAAAAGCTGTGATCCCATTGACTAACTTAGAAAATGTTGATTAAATAAGTGAGAAAGTAAATAGATAAGAAATATATGGTCATGCAACTCCCCCACAATGGAAACAGTCCTAAGGAAAAGAAACTCAGTTACAATGGAAGGGAATGCCAATTTTCTCCCAGGGTAAAATGTTATTTCATAAAATTTCAATAGTATGCAGGATTAATTTCACCCTTCTGATTTGCTATGCAGTTTTGCACAATAATACACATATATTTCTTTGACTAACAAGGCAAAGGAAAGATGATAGTGCTTAAGAGAGGCCTTTTTTGTGCCCATATTTGGTCTAAGCTGTCAATTGTAATTGACTGACATTTCATATTTCATTTTCCCCTTTCAAGAGATTGTGGTTATTTCATGATTTTATGCCATATATTATCACTGGAAAAATATTTGATGAATTTTTGTTTTGAATTAAAATTTGTAATGACTCTAAGCTTTTCCTAAGCTTATGTTTCCTAACATTTAGAGATATCCACAAGTGGAATGGTAGTGACTCTGGAGGTAGTGACAATCTCTCTGTGGTCTTTAAGCAAAGATTGGATGACCTTTTGTCAAATATACCATAAAAATAATTCTTGTTCTAGAACCCTGGTAAACTATATGGTTCTGAAGTACCTTTCAACTTATTAGTTTATGATACCTTGTGTTAGCATTTCTTGCCACATTTGCATCATGGGAGTAAGAAAAGGGTCTTCCCATAATAGGAAAAACATATTTCTTAGAACCAATGAACAGTGTTTCCATTGGAAAATCCCAAACATGAATGTTCCTAACTTTCCCAACTATAGTAGAGTTATTAAAGGGGGGAACATAGTATGGATTCTTTGATCAACTGATGTCAAACAAGTTATTTGACCTGGAACAATCAAAACAAATAATTAACAATAGCCTCCATTTTATTGGCCTTGATTTCACAAATTGCCCTCTTTTTTGTGCATTGGAGATGATTCATTTTACTTCTTTACTACCTCTTTTCTATTAACCATCTGAAAAATACTTATAAAATGAACTAAAAGGCAATGGAGTAATATGGAGTAGTGGATAGTAGACTAGACTTGAAATCAAAAAGATCTGGATTCAAATCCTATTAGACACACAACTAGTGGCAAGTCATAAAATTTGTAAGTATGCCTAGACAACTTAGATGCCCATAAAATTTCCTCATCAGGAATTTATCAGATTGATAAAATTGGTGATCTGGTCTCAAAAACGTGTACATTTTTGTAAACAACATACATTTGCAAAAATTAATTCTAGACACGTTCTTTGCAAATACTTTTAATTCTTTTTCAACTATAAGTCTTCCTGAAAGACAGTCTTGCTTTGGAGCATATCCAGAAACAACCCTGCCCCACTGTCTCTGTCTCTGTCTCTCTGTCTCTTTCTGTCTCTGTCTTTGTCTTTGTCTTTGTCTCCTTCTCTCTGTGTCTGTCTCTCTTCTTTTTCTCTCCAGATATCTCTGTCTTTGTCTTTGTCTCTGTGTGTGTGTGTGTGGTGTGTGTGTGTGTGTCTTTCTATATGTGTCTGTCTCTCTGTCTCTGTTTGTCTCTGTCTATCTCTCTCTGACTCTGTGTGTCTCTGTCTGACTGTCTCTCTGTTGGGTGTGAGAGTATTGAAAGTAGGGTAAAAGATCTATTTTTGTTCGGAGAGGGCACAATTCTGTCATTCTTGGATCCAGCAGTTTTTCTTGCCCTCTATTCCACAAAACTTGAATTTCTGTCAAAGGTTTACCAAACATGGCTCACTGACTTGAGTTTAGACCATAACTTGTGTTACTGGTTTAAGCATTTTCAGACTATGAAAGTTTTAAAATAATTGAACCTGCGTGAGATATGACAAACTAGGGTAGAGGTAGAATGCACACAAAAAAGAAAGAATGGGAATTAATATTTACCTACATTATCAGTGAAGAGATTACTCTGGCTTTTGCTATGCTTAAACACGGGAGATTTGTTCAACTGTTAACATCTTAAAGAAGACATTGCAGATGCCAATATCTTTGGCCCAGCCTGGAGGAGGGAGTTGGCACTATAACGAGGAGGGTTTTGAGAAGCTCACTGGGATATTCCGAGTTCTCTGCCAACACAACAAACCACTGTGTTCATGAAATTGTTATTTGACTAATCTAAATGAAGTTTAATAACACTTACAACTTCAAAGCACTCTAAAAACATTAACTAATTAATCGCCACCTTAACCCTCCAAGGTATATAGATGGTTGTGATTATCCTCGTTTTACCGTTGGGAAAAAATGAAGCAAAGAGGTTAAATGTGCTTGCCTGAGGCACCAAACGGGGCTGAAGTAAGAAATGTCTATTGCTTAGCTCCAGAGCCTGAATCTTGGACTCTGCATCCCTCTTTTCCAGCTCTTCTCACTTTATGGACCACTAAAAATCAGTGATGATGGCAAATCATCTTCCCAATGTTATTTTGCATTTGACCCAGAAATTGTGTGTGTGTGTGTGTGTGTGTGTGTGTGTGTGTGTGTTTAGGAGATAGGGGACTGAGGCAAAACAACAACAACAACAACAACAACAACTGTGTTTTCAATCTGATTAGAATCACAATTCAAACTGAATCCTTTAGGAAGGATTTGCAGCAGGCTAACAGGCAAGATTAAACTCATTAGATAACTGCATGACTTCTTTGAATAATCAATTACATCTGGATTGAATTATTCCATTTGCCATTGAATTTTTTCCTTAGTGTGCAGTGTAAATGCAACTATCCAGTCTTTATGTTCTCCTGTCCTTTCTAGAAAAAACAGATCTCTGGGGCAGTTAGGTGGTGCAGTGGATAGAGCACCAGCCCTGGAGTCAGGAGGACCCGAGTAAATCTGGTCTCAAATACTTAACACTGCCTAGCTGTGTGACCTTGGACAAGTCACTTAACCACAATTGCCTCAGCCAAAAAAAAAAAAAAAAAAAAGGCTTCCACCAATAATAATAAATAAATAAATAGAATAAAAGAAACAATAATTGTTGTAAATAATGGCAATTATAGTAATACATAAAGCAATATAGCAATAAAGAATAGCAAAAGCAGGAGTATCAGTAATAGTAGTAGCAAAAACAATAGTGGTGATGGTAGTAGTAGTAATAGTAGCAATAGCAGCAACAGCGGTAATAATTATAGTAACAATAATTGTAATATTAGTGATAAAGGAGTGTAATGAGCAATTGTAGTAGTAGCAGCAGCAATACAATAGCAAATGCAGTAGTGATAATACCATGTTTCCCCAATAATAAGACACTGTCTTATTATTTTTTAGGACAGAAAAACACCCGAGGACTTATTTTCAGGGGAGGGCTTATTTTAATGAACATTGACAGCAATTTTAATAAACAGGTAAATGTGAACAAAAAAAAGTACCTTTATTCAATAATGATCTTGTCATCTTCTTCAACAACATTGTCATAAGTTCCATACCCTGAATTCCGTCCTGGATGTCTTGCGCCTCTATTTCCTTCAGAAGAAGTGGACCCAATCTGTCATGTCCAGCAATATAGCTCTCTTTAAATGAACATGTCTTGTCCAGGTAACCTGCTCGTAGTGCCTTGGCGACACAGCGGTCAGTAATTTTATCCCATGACTTCTTCACCCAAGTCACGACTTCTTGCAGACAGGGCTTCACAAAGTTTCCACGCTGATTTCTTTCCATTCTATTTTCAATGTAGTCATTGACTTCCATGCGCAAATGGTCCTTGAATGGCTTGTTTATTGCAATATCAAGGGTCTGGAGATAGGCAGTCATTCCTGCAGGAATCATTACTTGATCTATTCTTTTCTCTGCAAGGAATTCTTCATTTCTTTAGCGTGGTGAGCGCTGGCCGAGTTCTTCTTTTATCCTCCATCATGCCCCCTGAGTTCTTCTTTTATCCTCCATCATGCCCCCTCACTCCCACTTACATACCGGGTTTTTATGTTGTCCTGCCTCAGCTCTCCTCCACAATGGCTCCAGCAAGCAAATCACTGGGGAAGAACAGGATGACGTGCTCACTGCTGCAGCTCTGATTGGATGCAGCTCGGAGCGTGGCGTGCATTTCACCCGGGGGGGGGGGGGTGTTGGGGAGGGCCGCGGAGGGGTGCATACAGAGGGTACCGTAATGTAGCATGTAGCGCAGGGGATCACCTTCACTACAGTAGCAATCTCAATAGGGCTTATTTTGGGGGGAGGACTTATTTTAGAGGAATCTTACACAGCAAGGGGAGGGCTTATTTTTGGGATAGGCCTTATTATCGGGGAAACATGGTAGTTGTAATAGTAGCAGCAACTATATAGTGTAAGTTTTACAAAGTGCTTAACAAATATTATTTCATTTGATTCTTGGAACAACCTGAGATAGATTCTATTGCTATTCCCATTTTTTTTTAGAGGAAGAAACCTCAGGAGATAGTTGAGTATGTGAGATCAAATTAGATCTTCCTGACTCCAATGTCACAACAATGTCACAAAATAGAATAAAATATAACATCATAACTAACCTTTGGAAAGAAAGTTCTATTATTAAGTATAATCTTTCCCAAGGAAGTCCTACTTTTTTTTCAGGTTCTTTTGTACTAAATTGAAATCCTTCCTTCCTCCCTCCCTTCCTTTCTTCCTTTTTTCTTTTCTTCCTTCCTTCCTTCCTTTCTTCCTTCCTTCCTTCCTTCCTTCTTTTCTTTCTTCATTCCTTTGCCTAAGATACCTTAAACCCAATATATCTTTAACTGAAATCACTATCTATTTACCCAAACCTTCCTTCTTTTTATTTTTATTTTTTTCAGATTTATTTTTGAATATATATTGCTTTATGAATCATTTTGGGAGAGAAAAATCAGAGCAAAAGGGAAAAACCATGAGAGAGGAGGAAAAAAACTGAAAAAAGAAGTCAAAATTGCATGTGTTAATTTGTATTCAATCTCCATAGTTCTTTTTATGGATGCAGCTGGCATTTTCGGTCCAAAGTTTATTGGATTACTTTGGATCATTGAACCACTGAGAAGACACAGTAAAATAATTGTTTCTTATAAAAACACATTGTGGTATTCTGTTTTTTAATCTACTCTGCTATTTACTTTTGTTTTATGGGAGAGTTTATCCCATTCACATTCACAGTTATGATTATTAGTTCTGTGTTTTCTTCCATTCTATTTTCTCCCCTGTATATGCTTTTGTTTTCTCTTTCCACCCTGTCCTTAATAGTATTTTTTTATCCATCCCATTTACTACATTATTTCCTAACACCCCTCCCCCTTTCTCTTACCTTTCCGCCCCCCCCCCCAGTCTTTCAGCCCTCCCTTCTATCTTGTCCCTCCCTTTTCTTTTCTCTTTCTCCTATTTCTTTATAGGGTTAGATAAATTTCTATATACAATGAATGATTGTTGTTCCCTTTTAGAGGCAAAACTCTGATTAGGTATTTAGACACAGAGATACTCAGTCAATTATGTTCAAACTGGTTTGAACCTGAATCAACTACAATGACCTGGTTTCAACCTATTTTCACCAGTTTATTCTATATTCAACTGTTTGAACAGATTGGAATGGCTTAAACCACTTTGAACTGATAGACTTAAGCACTTAAGTACATAGAATTAGGTACTTAAGTGCTTATGTGCTTAAGTAATTGAATATGTGCATACACACATATATATATATAACTTATGCATTTAATTACTTGTATTACTACAGATTTATGTATGTAGGTACATATAACCATATTTAGGTAATATATATATATATATATATATATATGAAACTAGACTAAACCAATTCAATTCTGAGCAAAAGTAAACCTGTTTTAATTCATCTGAACCAGATTTAAATGGTTTAGACTGATTTCAAGGGTTGCAACAGATTAGACTGGTTTGAATTGATAGGCAAATGTAGGTGCTTAGATACTAAGAATTACTATTTAAATACATAGGCATTTAGGTAGTTAGGTAATTAGAAACAGTGTTACTTAGTTAATTAGACATTTAAATGTCTAGCTACTTAGTTATTTCAGTAACTAAGGTAATTTGAAAGCTAATTAGTTAATTAGATGCTTGGGAACTTAGGTGTTATATATTCAAGTACTTTGGTACAGGGGTCCTTAGATAATTAGATACTTGGGCATTTAAATACTTGATCATTTAGGTACTTAAGTAAGTGGTAAGTATACATTTAGATTCTTAGGTTATTATATAATTAGGTATTTACTAATTCACTTAAGAATAGCAACTTTAAAAAACTATACTCATTTTAGGAGAATCAAAAACAAGTCAGCTGCTAAATTTCTATTAAGATCTTTGCTTGTTTTCCCAAGATTAATTAGTCTGTTTCAAAGCAATAGTCTGTCAGTACTTTGAATTGCTTTGATTTGTTTACTTCTATCACATTTTCCTTCTCTTTTCTGTGTAACTGTTTCATTGTGGTGCTTGAATCATCCTTGAGAAACTTGACTTCTCACCAACAGCTTCTACAACACCTCTAACAGTCACTGAAATGTGTTCTGTAAGAGCTATAATTTTTGTACAACTCCTTGGAGTAATTTCAACTCTTAAATATCATGAAATTAAAGACAACAGAAAAGAATAATGAAACACATATGTATACTATGAAACACAGCACTCAATTGATGAGAATTAACTGAAGTTGGGGAAACAAGCTCAATATAGTTTCATCTGGTCAATTTCAGACCTTCTGAATTCTAATGCCTACTATCACAAAATTAAACTATATTAAAATTATTACATATTCCAAGAAATTAGCATGCCACTGTATAAATGAAGAGAGAGAAAATGCCAGCGGAAAATTTTAAAGATGGAGGAATGTGACCATGGTGTTCTAGTAATCTTGGGTAGCTTTTTTTCATTCTATTCTGTGCTTTCCTAGAGACCAGAATAGTTTGATAAACCCAGCTGTGTAAATTGCCTGAAGTCAGGCACGGAATACATCAAAATGTTCGATAGAAACAAATCTGTCATGATCAGCAACAGTTTTGCCCAGTGGCAATGGCAATACCACAAATACCATGTCCCAATTCTTAGATATGTACACAAGCACATCTAAGGTCATGGGACCCTGACACTCCAGTGCTAAAGTGATGAATTTATTGCTTACAATTGTTCCCCAGAGAACATGTAAAAAGTCTCTCTGGCCTTTTAAAAACAGGAGTGAAATTCATTTGGCATTTTTCTGGGCTTTTCCTCATCAATATACCTAGGTCACAGAATTACCTGGCCTTGGGGTCCCTTCTAGGTGTTATTATTATTCCTATTTTATAAGTGATGAATTTGAGATTTTAGTGGCTCAACTAAAGTCACACAGATAAATATCATGCTGGCAACACTTCCAACTTGATAGCCTCTTCCTTTGCTGAGTTCATTCCTGCAAACTCCATTTGAGAAAGTAATCACACCAGTCCTCACTTCAAATATAGCTTGACCTAAGAAATGTTGGATTTCTTCTCCATTTTGCCCCTCCTTCGTAAAAAAATTTGGGATTTTGTTGGAAAAGAAGACTAGATAGGTTTGCCATTTTCTTCTTCAGCTCATTATACAAATGATGAAACAGAGGCAAATAATATGTGTGACTTATCCAGGATCATACAGCTAGTGTGAAGCCAGATTTTAATTAAGGAAGATGAATCCATGAAATGGCCTATTGGAATGACATGAAAACTAGAGCACTTCATGGCTCTCTTTGCCCATTAGCCCATCTCTGCCATCTCTGCCATCTCTGCCCTTGCTGACTTGGCAAACAGCCTTGTTCTAGAAATGACACTGGTTTCTGAGCCCTTGCCTCTGTGACTTGTGAACATTGCTATCCTGCATCTGGCATTCATAAAATGTGAGCAGGGACACATCTATTTTAAACATAAATACTTACAGAATAAATAAAATTTCAAATAAAAAAAAACATTACTCTATTCACTGCATCACTTTATATAACTTTAGTTTCCATGGGATCTAAAATAACTCCTTCCCACATCCATTCAGGATTTCAAGAAGATATTCTGGGGACATTTATTATGGGATATAATTTACTAAATGAATTACAATTATATATAGGGAGAGAAGACATGGAGGATTGTGAGCATTACTTTTTATCACTGATGAAATCACAGAATTACCAAAATATTGAAAATGTACATGCATGCATGCATGTGTGCTTGTGCATGTGTATGTATGTGTAGTGTATGTGTGGGTTCAGTACTAAATATCCTCCAAGAAGTAACAAGCTTCTTTTGCAAGCAGTCTTTTTTTTTTAATTTAATTCTTCATTTGATACTCATTATTAAGGGAACATATTAAAGGGGAAAAAAATCAAAAAGGGAACATCAAACAAGGTTTTACATATTATCTATATATATATATTTCAAGGAATCTTTTATGAGTTTTGGAATAAACATAGATATATAAATCAATGTATGTATTATAAATATATAATATTGACACTTTGCTGGACTTAGGGGGTACTGTGCCCATTTCATTCTCTACTAAACAGGTTGTTTTACTGGACTCAGACATATGGTGCAAACTAAGTTCAGTCCTGGGAGAATCTGTCATTTAATGGGAAGAGTAGTTTACTTTATTCCTATTGGCTCAATATTCACCACCTTAGCAAAAAAAATTATTGTTTAGGGTTTAGGTTGGATTCCTTTCCAGATTCTCCCCAAAGTGAGATGCATAGGGTCATAGCTTCAAATCTAGAAGGAAATTTAGAAACCAATGTATGCAACCCTATTGTTTTGTGAACAAGAAAACAGACTCAGAGCAAGTAAGATTTGCTCAAAATCTGATACATTTCTGGTAGGAGCTGAAATCAAGTCTTTCTGATTGCAAATCTAGTATTCTATTCACTATACCATCCTGCTTCTCTGGACAGATAATTTTTTTCTTATTTTTTTTTCTTTTTGTTTTTCTACACCAAAAGAAACGTCAAATATAAAAGGCTCACGAGTGTTCATTCACAGAAAGACTTAAAATTTAATAACTCACCTTAAAAAAGAAGTCGCAGGATCCCTAGAGGTTGGTACTTAAATCTCAACAAAAGATAAATCAAGGGGTGAAATATACCACTGTTACCTCAGTTTTGTATCATATCCATACCCCCCCAGAAGGTCATCAGTCATTTTGAACTATATCTTGCCATTGGACTCCTATGACTGGAAGAGAGAGTGAGGCTGATGCTTTGCACAACTTTGTCTTTTTTAAATCCAATTTGCTTGCAAATCAATCATCCTGGTGTTGCTGCTCTTCTTTGAGAAGGAATTTTGAATAGAGTTCACACCTACCAGCCATGCAGGGTTTGAACTTCTCCTTTTGCTGATAGTCACTGGACAATAGAAACATCCTCTGCTGCTGATCAGTTCCATTTCAATAGTACCAAGATTTTTATACTTAAAAGCACAAAATCACCTCCAAGCTTGGATTTATCTTGGACAGCAGACTGATCTTGAGACTGAAGTGTGGTCACCTACTCAAGAAAGGAAACACAAAGTAGAAAAGGCTGCATGAGTCTAGATTTAAGCTCATTTAATTAAATTGCCTTCCTAACTATACACAGAAATACACAATAAAGCTGGGAGTCAGAATGGGGAAAGAACACCAGTCTATCTTCTTACACCCTCACCTTCCCAATCCCCAACCCTCACTTCCATCAGAAGAAATCTAGTGAAAAAGCTGCTTGGAAGCTTTGGAGAATTGAAGAATTGAAGAAATGAACTAGAAACTATTACTGCTGTAGGTGGGGGAATGGCAGGAAGCCAGAGAAGGGTTTAAGTAAGCAACCAAGGGTTTGTTTTATCAGGCCAAAGCATCAATTATTTTAAGTGAGGAGCTACCAGATGACCAGAAGTAATCAAGGAATTCATTCTTCCCAAAATTCCAACAATTGAGCTAAATGGAATGAGGAAAGATAGCTTTGCATAGATTTTCTTCAACTCCTAATTTAGATAGATGGATAGATAGATTATATATACTGTATACATATAGATAATTATAGCTATAAATAGAGATATGTCTGTTTTTACCTATATAGTTGTGTGCCTGGACATATGTATCATCTAGATACAGGATATAGATAGATGCATGATATAAGAGAAGAAGAGAACAGACATAAATAAATGAATAAAATTTTTTCTTTAGTATTAAGTCTCATTCTTTTTGATAAGAGAAGTTGTTCATGAGAACTCAAGTGTGAGTAATCAGCTTGTGTATGCCTTAGGGACTTGGATTATAATCTATGAACCCCAAAACAGTATCAATTCTTCACCAGTGATAACCATACTACCACCAAAGAAGATAAAAGAAATTGGAAATGAAACCTGCTTACCTGTAAACATTATTTACAAAGCCAAATCTCTTTTTTATGCACTAAATATTTAAAACTTTTTCTATATATATATATATATATATATATATATGTATATATATATACATATATATAATTGTTTAATTTTAAACCTATCTCAAAGTTTGTATTGTTTTCAATAGTGTGAGGTATTGATGAAATCCAAGCAGCTTGTGGATCACTACAACTCAAACAACCCCTGTAGAATTAGATGAAAAGAGAATAAAAGGTTCCAACCTTCCCTGGATTTCCCTTGTGACTTGAGGGCCAAGATTCTGAATGTCCCTGACATACCTTAGAAGTGATATTTGTGCCAACTGCTAGCCTGAACTCATATTTTTTTTAAACTCATGGTCTACATCTCAGCTATATTTATTTCATTTATTACTAAAAACATATTATTGGAATAAATATCCATAGAGCTACATAAATGAACAACAATTACAGAATATTTGAAAATTACCACAACCCACATAAATCCTGTAAGGACTCACTTTAAATGTAACTTTTAATTCTTCCACAAGTCTCTGATGAAAGCCTTTCCTCAAGTGACTCATTGTTTCCTGAAGGAGAGAACCTACTTAGTTGGTCGTGCTCTGGGGCCATTTTGAATGTTTAAGATAATCAGTTTTTGATCAGTTTGGGCCAAATTATAAGAGAATGTGAGGTCTCACGTTACATCCTAAAGGCCAAAGGAAATTGACTGTGTTCCATCACAATCCAAACGGATTCTAGTAATGACAGCCTTACAGAGAGTATTCTCTCTCCTGAATTAGTTGAGGTTCACACTCTGTGAGCAGGAGGAGGATGCTTTACTGAATTATGTAGCAAGAGTTTCAAAGTAGGGTCGCCAGGAAAAATTTCTGAGAGAACTTCTTGGCCCCTTGCTAATTGTCAGATAAAGGGAAGAAGACCCTTTCTTTCCCAGAACCCTTTTTAGTGATTTGGTCTGCTTGGAACTATTTGTCCATTGATTGAAGTGAAATTTGTTTTTAAGGAATAAGGCTTAAAAGTTGATCTAGCCTGTATATAATAGGAATTCAGTTTCATCTCAATCCTTTTAAAAATTTAAGTTGGTGTTTGTTAAGTTCAAAATTTTAAAAAGAAATTATTGTCTCATACTATATATTGGCCTTTATCCCATCTTGCTTTTCCCTATTTCTTTTAAAAGTTATATTTAAGTTTTTTGTCTTGTTTAGAAGTTGCCTTAACCCTTTGACTCAGTATCACCCTACGTCATAGGAGCCAAGAGACTAGTAATTTCTGAGCTTGCCATTACCCACAAATGCAGAATTCCACATTCAAGAACTCTAAATTCCCTTTATCTGATTACAATCTTTTGGCTTTCCACCTCTCTCTCTGCCTTTCCATATCAAACTCTATTCTTTCCCACACTGTGACCTCCAATCCCTAGATCACTCTGTTATTTTCCAAATCTGCATTAGCCATCCTCTTCTCCTATCCCTATTTTGACCTCTGGGAGAGCCAATTACATTCTAAACTGTCCTTGTTCTCTTGAGTCCTTAACCACTTTATTAAATCACCAATTCTGTCTTGCTAAGATCAGCCTTGGATCACTCTTATCACCTACATCTTCACTCCTACACATGTGCCACACATCCTCCATTCAAAAGGACAAAATCTAGTAAATTATTTCTTTTTCTTTTAGCTTGTAAAAATATTTGACAGTAATACAAAAGTGAGAATAATTATGATATTAGCTACTCAGTGTAAAATAAAATGTAAAAATAATCAGTAAATCACCGTGTATATATTTTTATTTGCCCTAGTTACATGCAAAAACATTTTTTTTAATTATTGGTTATACATGTACATGCTTTTTTTTTTGGACATATTATCCTTATAAATCATGTTGGGAGAGAAAAATCAGAACAAAAAGGAAAAACACAAGAGGAAAAGAAAAAAACAGAAGAAAAAAGAAAAAGAAAGTGAACATAATGTATTGATTTGCATTCAATCTCCATAGATAGCATTTTTTTCATGCAAAATTTATTGGGATTGTCTTGGATCACTGAACTGCTAAGAAGAACCGAATCTGTTATAGTTGATCATCTCATAATCTTGTCTTTGCTGTGTGTAATTGTTCTGGTTCTGCTTGTTTTGCTCAACATCAGTTTTTGTAAATCTTACCAGGTCTTTCTAATATCAGCCTGCTCATCATTTTTTAATAGAGCAATAATATTCCATTACCTTCATATGCCAAAAATTATTCAGCTATTTCCCAACTGATGGGCATCTATTCATTTTCCATTTCTTTGCCACCACAAAAAGAGCCGCTACAAATACTTTTGCTTATGTGCCTTCTTTTCTCTCTTATGATTTCCTTGGGACACAGATCTAGTTATGGCATTGTTGTATCAAAGAGCGCACACAGTTTGAAAGCCCTTGGGGCATAGTTCCAAATTGCTCTCCAAAATAGTTGTATCATTTCACAACTTTACCAATAATGCATTAGTGTCCCAGTTTTCCCACAATTCCTTTAACAATTCTCATTATCTTTTCTTGTCATTTTAACCAATCTGAGAGTTGTGAGGTGATACCTCAGAGTTGTTTTACTTTGCATTTCCCTATTCAAGAGTGATTTTAAAGCATTTTTTCATATGAGTAGGAATGGCTTTAATTTCTTCATCTGAAAATTATCTGTTCATATCCTTTGATCTAATAAATTGTTTCAATTGAATATATTGTTAACTTCATTTGCTATTCCTTTCCTTTCCTAGAGCCATTTTATTTTAAAGGGGGCAATAGGAAAGGGAATGAACCCCTAATGGTACAATGTTGGATTCTTCACTGACTAGTGATTTACCACTCCTAGCTGGAGAAGACTTTTAGAACTTTTTCTATAATCTCTCTTGTCATGCTACAGAAAAGACAACATAAGTACATAAGACTCTTCACAAAGGCTACAGTTACTGTTCTTGTTTTCTCCATTCTCAATTCCTTTAGCCATTCTACCCGGAAAAGATGTAAAGAATTTTTCCAAATAGACAATTGCAGAAACTCAGTTCTGAAATCAAAGAAAGGTTGCTTACTATGAAATGAATAAAACCAAGACAGAAGATTGTGGACTTCCAACTGACTTGTTAAGGTTTCCCTTTATGTAAAATTGAGGAGAAGACATTCTAAGCAAAAAGTTTAACTAGGTAATCCCAAAGCACTTTGTAAATATAAAGTGAGTTGGATTAAAACATCTTCTGGGGCAATTTTCATCTCACTTTAAAATCTCAAAATATTAACAAATATAGTGACCATCTTAGATTACAAAGAAAGATATATAACTGGCAACACAACACCCTGGTGTGCTAGTTCATGATTTTTCTGTAAAATTTCTACAAACATGTTCAGGAAGTACCTTTTATACTATGTTCATTAAGGTAAAGAGCTATTATTGTTTGAGATTGGCTAATATTAGAAGAGCCTCAATGCGTGTATCAGTCAGGGGAGATAGAACATATTAAACAGTCTTTAAACTGTTCTGTGTAAATTCTAACTCTCACTTATATTATCATTTATTTATGTCCTGGTGAAACCAACCAAATGACGCAATAGGAAGCTGTGACATACAGGGAAGGTAGTTGTCAATTCATATTTTTCCCATTTCATTTCCACAAGCTGGAATGATTGATTTGCAAAATATGTGGTCATTTTCATGATAAGGCTTATAAAAGGAAAGTTTAAATACATTAAGGTAGTTTGATTCTGCTGCTCTGAGTAGCTGCCACTGGCCCAGAAATTTTTCCTTCAGAGTAAAGACAAGAACTTGTCCCTCTCCCTCTTTTTAGAAACCAAGAACAGGATTGAAAGATGCTCAATCAAACCTATTTACCCCCCAAAATGAGAAATATTTTCCCAGCTTTTTTTGCTGTTTTACAACGTGCTGCTTCCTAACCTTCTACTTCAAATCGTTCTTCTGTAGGTTGTGTTCTCTCTCTGTCTGTTTCTCCCCCACCTTCCTTCCCTCTCTGTCCCCCATCTTCCTTCTCTCCTTCCTCTCTCTCTCTCTCCTTCTCTCTCTCTCTCTCCTCTCTCTCTCTCTTTCTCTCTCTCTCTCTCCTCTCTCTCTCTCTCTCTTTCTCTCTCTCTCTCTCTTCTCTCTCTCTCTCTCTCTCTCTTTCTCTCTCTCTCTCTCTCTCCTCTCTCTCTCCTCTCTCTCTCTCTCTCTCTCTCTCCCTCCATTGCTCCTTCCCTCCTTCCTCCCTCTCTCCCCCACCTTCCTTCCCTCTCTGTCCCCCATCTTCCTTCTCTCCTTCCTCTCTCTCTCCCTCCATTGCTCCTTCCCTCCTTCCTCCCTCTCTCCCCCACCTTCCCTCATTCCCTCCTTCTGTCTCTCTCTTCCTTCATCTCTCCTTTCTCCTTCCCTCTCACTTTCCTTCTCTCTCTGCCTCTGTCCTCCCTCCTTTCTTCCCTCCCTCTTTCTCTCTCTCTCTCTCTCTCTCTTCTCTCTCTCTCTCTCTCTCCTTCTCTCTCTCTCTCTCTCTCTCTCTCTCTCTCTCTCTCTCTCTCTCTCCTCTCTCTCTCCTTCTCTGCTTCCTTCTCTGCTTCCTTCTCCTCCCTCCTTCTCTCTCTCCCTCCATTGCTCCTTCCCTCCTTCCTCCCTCTCTCCCCCACCTTCCTTCCCTCTCTGTCCCCCATCTTCCTTCTCTCCTTCCTCTCTCTCTCCCTCCCTTTTTTCCTCCCCTCCCTCCCTCTCTTTCCCTCCTTCCTCTTTCCTCCCTCCCTCCTTCCCTCTCCCCTGCCTTTCCCCCCTCCCTTTTCCTTCTCATATTGTCACCCTCTCTGCGTGCATGCTAATTTTTTTTTTAGGACAGTTTACTCTGACATGTTATACTATTGTTTCTCTGAGTCTTTGTCATCCTGACTTTGCGGCAAGTTTATATTCTAAATCTAAGTGATATCCCAATCAAAAATGCAGAACTGTGAGAGAAGAAAGATCTACTGCTTTCAGTAGCCTTCAGTAGAGAGGCATCAGCCTCTCTGAGCCAAGTCTAGGTAGCAAGCAGCATTTGTAATGCTGGAGAAACTGAGGCAATATAGAGATTAGAGAGTTTTTAATAATTTATTTGAAAGGGAGAGATTGTGCTGGGGGCATGCTGCCCCCAGGGCTGATGTCCAAAGCATCCAGCAACCAATGTGAGTTACATACATGGATCATGATAATTAGGAGGGAGAGATGGTGTTACAGAATTGATAAGAACAATTAGGAACTAAGGCCAAACAATTCAGAAAAACCAATGCAGGACAATTTGGGGAAACTGAGGGAGGGCAATTAAGGAAACTGAGTCAGGACAATAAAAGGGAACTGTGGCACGGCAAATCTCAGGTCTTGAAATAGTGTTCCTAATCAAGCCCTTGAACTGTGACTGTGAAGCTGACTTGAGAGCAGACAAGCTAATGAGACCTCAGTGTAGCAGTTCTTAGAATTAATGGAGAGTCTGTCAAATTCCTGAGAGACTTTGTGACTTTACTGTTGGGTCTTTGCTTTTGTTCTATTCTGTTGTGCGTTTCATTAAGAAATTTCATATATAGAATTCTATGTGTTTTGCCTAAAATATTTACACCAAGGTACATCAAGAGTTTGGATGATAATTATCCTTTTTAACATGGTCAAACACAACTGCTTTCTCGTTGTCTACTGAGCCTTTTTCTATTCCCTCAGATATACCTCAATAAGGGGAAAAGGGATCCTTGCAGTCAACAGTCATGGGACTGACACAAAGGCAAGTAGATTTTATGAGAGATATGGAAGACTTTTTTTTCACACTTCTACCTATCATATTTCCATACTAGATTGTAATATCTTCGTGGGTGGGGATCAAATTTTGCTCACCTCCCACTGTGCTTTGCAATAGGAAGCACTACATAAATATTTGTTGAATAAGTAAAATCACAAGTATTGCACTCAGAACAACAACAACAACAAAAAAAAAAGGAATGAGTAAGTACAATTTAAATAAGGAACTAATACGACCACTTATGTCCTACAACTTTTAAGCCTCCTTCCTATATGTTCCCTTCTTTCTTAAATCCCTTAGCCCTCTCTTCTCTACTCATCTTTCTCCCAAATTATACTTTTGTCCTTGGGAGAACTGTAGGGAGTTGTGAACTAGTTCTTGCCTAACCACCATCTGGTCTCCTGACTCCTAAGAGAGTGCTTTTAATAATACTGAGTAAAGAGGGTCTTCATTAGTGTCTCAAAGCAGGGAATGCACTTCTGCCTTATAGAAATGAACTGATTATTAATCACACTAGTGGATATTAATCACTTGGCGAAAATAGTACAATTCTCTTCCCAAACTCCAAAATTCTGACAAGTCCTATTGGGCATTTGTCCACTTTGGGGTAGACACAGCTGTGTAGGTCAGCTAGGTGGCACAGTGCATGGAATTCTGGGCCTGGAGTCAGAAGGACTTCTGTATTCAAATCTGTCCTCAGATACTAGGCAAGCTGCTTAATCCTTTTTGCCTCAGTTTCCTCAAGTGTGAAATGAGCTGGAAAAGGAAATGACAGTCTAATGTCTTTGCCAAGAAAACCCCAAACGGGGTCAGTAAGAGTCAGCACAGTTGAAAAGTGAGTAAACAACATCACCTTTGCAGAGAGAGAGATTTGCACATCCGATCTTCTCCTTCCCATTCCTCCCTACAATGATGTTTCCCTTACAATGTGCTATCTTTGCCATGCATCAATGCTTCATATTCTACAAATACATGACAGCAGAACAAGATTAATCAAGTACAAGGCTGAAGAAGATGTGAATCAATCCAGCCTCTCAAACAAGTCACTCTGGAGATCATCTATAAGGTCATGTTGATTGTACTGCTAAATCAAAACGGACTTGAAATATTATAATCAACAGTCAATTCAGTTAAGTCCAACTGAGAACAAACAGTATAGGAACATGGAGACTGGTTTGGTGATGGCAACCATAGACATTTAATAAGATGAGAATCATAAGCTTTTTCCTGAGAGTAAATAACTTTTTTGGAAAAGTTCATTTTTAGAAGGTTACTTCCCTTGTTTTCTATTTAATAAATAGTAAATCACTTCAATTTCTCCCACCCTCTACTTCACCCCATGCTAGTTCTCCATATGTCTCTCAAGATTCATCCTCCTTCCCATTCCACCCCCACATACACATACAGATTGTATTCACTCTTGTGAGGTGGAACTAGTAACAATTCCCACTGAACTGGGAACCATTGCTGTTGGAAGCCAGCAAGAAGCAATTGCCATTGTAATTTTCCTGAGAAGGTTGGTGTGGGACAGAATTCAGAAGACAGAAATTATTCTGTGCATTTTCAAGCAAAAGAGATCATCAGCAATGAGGCCCTCAACCCTAAAAGCTGATCTGTAATAGATATAAGAGAAGGGAATATTTCAAGATAACTAGGTCTATAATATAGGGGAGCAGGACACTTAAATATTAAGTAATCTTGATACCACCAGCATCGGTATTTTTCAAATCAGTATCACTGGAAACTTGTAGGTCTTTGGTATAAAAAGTACCATCTTGGATTGCATGATGAAGTTAACTTAAAGCCAGAAGAAATGAGTTCTTTTCTTATTTTTGGATAGCTATAGAATTTGACACTACTAAATACCCTCTGTTTCAAGTGCATGTTATGCGGTCTTCATTCCACTTTTTTCTAGGCTTGAGAATCCACTGTCTATCTTAGGCTTTCTTCTATACTCTCTCTTTATTTTTTCTCTCAGCAATACTACCAACCCCCCTGGGTTCAATAATCAGCAACATAGGTGACTCTCCACATCTTTATATCTAACCTTAATATCTCTTCTTAGTTCCAGTCCCACCTTACCAACTTCCTGATAGATACTTCCAATTGAATGTTGGCATCTCAAACTCAACATGTCTTAACTTCCCTTTTTCTACTGAGACCTATTTTTCTAACACAAGTTCATTACCTCAGAATCATCTTGATTTTTTCTTTTCTTTCACCAATCTTACATTTATTTAGGTAGTTGTTAAGTTTTCTTGATTGTACCTATACAACATTTCTTCCCTTCTCTCATATTAACTTGACCATCATTCTAGTTCATCTAATTACCATTGACCTGGACTATTGAAACAGTCTTCTAATTGGATTCCTGCTTTTAATCTCTCCTCACTCCAACTATCTTTAAATAACCACAAATATATTTATCTGCTTTATTATTTTTCCTCTACCCCACCACTCAGCATACATGCTACTCATCTATACTGACACTTTACAGTGGGGTTTGCTTTGTCTCCAAAACTAGAAGCAAAAAAGGAACCACATGGAAGTATTACCATGTACTACTTTTTTTGTCCTCAATACATATCTTACCCTTGGAAGTTTGGCAAACCAAAGTATAATTCTTTGCAGGGAAACTTTTATAATAATAAAAGAATAACTCAATCATTTCATATTTCCTGGTCCCTTCCTCACTAAACACTACTGAGCATCTTAGTGTACCTTACTTTCCCCTCCCATTTTATTCATGTGTTTTTTTTTATGTTAGATATTTGCATATTAGCCCAAATCCATGAGAGCTTTTTTGTAGTCTTCATTCATTCAAAAGTACTGCCACATTCCACATTTACATCACTCTCCCAAACTTTTTATTTTAAAAAGTTTTATTAATAAAAAAATTCATTTTTCTCTCTCTCACACTTCTTATCCAACTGAAAAAAAACAAAAGCAAAAGAAAAGTAAATTCCTGGTAGCAAATATACATAATTAAGTAAAACAAATCCCCTCATTTACTATATACACATATACATAGTTGTGTCATTAGCATACATGTGCATATACATTTAAGTATATATATGTGTGTGCATATCTATTATCTTGAATGTATGTGTGTATGTGTGTGTATGTGTGCGCATGCATGTGTAGAGGGCTGCAGATAGTGGGGGAATCTGAGTAATGTATAAGACTCTTCAGCCCAGAGGGAACCTGCTGACAATGTCTGGTTTGGGTCCCCACTTCCTTTTGGTGCTCTCACCTTTTCTGAGAAGTCAAGGAGGGCGTGACCACCTGTGTTCCACTTGAAGCAAGGAATACTTACAGTAAAGAAAGGTATTTATATATCAATAGCAGGGTGCTTATAGTTAGCACTTGCTCAGCGTGAGGTGATGATATAATGGTTCTCTAGTTGGCACATGCTTAGTGTGCTATAATGATGTAATCATACTAAGGTATTTAAGGGCTGAGAAGACTTGCAATAAGGACTCCATCTTTGACCATCCTTGAGAGTCGCCTGCCTCTTTCATTCCTCCACTAAGACCAAGGCTGGTCCCAAGATACTCCAGACAGCTAGTCTAGATGGTATATTTTGGAACCCCAATTTGGGCGCTCTAGAAAGCACACTACGTATTGGCACCTAAACAGGGACATCCTGTTTTTATGTAGGACACTACATTTTGGCGCCCAATGTGGGGTGCTAGAAAGCAGGACACTACACGTGTGTTTCTGTACCTTAAATCCTTTACCTCTCTGTTAGGAGAGGAAGAATGTTTCATCACTGATCCTTTGGAATTATGGATGGTCACTATTGCTTTTTTATATAAAAATTTTTATTTTCAAAACATATGCAGGGATAATTTTTCAAAATTGACCCTTGCAAAACCTTGTGTTCCAAATTTTCCTCTTCTTCCCTCTCCCCCTCCCCTAGATGGCAAGTAATCCAATAGATGTAAAACATGGTAAAATATATGTAAATCCCAATATAGGCATACATATTTATACAATTATCTTGCTGTACAAGAAAAATCAAATTGAAAAGGGAAAAAATAAGAAATAAAATAGAATTCAAGCAAGCAACAACAAAGGAAATGAAAATGCTATGTTGTGATCCTCATTCATTTCCCAAAATCCTCTCTCTGGGTATACATGGCTCTTATCATCACAAGATCATTGGAACTAGCCTCAATCATCTCATTGTTGAGAAGAGCCATGCCCATCAGAATTGATCATTGTATAATCTTGCTGTTGCTGTGTATAATGATCGCCTGGTTCTGCTCATTTCACTTAACATCAGTTCATGTAAGTCTCTCCAGACCTCTCTGATCATTTTTTATAGAACAATAATATTCCATAACATTCATATACCATAACTTATTTAGCCATTCTCCAACTGATGGGCATCCGCTCAGTTTCCAGTTTCTTGACATTATAAAAAGGGCTGCCACAAACATTTTTGCACATATGGGCCCTTTCCATCCTTTAAGATCTCTTTGGGATTATAAACCCGGTAAACACACTGCAGGATGAAAGGGTGTACACAGTTTGATCACCCTTTGAGCATAGTTCTAAATTGCTCTCCAGAATGGTTGGATCAGCTCACAATTCCATCAACAGTGTATTAGTGTCCCAGTTTTCCCACATCCACTCCTACATTCATCATTATCTTTTTTTGTCATCATGACCAATTTGAGGTGTGTGTAATGGTACCTCAGAATTGTCTTAGCTTCTATTTCTCTGATCAATAATGAGTTACAGCACCTTTTCATATGACTAGAAATGATTTTAATTTCTTCATTTGAAAATTTTCTGTTCATATCCTTTGACCATTTATCAATTGGAAAATTGCTTGCATTCTTATAAATTTGAGTCAATTCTCTATCTAGTTTAGAAATAGTTTCTGCATTTGTTTTGTTTATACAAAAACTGTTTAACTTAATATAATCAAAATTATCTATTTTGTGTTCAATAATGAGCTTCAATTCTTTTTGATCATAAATTCCTTCCTTCTCCACAGATCTGAAAGGTAAACTATCCTGTGTTCTTCTTATTTCCTTATAATATCACTCTCTGTCTAAATCATGAACCCATTTCGACCTTACCTTGGTATATAGCGTTAGGTGTAGGTCAATGCTACACCTAACTAGTTTCCAATTTTCCCAGCAGTTTTTGTACAGTAGTGAGTTCTTAACCCAAAAGTTGGGGTCTTTGTCAAGCATTGACTATTTTGTCCCTGTGAACCTAACCTATTCCACTGATTGACTACTCATGTCTTAGCCAGTACCAAATGGTTTTGATGACTGCTGCTTTATAATATAGTTTTAGGTCTGGCACAGCTAGGCCACCTTCATAGGCATTTTTTCCCATTAATTCCCTTGAAATTCTTGACCTTTTGTTCTTCCAGATGAACTTTGTTATTATTTTTTCTAGATCTGTAAAATAATTTCTTGGGAGTTTGATTGGTATGGGATCACTATATTTCTCACAATTCTTATAGTTTTCAAAGTTGCATCTATTTAAAGAATTGTCATATAATTTTTTTTTCATTATTCTCCTCACTATGTATCATTTTATAAATACATCAACCTTCAAAACTATTCAGTTCAATAATACTGGTAGTTAATATAAATTCTCTTGATTCTACTTAATTCTGCATCTGATCATTTTAGTCTTTTCATATCTCTTCAAAATCATCAATTTCTTAATTTCTTACAATAGAATTGTATTCCATCTACTTCATATGCCACAATTCATTTAGCCATTTCTCAACTAATAACAATCCCTTTAGTTTTCAGGGGTTTCTTTTGGCACCACAAAAATAGCTGCTATAAAAAATTTTTGTACACATAAAAGATTTTTTCTTATTTTATTAGCCTCTAGGTTATAGGCCTGGAAGTAGTATAGCAGAATCAAAAGGCATGCCATTTTTTAAATAATTTTTTTGTTTATAATCCCAAATAAGTTTTCCAAAATAGTAATGTCAATTCACAGATCCAGCAACAGTACATTAATATACCTGTTTTTCCACATCCCTTCCAATATCATATTTTTGTTTGGTCATCGTTTCCTATCTAACAGGAACAAGGTGGAATCTCAGAATTGCTTTAATTTGAATTTCTCGAAGAAATAATCATTAAAGGATTTTTTCATATGGTTACAGGTAGCCTAGGTTTCTTCCCTTGAAAACTTCCTGTTTATATTTTAGACCATTTTCTAATTGGGAAATAGTTCTTACTCTCATAAATTTTATTCAATTCCTTATATATCTTGGATATGAAACTTTTATGAGAAATATACTACCCCCCCATTTTTCCAGTTAACTGCTTCCCTTTAAATATTAGCTTTTTTTGGATTTGTTTTGTAATGTAATTAAAACTATCCAAACATTTCTACCTTTTATTTGGTCACAAATTTTTTTTTCCATCCATAGGTCTGATAAGTGATTTTCCCTATTTCTCTACTTTGTTTAGGAAATAATATGGTTTTGCAATCCATGGAAAACAAGTAATTGTGGAGATTATGGAAAGCATGAGAGAGGGAAGAGAGAGATGAGGTTCAGAATATTCATCCAAATATCTATCCATTTGCAGAATTCCCAGCATAATTTTTTCCCTTTTAAATATATTTCTATAGTTGTCATGTTGTAAGAGAAAAATCATACCAAAAAGGCAAAAAAAAAAAAAAGAAAAAGAAAATAAACAAACAAAAAAGGTAAAAATACTATCCTTTGATCAACATTCAATCCCTGTAGTTTTCTCTCTGGATGCAGATTGCATGTTCCATCCCAAATCTACTTAATTGTCTTGAATCACCACATTACTGAGAAAAGATGTCTATCATAGTTGATCATCACATAATCTTTCTATTACTGTGTACAATGTTCTCCCGCTTCTGTTCATTTCACTCAGCATCAGTTCATGTAAGTCTTTCCAGGTTTTTCTGAAATCAATCTGCTCATCATTTCTTGTAGTATAGTATTATTTCATTACATTCATATACCATAACTTATTTAACTATTCCCCAACTGATGAGCATCCCCTCAATTTCCAATTCCTTGTCATTACAAAAAGAGCTGCTACATTCTTCCCAAATGGGTCCTTTTCTCTTTTTTATGATCTCTTTGGTATAAAGACTCAGTAGTGACACTGCCGAATCAAGGGGTATTCACAGTTTTATAACCCTTTGGGCTATGTCTTTGGACATAGTTCTAAATTGCTCTCCAGAATAGTTGGATCAGTTCACAACACCACGAACAATGAATTAATGTTCCAATATTCCCACATCCTCTCCAACATTTATCATTATCTTTCCCTGTCATCTTAGCCAATCTGAGAGGTGTGAAGTGGTACCTCAGAGTTTTCTTAATTTGCATTTCTCTAATCAATAGTGGTTTAGAGCATTTTTTCATTTGAGTAGAAATGGCTTATTTTTTCATCTGAAAATTGTCTTTTTATATCCTTTGACCATTTATCAATTGATTCCTGTCATATTTTGTCAATTGGAGCATGTAATTATAATAGAACTGAGGATTAGTTGAAGGTATTAGAAATGTTTAGATTTTTAGTGGGGTGGGAGATGGGAAAATTATCAATTTTAAGATTTGTCTTAAGAATTGGAAGGTCTGTCCTTATGTGGAAGGGTGAGACTGGCTACTCTTATTAATCAGAAGCAAGAGTGATGGGTAGAAATTGCATAGAGGTAGATTTCAGCTTTGTACTATGAAAAATATTCTAACAATTAGAATAAAAGGAATTTACTGCTCCCTAAATAGTCAGGTCCTCTAAAGTCCCTTCCATCTCTGAAATTCTGTGATTTTGGGAATGTATGGCTTCAGGCTTATCTTCCTTTTTCATATTATTTACAGCCCCACTAATATCTAGGTTAGTTCTTTGGAGACTATTTAGAATCATCAATCCAAATCTGCACTCTTCCTGGCTTCCCTCAAAATCCACACCAGATTAAGTGTTTGAATGGATTTTTGAAGTGCAGAACCCACAGATATTTCTAGCATAATAAATTTCCAGCAGAAGATATCTCAGAAGGACTTCAAAAAAGATCTGTCTCAATCAGGGATGTGTATGGGAGGGGAACATGGCCTAGTGCAGGGAGGCCCCAAATGGAGAGGGTCCCCATGGGGAATCTAGTGGGAGACTCTTGGACAAAATAATGAAGTTTTGGCTACTCTGTCCTGATTCAGAAGCTAGTGGATCAGTGGACTAGGTGTGAGATCTCCAACAGAATTACAGAAGGCAAATAGTGAGTCCCTAAACCCCAGTATGACAGGCAGGACAAGGCTAGGCTCACCCAGTATGGGGAAGAAGCTGGCAGCACTACTGGCCCAAGGGCAGCATAACCTGATATCCCAAGGTGTGCTGCAGAACAATATACAATTCCAATGTATACAGTCTCATAAATTGTCATTTATTTAGTCTTTTCATGTCTATTGTCTTGATCTTGGGAAAAATATGAATGTATTACTTTGATTCACTTAAATCTCAAGATCCAATATAGAATATTTTGGGTGAAGATGTTAGAATGCTAACTTTTCATATGTCATCATATTGTAACTATGTAAAAAGAAACATGGTACTATTGGGAAGAGCATTGGAATGAGCCTCGAAATAACTGTGAGTCATGCAATGTGTAACCTTAAATTATACAACTTCATTTCTCTGAGTTTTAATTTGTTCATCTGTAAAATGAACATTTGATTGAGAAGTCCAAGGTACTTTGTAGCTTCAAACTATGTGATTCTATTTTTATCCCCTATTTTTTTCCCCAGGAAGCAAACATGATTTTTATCTTCCCCATCCAAATTTTCTGGGTTTTGTTTGTTTTGTTTTTAATGCTTAGGTTGTTAGCAACATATATTCTAATATACTAACATAATGGTCATAGCTAGAAAGCTAGAAAGGAAATCTCCAACCCATTCTTATTTTATAGATAAGTAAACCGAGACTCAGGAATGTTATAACTTGTCCAGGCTTCAACAGATAACAAGCATCAAAAGTGGTATTGAACTCAGATCCTCTGATTGCAGAACCAATACTTTTTCCATTGCACCATTCTACCTCTCTACTTATAAGGATAAGGTGTTTTTTGGCAGATTCATGTTGGTTGGGTGTTTTTAAGTAAACAAGTTTTAAGTATACAATTTTTAGGTATATATTAGCTTCAATAATATAAAATTTATTGGCTTATCTTGGTTTTCTTTTTAAATTATGTGGGCTGAGTTGGAATGTCAAAGGAAGAACTTATGAGGATGAGGGACTCTGGCAGTTACTTGCATTTTTGTAGGTACAAAAGCTAAACATATTAATAAATAGTCTGAGCCACATAAGAATTGGAAGAGGTGCAGAAACCAACTGGGGTATAATGACAAATTGGTTTGGATTAACTTAAGAAGAATTTGCACCAAATATTGGTTTTCTGCTTGTCTTCATTTGATGATGCCAGATTAACTTCTACTTATGTCTATAGAAATAAGGGGAAAAAACAATTACAATTGTATAAAATAGACAATTAACTTGCACTAAAGCCAGAAGGCTGAATTCAATTTAATTCTGTGAAATCTAGCAAAGAGTATTCTGTGTGTAGAACAATCAGAGAAGAAGAAAAGAAATAGAACATGATAAAATCTTTATGTTCAACAAGTTTACAGACTAGCAGGAGACATACATGAATAAAGAATGATAAAGTACATGTCACAGGACATAAGTATGAGGAAGTCAATGTTCAGTGTAATTACATTAATAACACCAAGAACTCAGAAAAATTGAAATTACAAATAATATTCCTGATTATCTCAGAATATCAATGATCCCTTTCACTTCATATAAAACTGCATATAGGGCCCTTTTCATGCCCCAATAAAGCATATTAGGAACAATTTCTCAGTTCTATATATTGTCACTAACTGCTCCCCATACTTGGAATTCTCTCCTTCATCCCTATATCTTGGTTTCCCTGGTTTCCTTCAAGTCTCAGATAAAATTCCACTCAAATAAAAAGAAGACATTCATGATGGGTATCATCAATGGGCATAAAAAGTGGTATTGAACTCAGACCCTCTCATTGAAGAACCAATACTTTTTCCATTGCACCATACTACCTCTCTACTTATAAGGACAAGAGGCAAAATGGTGGAGTGGGAGTCAATATTTTACCTAGCATTCCCAACATATCTCCTCCATGACAACCTAAATAATGTACCAGAATAAATTCCAATCAAAGAAGGACAAGAAAATACTACTGAATCATTTTCCTGACTAAAGCAGTTTAGGAAGACAAATAGAGAGCTCTGTGGGAGTAATATCATGGTAGTCCAACTCAGTGAAACATCCTGGCATCCAGAAATGGAAAGAGAACAGAGATAGATCATCATCAGAAAAAAAAAAAAAAACAACAGAGATTCCAGGGGACCTATGAACTACTGCCAGCATTAGGAATGAGTGCCATCTGACTTCTCTGTCACCCACAAAGAATTTGGCAATCATCTTTTCAAAAATATGTTTCAAAATAAAAACAACCAGGTATCTTATAACCAAATTATAGATCACCTAGATTTTTTTTTTTAAAGTACCACAAGCAGTCAGAAAGAAAGAATTCAAGAAATGACAATCAGGATCACACAAGCTTAAACAGTCATCAATATGAACAAGTGGAGAACTTGTAAATTTATATTCCAGAAACAAAAATCTAGGCTTACAACAAAGAAAAATGTACTCAACAACTCTAAATATAGCTCAATATGAGAGCATAGGGATCTTCAGTGAAATATAGGACTTCCAACCATTCATAATGAAAAGATAAATGTTGCATAGAAAATTTTACAGACAAATATAGGAGTCAAAAGAAACATAGAAGGGCAATCATGAACAAGAAATTATAAGGGATTAAACAAGGTTACTCTTCTTTCACAAGGAGCTGATAAAATATATCCCCTCAGCATCATCAGAATATATAGACAGAAGGCCTGCAAGTGATTCTATTTTGAAAATCTCAAAAGAAGAATGTAAAGAGTAGGAAAGGAACATACACTGGGGAAGGAAGAGAAATGGGCAAAATTATCTCACAAAAATGGGGTGCACAAGTAGAATTCTAAATAATAAGGAAGAGAGAGTAGATAGAGGAAACACTTGAATCTCATTCTCATTTGAATAGGTCAAAGGAGAAAAGAACACATGTATACCTACCTACACATGTACATTTGCGTTCACAAATGAATTTCACAAAATAGGGAAATGGGAGAGAAAAATAGGTTAAAAGGAGAGGAATAAGATAGATGGTAAAATAAAGGGAAGAATTAGAAGCAGAACAAAGTTTTTAAAAGGATATTGGAAACAAAATGACTAGGATGAGGAAAATATACAATTAGTATCATAACTGAATGTGAATGATATGAACTAATCCATAAAACAGAAGAGAATAGCAGAATGGATTAGAAACTAGAATCTTGTAATATGGCATTTACAAGATACAGATTTGAAATAGAAAGAGAAAAACAGAGTTAAAATAAGGGGTTGGGGCTGAACCTATCATACTTAAACAAAAGTTAAAAAGAAAAAAGAAAAAAAGGCTGAAGTAGCAAATGTGATTCCCAGACAGAACAACAACAAAAATAGAGCACAAAAACAAAAAAAAACAAGACACCACTACATTTTGCAAAATAATCCCATGAACAATGAATTAATATCAATATTGAACATATGCACCAAACAGCATTGCATTTAAATTGGTAAAGGAAAATTTAAATAAATTGTAGGGAGAAATAAACAATAACAATATAATAATGCTGGATTTCAACTTACCCCTCTTAGATCTAAATAAATCTAACCAAATAAATAAACAGAAAAAGAAATAAAAGACCTGAATAAAATTTTAGCAAAGTTGGATATGATAAACTTCTGAATAATGTTGAATGGAAATAATTATTTATCAGTTGTTCAAGGTACTTTTACAAACACTGAACATATATCAGGGAATAAAAACCTCACAAACAGATGCAAAAAGGTAGAAATATCAAAGATCTATTTTGTATAAGATAATATAATAAAGATTATATTCAATAAAGGGTCTTTTAGGCAAAAATTAAAAATTAATTGGAAATATAAGAATTCTAAACAATGGGTACAAATGATAGAAATAATAATGACTTTATTAAAGATAATGACACAACAACTTTTTGGGATGCAACCAAAACACTTTCATCAATAAAAAGGGAAAACTACTGATTAAGCGTGTAACCAAAAATATTAGAAAATAAACTTAACTCCTTTCTTACAACTAATCACCAAAATAGAAACATTGGAGAAAAAAAAACAATTGAGTTAATCAATAAAATTAAGATTTAAGAATCTTTGTTGGAACTTTTTTTTAATGGGACACAATAAAAATAGAGAAAATATTTGTTAACTTGACTTTTTAAAGAATAAAAAAAAAATTGCCAGCATAAAAACTAAAGAAGTTGAGTTTGCAGTCAATGAATTCACACCCAACTATATACAATTAAAACTGACAATTTAAAAAAAGGTGTATATTTACAAAAATGTAAATTTCCCAGATTAACAGAACAAGAAAATTATGAGTATTTGAGTAACTTTATTCTTGGAAAATAAATTAGACAAATCACAAATGAATTCCCAATGAATATCCTCTCTTCTCACTCTAAGAACTATATAGAATTACAAGCTAATTCTATAAAACATTTTGTAAAATTATTTAAATGCTACAAGAACTGTTGGGGAAAAAATAAAAAAGAAAGGGTTCCATCCAGTCTTTTAATGCATAAATCAGGGAGAAAATCAAAACAAAAAAAAAAAAAAACTTAGGCCAATATCTCTAAAGAATATCAATGCAAAAATTTTAAATAAAATATCAACATGGAAAGTATAGCAATATATCACAAAGATTATACACTATAACCATACTGAATTTATCCCATGGGAGCATGATTAATTCAACATTAGGAAAACTATAAGAATAATTGACCATTAAGAACAAAAATCACAAAAATCATCTGATTATATCAATTGATGAAGAAAAATCATTTAACAAGACAAAACATCTATTTCCATTACAAACACTAGAAAAATATAGAGATAAACAGAATAACTAATTAAGAATTATTTAAAATAATTAGTAGTATCTATCCAAAGCCAAGGTCTAGCATTATCTGTAATAAACTACAAATCTTTCTGTGATGATACAGTATGATCAAGTATGTCCATTAGCACCCTTACTATTCCATGTAGGGCTACAAATTCTTGCTCAAGACAGCAGATAGGCAAAATTGACAGAAAAGAGAAATGATAAATACTAGAGGGGTTGTGAGAAAATGGGTACATTAGTACACTGTTGGTGGAAATATGAATTGGTTCAATCATTCTGGAAAGCAATTTGGAACTCTGCTCCCTAAAGCAATTAAACTATATATATCCTTTACCTAGAATACTAACTGCTAGAAGATCTACACCCCAAAGATAGCAAAGAAAGCGGGGGAAAGAACCTGTATGTACAAAAGATAGATGAGATAAGATAGATAGATGGACAGACAGACAGATAGATAGCTCTTTTTGTAGTGGCAAAGAATTAAAAGTTGAAGTGGTGACCATCAGTTGGGAAATGGTTGAATAGTTAATGGTACATACATGTGATGGAATACAATTGTGCTATAAGAAATGATGAAGAAAATGGTTTCAGAGAATCCCAAATAGATTTGTATGAAATGATCTAAAGTTAAGTGAACAGAACCAGAAGAACAGTTTGTATCATACCAACAATATTCCAATGACAAATAACTTTGAAAGACTTAGACGCTTTGATCAAGACAATGACCAACTACAATTCCAGATGTCTCATGAAATAATATCTTCCTCCAGATGGAGAGATGATGGACTCCAACACAGAGTGAGACAAATTTTATTAGGGGAGGGTGGTTTAATGTAATTAATGTGAGAATTTGTTATATATATATATAAAAATTTATGGTGATATATAAATATATGTATATGTAATAGATTTTGTTTTTCTTTTTAAGTTGGTAAGAAGAAATGTGGGAGGGAAAGATTTTGGAACTGAAAATAAAATTGAATTTAAAACAAGAAATTTTTCTATGAAAGTTTGTTGAACCCTTATCACATTAAATAACATCAATCCTTATAATTGTAGCTGTGTAGATCATTTTCATAGTTACTGATAAGTGTGAAAAATAAACTTATAGATCAATTTTTTAAGTCCACTTGATCATCTTTTTTTTTGGAAATGTTATCCATTATTGTTTCCAGCTATCCAACATTTAACCCCTCCTTTAGATGTCTTAAAATTGATTCCTCAATATTTTCATAAATGTGCACTTCAAGAACAGATTTCTCCTAAACATACTTGGTTTCTTCTAGCTGATCTTTCAAACTTCATCTTCATAACTACTGTTTTCAATTAGTCATGTGTCTTGCTGAAAATTGATGAATCTCAACAGGATGATTCCACATTGGTAGATGAAGCTACATTACTACTGAATTACTGAAAAATCTGTTTCATTTTCCTTCTATTTGTTGCCTTCTTTCTAAGTTCATTTACAAATATTTGCTCTTGCTGGCATTTGGTTTAGTCCAGTCTCACCAAGCTTTCTTCAGTCATTTTCCCCTTCATTTTTTTTTTGTTTGTTTTTTGGTGAAATGATACTAAAAGTTTTCTAAAAGTTTTCAATAAAATAATTATAATTTCATACCATTTCAAGAAATAACCCCTTCTAAGAGACAGCAGGAGTCTTTTACTATTAGCCAACATAGGCATTTATGTTATGGCTCATACTGTACATCACAAACTGCCAGTTAATTATATCTTCATCTTCTATTGGAATTTGGTTTTCCTGGTAACAAAGCATTCTGGCTTATTTCACTGATTTCCTCATACCTCCAATCTTTAAACTTGGTTGCCTTTCTGTTTATTTGATCTGACCTAAACTTTCCAATGCTATTATAGCAGTTGACCCTATACCTTTTATTCATTAGCTCTTTGAACTTTAGCCTCATATTTGGCAACTATTTGGCTATCTCCACCTATGTTTCTGGCATTCACTTCTACTTACTGAGTATTACCTAACTTCATCTGGCTGGGTGAATGTCAAATGGCTGGGCCATTTAATCTCTACCTATCTAATACCAAATGTGTATTAGCATTTTCTTACAGAATTTCCTAGAAGCATTCTGAGGTTAAATGACTTGCCTCAGATCACACAACTACTAGGATCTGAACCCAGATCTATCTTGAATCTGAAGCCAACTTTCTATCCCATATCCCACAGTTTATCATCTTTAATTCTTATTTAGTACAAATACTTGATTTGGGTTATTTGGGTCAATTTAGAGATTTGCAATACAAATTACTCTTGTCTTTCTCAGCCAAGGATATTAGGAAGCTAGAGACAAAATGAGTACTGGGTCTGCTAATGGGTAATAGTCTCCCAACTGTTCAACTCTTCCACTCTCGCCCCAGGGGATTTACTCTAACTTTGGAACAATATGATGGGACTGATATCAGTGACTCACAGGGCCATCATTCCCAAATGAAAGCATTGTCACAAGAAGGAGAAAGCAAGATTTTGCAATTGCCTTCTTTCTTTTACCTTTCCCAGAATCCCTTAGGATGAGATCACATTAACCCAGTCTGTCAGTACATTACATCTCCTGTGTGTCAGAAAGAAGGTGGAAAATGCTATAAGATCTTTCCACAGACAGCAGTCTATCTGTAGCTTCCTGGGCAAGTCATGACCAAAAATAATTACAAAAGCATGAGCTCTTTATTCTAAATTATAAGAACCATCTTTCCCTTACTCCTCTTTCTGATCACAGTTTTGATATTATATAAAAACTCTGAATGCTAAAATAAATGTGAGTGGCCAATAGAGGTATCAAACTTGTTTTAGGTGATTACAGAACTGTATAGTACAATCATACTGGATTAAAATATAATTGGGAAATGCTGAACAAAATAAATAAAAATACAAGAGAGATGATATTAATTTGTGGTTTTCTAAATCAATATGTGGCCTGAAGGGATCTGTTTCTTTTTAATGACTTTGGCACCACAAAATAAAGAACTGAGAAATAAGAGACCAAGTTGTAATCCTGACTCTACCATCTGCTACATGTGAACTATATGATTTTAGATAAGTCACTTAATGTCTAGCTAGTTTCCTCTTCTGGAAAAATTGGACTTGGTTTTTCGAATTTTCTGTAAAAAAATTGAACTTAATGGTCTTTCTTTAATGCCTTCAAACTGAAACATTCTTTGGTTCTAATATTTTAAAATGGTATCATTTCAACTTTAACAAAGAGTTTTTGATAATTTAAGAAAGGTGATTGAGGGGAGTCATTTTTTAACACTGTAATGTTGACTAATTCATTCAACATCAGTCAACTATAAATTCATGAAAACATAATTACTCAAGCTCTTAACATAAGATAACATAAATCATGAACAGGTAAGATAATTCATTTATCTCTGAGGATTAGAGACACACTTTGGTAATCAATATTCACTTTTAAAAACTACTATGCTGGCTCCAAAACAAGTTTCAACAGTTCCTTTTTATTCAAGGGAGGAGAAAAGAGTTTCTGTTTATTGAAGTCAGTGAGTACACCCAAGACAGATACTCACATCCCCCCTCCTCCTCTATGCTGTGACTAAAGCTCAGATAAGCTTTTTCCACCAGCTCCTATTAAAGGCACAAAGCAAGATTAGATAAGTTGATGGATGATTTCTAAGGGCTCTAAAACTGTTTTGACATTTCAGCTGTATCAAATCTGCATGGTAGAGAAAGCTTTAGCATGTTATTCTCCTCTAGGTAGGTGTTTAGTAGACACCAAGTTAGTTTCCTATGGAGTAGTTGAGAAATTAAGCATGATGAGGCAGGTAGCAGCGGTCAACAAAATACAGTAGAATGAGGGGAAAAAAACACCCCCAAAGGCTCTGTTGGCAGCCAATTACACCTCCGTTGATCTCTAAATTTGAAATTAATAACTAAGAAGACTATTTTGCCCACTGGAGAGAAATCCTGTAAACTTGGAATTAGCCTGTCACATTATGGTGACATGTTTTGTTATTGTTTAGAAACATTTGAATGGTTGAAAGTTAACAAATATTTCTAAGTACAGTGCTAGCCCAGCTAAATGTAGCTTCCAGACATGTTATTACTTGCCAAAGCCTATGATTTGTCAAGGAGTTTACTTAGAAGACTGTGGAAACTTTCCAAGTGACAAGAAGCATTTCTCCCCTTTGCTTAAATAGCAATAATTTTGATCAAACAGTAGGAGATATTTAGAACTGAAAAAGAAAAAAGAAACAAAGAAAATTCACTAATCCTTACCCTTTCATTCCATCACTAAGATCCGATTTTTATCACCCTCTTTATCCCACCCGCGTCCATGAAAAGTGATTTCATCAAAAAGAATTTTGTGTATACATATTCCCAGGCAGTAACAAGTCATTTTAAGAACTAAAAATATCATAATATTTGGGAAGCAAACATTCTAGACTTCACTTTCCCTATGCATGCATATTAGTAGCTAGTATTTCTATAATTCTTTTAGGTTTACAAAGTATTTCACAAATATTTCTTTTTATTCTGACAATTCTGGCAGGAAGGTACTATTAGTATCTTTATTTACAAAGAAGGTAAATGATTCAGACAGAGGGTAAGTTACTTGCACAGAGTCATATAATTATTGTGTTATTATTAAGCTCTACTGGAACTGAGGTCTTCCTGATTCCAAGTCCAACACATTGTTTCACCTAGCTGCTTCCAACTACCTATCAATACTCCTGGAGGGAGATGTATCTTTTTATTTTGTAAACTTCCTTGATATGATTTTGCTGGGAAGTAGGTCCAAAATGCAGAAGAAGCAACAATCAGATGCTTACTTATTCTATCAAGATAAGGTGGCACTGATGATTTTTTTTAATAAAGCTTTTTATTTTCAAAACATATGCAAGGATAATTTGACAACATTGATCCTTGCATAGCCTTGTGTTTCAGATTTTCTCTTCCTTCATCCCAACCCCTCCCCTAGATGGCAAGAATTCAATATATGTTAATCATGTTAAATTATATATTAAATCCAATATATGTAAACACATTTATACAATTCTCTTGCTGCACAAGAGAAATTAGATCAAAAAAAAAAGAAGAAGAAGAAAAGAAAGTTAATGCATAAGAAAATAAAATGCAAGTGAACAACAACAAAAAGAGTGAGAATGTTATGTTGTCATTGATGGCTAGATTTCTTTGGCATCAGAAAGAAGCCCAGCTTTCCATGGATCATTACAAAGAGTTACAAGAGTATCTGCACGTGAGAACTCTTGATAATTTTCCCCCTTGATGCCATAATTCATGATATAAGTGGTGTTGGATTGGCTCATCTATCTTACTAGCCCAGTATACAGAGATGTCTCAGTCTCAATGCAAGGTTCATTTTCTTATTGATTCAAATATTCAATTAATTTCATTGCAATTCCAAGTATATCTATGGAGCACTCTGGTGTGATATGGTGGGTGATGTCTAGGGTTCAAGAAGACCTGCCACTTACTAGATGGGAACTAGAAGTAGTTCAAATTCTGAGCCTTAGTCTTTTCATCTGTAATATATGTATAACAATACTGTAGTAGATAGCAGGTAGGAGTTGAGCTTTATATCAATCCTATGAAGTCAGTACTACTGCATTCTTTAAAATTAAAATAATAAAACCCAACTTAGCTTCAGAAGATTGTGGGAAATATGAGGCCTCAGATCAAGCAATATTTAACAGTATCTTATTCAGCCACATGTGAGAAGGCCTGAAGAGATTGAGCAGGAAAAATATACCTTTGGAGTGGTAGAACTGAGCTCTTGATCTGTGTCTCTCGGTTTCTGCTATCCTTTTGTCTCTCTGAATACCTCTTTCGCTCCTAAATATCTTTGTCTTTGTCATTCTTTTTTCCATTGTCTTCATCTATATATTATCTATATATCTTTCTTTTTCTCCCACATTTGTCTGTCTCAGTCAGTCTGTCCAACTACCTCTCCAGCCCTGAGGAAATTTGGTCCTGAAGCATCATGATTATCAATCATTTGACCTTAGATAACTATGCTTCTAAGACATTTGCCAGACCAAACCGTCCCTTCATGAAAAACTACATTGGGGAATAAGAGTGAGAAGAGAGCTCGTCTATACCTCATGAGTCAGAATACTGTCTAAACTCAAAACCAAATCCCATGAGATAACATACTTTAAAAACCATACATTCTGTCTGTGAAAATTGAGTTGTTATAAATCAATGTTTTTCTGCCTATTCTGTTCCTAACACTGGCTATGTTGGTTGAGTGTTTTTTGTCCATTCTTGAAGAGGAACAAAATACTGTGTTAGTATCAAATTACACTGTGACTGGCCATGACTGATTAGGCCAATATGAACTTAGAATGCTCTGCCACAGGTCAGACACAAACACATATGAACATTTGGGGTGGTTTTTCTAACTTTGTGCATCTCACCTTTCTTTTGATCTAATTCAATTCTGCTTAAAGAGTCCAAGATCTCCCACTGCATACAGGACTATCTCCAGTCATTTTGATCTATGTCTTGTCACTGGACTCAGATAGCTCTAGAGGAAAAAGTGAGGTAGTAAGTTTTCACAGTCTTCCCTTTAAATCCAATTCATTTCCATGTCATGGCATTGTTTCCCTGCTGTCATAGTCCTCTTCTAGAATGAAGGGCAAACAGCAACAACAGCTCATAGAGCACAGTGTCTTCTCTGATGAGAGCATGCTATGCTAGGTGGTCCTATACTAGTGTCTCTCATGTCATACAATCAATTCTAAAGTTCTTAAGAGAGACTTTGAGAGTGTCCTTGTATTGTTTTTTATGACAACCATATGAGTATTTACCCTATGTGAGTTCTCCATAAAATAGTCTTTTTAATAAATATACATTTGATATTCAAAAAATGTGACCAGACCAGCTGAGTTGTGCTCCCCACAATAGAGACCTAAGTACAATAGAAGATGCAAACATACAATATGATATTGTTCCCTGCTGTCAAGATAGGCAAAAATACTAGGGGACATTCCACAATTAGGTAGTAGTACATTTAACATTCAATGAAAATCATTTATTGAACACTGACTATTACAAGGTATTGTTTTAAGGTTTATGAAATATTAAGGCAATTATAATACAAGCCTTTTCCTCAGAGACTTTATAATATAAGGAGATAATTATATAAGATAACTACAATAAAAGGTAATATATAAGCACCACCCTCAAGAACTCTGAACAAAGTGCTATAAGAGTTGAGAAAAGGAAGATAATACATTGGGCTGGGCAATCTAGGATACCTTCAGGGCAGGGGTAGCCTTTGAGTTAAACCTAGAAAAACAGGTAGATTTCTGTGTGGCTGAGATAGAGAGAGAAGATGTTCCAGATGCAAAGACTGTTACAATCAAAGAACTGAGTAAGAAAAGTATAAACATATTCAGGGAAATGTAAAGTGGTTCAGTTGTTTGGAACTCTGTGTATATGAGTAACATGCCTTCTAACTGGGGCTGTTTTCACTTAACCTAAAGGGCATATTACATATATATAATGAGGTATACAGAGTAAATTATGGTTTTTTTTTATCTCCAAAAGTATAATGTGGGCTGATGTAGTCAAGACAGGTTTCATGAAAGATGTGATATCTAAATAGGACTTAGAGAAACTGGTAGAATTTAGATGGGCAGAGACAAAATATTCTAGCATAGGCTAGGGGACAAAGTCAAAAACAATTGAATCAGAGGTATGTCAGAATTGGTGGGAAAACAATTTTTGAGTAGTGCAAGTGTAGTTCATAAAGACATAGGAAAGATAGGATTTGATACAGGAGGCAAGAGGGTATCATTATAAGTTTGTAGATTGATCTCTTAGATCTTGAAGGTGAAGTCCAGCACTTCATTTTATAAATGAGCTCTAGAGAAGACAATTACTTGAGTATAAATAGTGGCAGCCATTTATCTCAATTGTTTCACTCTATCTACTATAGTAACTGCTCTCTTGAGCAAGGAAATAACATGATAAAAATATGTTAAGAAGATTTGTCTTTCAAAAGGATATAACATCTGTAGAGAAGAGAGCTGGAGTCAGAAAATTGGATGCTCAAGAAAGCAAGGAAATAACATGATAAAAATATGTTAAGAAGATTGGTCTTTCAAAAGGATGTAACATCTGTAGAGAAGAGAGATGGAGCCAGAAAATTGGGTTGTTGCTTGGTTTTTGTCCTTTATTTTTGAAGAGCCACAAAATAATATAACTAAGGTTACCTGAGTTACAATGTGTCTGAATGTGATTGATCAGACCAATATAAGCTCAAAATGCTCTGTCCAAGTAGGATACAAGATGAACATTTTGGGTGGCTTCTCTAACTTTGCACATTTCTGAAACTAGTTGTTAAATTTTCAGTGTGAGCATTTACAACCTAGAAATAGGCAAATGCTACAAATCAAGGCTCAATTTATGGTTTTGTTGATTGTCTAGATTTAAGAAAATCATGGATAAAATGTTAATATAATATAGGTTAAGCTTTAGAGTGGGTTTTGAGAATGCTGATTGTTAAATATTTATAAGCACCCTCTTGCCTACTATTTACATAATGATATTTTGGTTGATATAGGATTTGATTTGCATTGCCAACTCTGCCACCTGTGCCTTTTCATTCTGTTTTTTTCTTACCCATATTTTCCCATAAATCCTCCACAGAGAGTGGAGAAAGTAAATGACTTTCCCATGGACTTGTATTAGAAGGTGCTTTATCTTCATTTCTGATTGGCTTTCACAAAAAAAAAAAAAAAAAAAAAGTTTCCTAACACTTTGACTTTATGTATCTCTCCCCACACTTCCAACCTATTTCTATCAGCTCTGTATAAATAAACATTGGACAATTAAAGGAGTCCCTCTAAAAATTTCTGTACTGAATCCTTCAAAAAGGGAAAAATTATCTTCCACAAGATACTAATCACCTGCTAGATATCAAAATTTAAAATACTTTGTGTCTCAAGGAGATGTCCCTTAAATGTGTCAGATTCATGCACAGCCATAAACAACTACTGCCATAATGTCCCATAAACAACCAGTTCTACGAATGGGAAATTCATCCAGAGGAAAAGCAGTGAGGTGGCCTGAATTTTTTTTAATTACACAGATAATTTATAAATGGTTATTTTGCAAGACCAAAGGCACATTTATACTTATTATTTTCAAAACCTAAGAAATGTAACTATCTACAGAACTGCCATTCAATAAGGACATTTTTCACAAACATTCCAAATACTACAAAGGGCCAAGGTAGTTGAAGGTAGGGCTAGAATGAATATAACAAGCTTTAAACTTACCTGAAGTTAAAACTAAACATTTTTTGAGTTCTGTGAGTTCAGAGAGCTTATTTGTTTGGACTGACTTTAGCAGCCCCCTTCTCTGTCTCCACTTCCTGGTTTTGATTATATCAAAGAGAGACTGCTCTTGGGAGTTAAATTCCCATCTCCTGTCATCCTTTGGGAAAGTGAGTTTCTCATGAAGCTACACAGTCTGGGAGTATTGTCCATTGTGTTGTGGAGCAAAGAGATATCAGTAATATCCTCAAATAGATGTAAATAGTCCTTGCTGAGATTTCTAGCTCAAAAGAGCACTCAAAATGGTGCCATCAGTTTCAAGATTGAAATATTTTAAAGCTTGTATCTCATTGTTTCTCTTCCCATCTAACTGCTGACAAGTAAATGACATTTTTAAAAAACTTTCTCAGCAAGTTATTTTCCACTATACCTTTGCACACATGTATATGTCTATCTGTTACAAACCCTTCTTTGAGGGCAAGGAATTTAAAAAAATATTTTTAATTTCTATTTCTTCCACTTAAAAGAGTACCTAGCTTAATAAATGCTTGCTGATGGAATAATGCTAGGTCATTTAATGCTTAAGTGCTTTAAAGATCCATGATTTTGGAAGCATGGATATTTCCTTCATTAAATGCTTTTTATAATTCATAATCTGCTGCTGAATTTCCACTCAAATGTTTTCTAGTTTATAAGACTGAGCTTATACCCTTAAAGTACCCATGGCCATTTTTATGCAATGATAGGTTATGATAGCAGGACTCTTGTAGATTTTCTCTCTAAAACATCTTTCAACTTGTGGAATCATAGAATTACAGAATCCAAGATCTAAAGCTTAATGGGAGCTTTAAAGACTATTAGCCCAACTGTTTTACTTTATAAATGAGAAACTGAGGCACAGAGAAGTTAAATGATTTGTCAAAGTCATAGAAGTAATAAGTGGCAGAAGAAGAATTTGAACTTGGGTCCTCTGGTTAAGACTTATTCCATCATATTATGCTGCTACCTTCAGCACAGATATGCACTGATTCTTTATGTACTTCACAGCAAACACTCAAGAACTAACACTGTGTATTCATTGGCTCAGATGTCTTTATCGTGAGTTGATAAACTCTTGGGTTTATTTTCTATCTATTAAATTTTCACATCAAATGTGATGAAGAATGAAGCTCTATTCCCATTGACTGGACAAGTAGGGAAGAAGGCAAATGAATTATGTAACTGCTTTCCATAGACAGATTACCACAATTTCTCTAAAACACTTTTACTTAAGCAGATGTCCTGCAGAAATGACATATAAAAAACAAACAAAACAAGCTTACTCTTAATATGGTTGTAAAGTTCAGCAAATGAGTGAGAGTACCTGTTTCTAATCCTAGATTGTATTTTTAGCTGAAAACTTGAAAAAATTGTGCCATTTCTTTTTGTTCTTATTCCTATAGTTACATAGATATATTTTGTTTAGTTATTTAATGTGATGACCACGTATTTAAAGTCAGCCGGAGTCAGGAATTCAGGTTAAGGGAAAAATCTTCAATCTTTATTGAAGTGAAGAGGTGAGAAAGGATTGCGATAGCAATATGGGCAGATAGGAAGCCAGCTAGCAGAGGGGGATTGGAGGTGAAAGACGGTTGCAATAGCAATGTGAGCAGCTGTGTCAAGACACCAGCCCGCAGTCTCTCTTTCCGCTTCCCTTTCCACTCCCCTGCCTCCACCCACCAAAATCATCATTTCCTATACAACACATCAGGACTTGCACAAAGAGTGGGCCGGGGCCATTCTTTCTCCAAGCATATGAGCATGGTCCAATTACTATTTAGCCTCATGTGTTTGGGAACTCAGTGCATCAACTCAAGCCTCAGCCCATTACAATTTTTCAATTGTGTCTGACTCTTTGTGACCTTACTGGGAGTTTTCTTTTCAGAGCTATCATTACAATTGACTAATTTATCTTTTTTTCGGTTGTTTTTCTGTCATGTTTAACTCTTCATGCCCTATTTTGGGGTTTTCTTTGCAAAGATACTAGAGTGGTTTGCCATTTCCTTTTCCAACTCATTTAGCAGATGAGGACATTAAGATAAGCAGGGTTAGGTGACTTGCTCAATGTTACTCAACTAGTAAGTGTCTGAAGCCAGATTTTAACTCACAAAGTTAAGTCTTCCTGATGTCAGATCCAGCACTCTATCCACTGTACTATCTAGATACCTTATATAGAGGTGTCATATCTCTTTTGTAAGTCAGGATGTATAGAGAGGCTGAAATATTGTATAAAGAGCTTTGGATTTTTTTTGTCCAGTTCAAAGTCTCAAGATAAGAGCTTAAAAATCTTCTGATTCAAGATACTTTTCTTAAAGATAAAGAAACAGGGCAAAATTCATACTCAGGTGAATTCCTACATTATGACTTTAAATCTGTTTTAAAATATGGTTAAATAGTATTTAAAACATTTTATTCTCATTAGAACACATGTTTAGGATTCACTGAGAAGCAATTTTTCTAAATCTCTAGTCAAAGGCACTTTGATAGAATAAAATAATAAATTTCAGGTTAGTTAAGGTTTGTTTGAAGATTGTTTTTAAATATCTAAGTTCTGCATTATGGAGGAAATTGACTCTTCCCTAAAAGGTAAATTGAAAAGGGGATTTAAAATCAGAAAAAGGCAATTTTGTGGGATCACCACAAAGCATAGCAAAACATCTCAGTTACAGCAAGATGTATGGAAGAGAAGATGAAATAGCTCTTGAGAGGAATTCTGGTTAAGACATGCTATTTTTCCTTCTCCTTAGCAACTGTTCCACAAATTGGTAACTAGAAGATCGAGATAAGACCTATAACAAGACTGAATGAACCTGGAAGAATAGGGACTTTCACTATTAAGATTTCATGTAGAACTAAGCCAAAAAAAAAGCCAAAAAATTGTTTTATTTTGTTATTATAGTGAATTAAAGAAGAAAACAAAATTAAGGATAAATTTCTTTGAAAATACAAAGAAGAGTGGTGTTCCAGATCACCAAGAACTGAACTTAAAAGTTTTCTCTGATTTTAATAATCTGTGAAACTCTTCAAAATAAATAAAAATTAGTAAAGTAACTGAATTCTATAGGCCAAGGCAACAAGAAATCTAATGAGGTAACAATATGATTATTTAGTAGTAAAGAAAGCTAATCTCAACTCCTCTCTCAGTGCTCCTTTCCTCACTAACTTCCATGAAATGACTTAGGAACACAATGGAATCCATGGGTTTGTGCTCTTTGATCTATGTGGCAATTTCTTCACTGCTATGGCTGCAGTCCCTGCCAGCACACTCTGCTTCTCAATTCACCATCTCGTGGCAACAAGAAATAGAATTTAAAATCTGCCATCCACCCTACCCCACCCCAACCTCTGGGTGAAGGAAGTAGGTGTAAGTATAAGAAAGCAAAAACATGCTATACCTGGGAAAACAGTGCCCTATAGTGTAGCAGCCAGATAACCAAGAAGAGAGGGAAATGGAACAAGGACCACTGTTCTAGGGTGTGAGGGTAAAGGGTGACAATAGGTCTAAAAGAAGGGGAACAGGACTATTTTGGCCAGTATGTCCCCCAAGAAGTCACTTAATACAAAACTGAGACTGGCGAAATATGATTTGCCCATCATGCAAGAAGACTGAGAAAGCTTTGAGACCTAACCCCTAGGAAGACCACCATCAAAGCAATGAGTAGGGACATAAAAGGGAAAATATTAATAGCAAAGAGAAGATGGCCTTCATATTATGTAAAAAAAAAATCCAGATATCTATGAATAAATATTGTAAAACAAGGAAAATGAATCAACACTTAATAAGGTAGAGGTTCTGGGATTTTCAAGAAAGCATGGAACCACAGAGCAAGATGCACCAGATGGTTTTTGTTTGTTTATTTTTGTTTTTGTTTTTGTGCTGAGACAATTGAGGCTAAGTGACTTGCCCAGGGTCACACAACTAGGAAGTATTAAGTGTCTGAGGCTAGATTTGAACTCAGGTTCTCCTAAGTTGAAGGCCATGCAGGTGATTTTATAAAGAAAGAAGAACTGTATCTTGTACAGCAGAGATAATTGGCAAAAAAAAAAAAAAAAGTGGGGAAAAATACTTGAATCAAAAGTGACAAACCTGATTAAAGAAATAGAAGAGAAACAATGGATTGGGGGTACAACTACACAGAAGTGAAGGATAATCTGGAAGAGAAGTAAAAAAGCAGTAATGTTAAAAGAAAATATGACCTCTGTGCAAGTAAAACATACAACTCTTGAAGACACAATGTAAAGAATTATACAATATAGAACCTAAAGACTTTAATACTCCCAGAAGAGCATAGTCAAAAAATCAGAACAGCATAATGAAAAAAAAGTAATACAACAAAGTTACCCAGAACTTCTGAACATGAAAAATAGTGCTAATCAAATGAATTCACTGAGTATTTCCTGTGATAAAAATTGCATCTTGTTCTGTTTTCTCTGACCACTCCTTTCTAGTCAGTATAGTAAATAAGTTATAAGTAGACAGTATAATAGAGCCATGGCAGGAAATAAGATTGCAAAAGGGAATCTGAATCTCATGCTGGTAATATGCTCTGAATTAGAATATGTTATCTAGGTGCTACAGTCAGGGTTCTATACTGTGATGTATAAAGACAAATTCTAGAACGCCACAGTTTCAGACATAAAGAACATCGGGAAAATGCTAATAATTTTATGTGACAACTTTAAAGTTTTATGGATAACTGAGATAATTTGGATATAGTGAACTAACCCCAAGGTAGCATAGATAAGATTTAGTCTGTTTACCTAAAATAACTCTATAAAAATTATATCTCAAACTCCTGCCCCCAAGCACTTTTTCATCTCCATTCCTCCATGCTCCTTTCATTCACCTGTTATGTAAGTGACTTATTCCTTCCCCATCATCTTCCTCAAGCTGCTTGCCTCCTTTCACCATTCCATTCTCCTTTTCCAATGTCATCTGCCTTTGGACTCCTTTCACCATTTTTCTCTATTCATTTCTCTTTGCCTAATTAAATTATAATTGATGCACTCTGTTCCTGCTTCTAGTCATGGTCTTTTCTGGCAAGTATCCAAAGGACAAGGCATGCATGTCTTTCATCATTTCATAATTTCATAAATTGATCATCAACTCCAGAAAAAAAAAATTGTGCTACAAACTCCAAGATACATAGTGGTTAAGTTTAATAATTCCAATAAAAACAATAAATTTTGTAAGTGACCAGGAAAAAGAAATTCAAATATAAAAGAAAGGGGAAGGGGAAGAAGGAGGGGGGAGAGGAGAAAGAAGGAGGAGAGGGGAAGGGGAGAATGAAAGGAAGAAGGGGGAGAGCCTGTTGTGCCACAGTTCTCTTTTAATTTCCTGACCCAGTTTCCCTAATTGTCCTATTCAGTTACTTTGAATGGTTATAACCATTCCCTCTTAATGTCAGGTTAAAAGTCTTATTATCTTAGACCTTAGGCCAGGGGTTCTCAAACTTTTTAAATAGGGGGTGAGTTCACTGTCGCTCAGACTGTTAGTAAAAACTATAGTACTATAGTAAAACTATAGAATCTTGTATCTGACATTCATGGCTGGATTCTTTGAGACAATAGTCTCATTCAGCCCTGGGACCAAACCATGCATCCATTTGGTTTCAGTATATCTCTCCATTTAATAAATTATTAAAATGTTCTCTAATTTCTATCTTGCTCAGTTTCTCCAGCATTACATTTTGTAGGCTCCCCAACGAGATGTTAGAAAATGAGCAGGATTAGCGATAAGAGACTTTCCAGTCTCTGCCTTGGGCCTCAGGGTGTCTGCAGATCTGAATTTTGGCCTGGAGAGGCTGGGCCCCCCTGTATTTTTTTTCCAGAGCCTCCAGGAAAGAGAGAAGTTTCCAGCCACAACAGCCTGATAGTAGACACCCCTATTTTGGCCACAGGAGAGTAAGTCTGTCTGGGTACCTTTGAGGGTACCATCTGGTTAAGTCTTAAGATCTGTTTTGTTCTGTATGCTAGCATCTGGATTCCCAGAGTTATGAAATGCTAATGGGCATAAATTCTGGGAGTAGGGTCTTCTGGATGCAGAAGACCCTAGCTGGGTGTCTAAGACACATGTGTATGCCAGTTGGCACAACTCTGGGCATTTCAGAGTATAAATCTGGGTGTCTTTTTTTAAAGACACTATCTGACTAAAAAAAAAAAAAAGGCTCCCTTCAGATTATAGGAGGGAAGACTGGAGCTGACAATTTCCCTCAGGGCTATTCTTTCCAGATAGCCCCTGGTCTGTGTTAAATGTTTTGACTACACAGTCTATAATATTCTGTGTTCTGTGTGATTTGTTCATCTGTTTTGTTAATTAAGAGCTCTATTAAGTTTAAGAAAAATGATCAAGAAATTTGGGAATTGGTTATTTCGATGTTGCAACTGTACTTAGTATAATTCTGAACTCCAGCTGGAGAAAACATTTGATTAGGAATTTTAGGATGATTCTAAATTTGGGAAATAATTTCACTATTGCCTTTGCATGCCAGATTTGTTCTGAGTATTTTGGGCAGTTTTTAAATTGTGGGAAATAATTTTACTGTTGCCTATGCTGGCTAGATTTAGTTATCTTTGAGTATAAGATCTTAAAAGAACAATAGCTTGTTAAAGAAGTTCTGTTAACTTTCCTGAAAGGGGTCACGTTTCTAATCAGGTAAAGTATATAGCAAAAAGTATCTGACTTCTGAAGGCTTCAACTCTGGCCAAGTTGGAGCTTAGGAGAAGTACATTGGGAATAATGGTCTCATAGAGTCAGAGGGAGAGAAAGAAAAACTTTGTGGTTTCGTTATTTGAAATATGATATTATTGGGAATTTAAAGCTGTATTTTGGTTCAGACTTTGTTACTTATATTATTGTAATAACATTGTAAGTTATGCTTTAAATCCAGCTCTGCTGGACATGTGGGTTTTATGGGATCTTCACCCCTCCCCAGTGATTTCTGATACTTTAAAGGTTGGATGGGGTAGGGATCTTTTGTCTTCAAAGGTGAAGATTTAAACTCACCCCTCACTGCTCTCTGCTACTTCAGGTATGGGGCATCTAGTTAGCCTGGGCTGCAGTTTAGTTCAATTTCCCTCCCCTCTGCCTCGTTGGAGGTGGAGTGGGGGGAAGGGCAGCCACATGGAATCCTCTCTTCCCCTCCCTCCCTCTAAACTATGTTCCAGCCGTTTTTTTTTTTTTTTTACCAAGTTGTAGCCACCTGGTTCTTGGTTAAAAGGAGCAAACTGATTTGTATAAATATAGGGTTATGGTAAATATCTGTTTAGGATTTATCCGAAACTTTGGTTAATGGGATTTGTTATTGGAGGTAAAATTTCTTGGGTTTGTAGTTAATATGTCACTGCATTTTTTCCTCCTGTGACTTATTTCTATAATCAGAAAAATGGTCAATAAGAAACTGTTAATGCAATTCAATTATGTCATATCTTGCTATTTCCAATCTGGTTATATGTTATACCTGGTTATCTGTAACCATTATATCTAAATACTTGAGCAAATAAGTATTTAGTCTGGTTATCTATTAGTTACTATTGTATCTGGATATTCAAGTTTTTTTGTTTTTTTGTTTGTTTGTTTGTTTTTAAGATTTATAACTAATGAGATGCCACATCTTGTAGCAGTCCTTGTGGACCAGTCTTTCTATCTCAGACTTTGTTAGATTTGTTTTTGTTTCTAGATTTGGTCAAATTACAGATATTGACTTGCTTCTGGGACCTAGAACAAGCTTTGATCGTCAGCACACCATACCACACCACCACACCCATCCCCCTCCCTGACCTGAGCATCTCTGCCCATCTTCAGCAGGAAGCAGTTTTTGAGAAAACCATCACCCTTGCTACTGATGTAATTTGGACTGATATGGGGGAGTAGAAAAGTGGCTGAATTGTTAAAATTTTAACTGTGTTATTCTGTTTAAGACTTGGGATGGAAATAGTTAAGCTTGTGTAACTATTGTTGTTATGTTTGAGGGATTTTTTAATCTGTTATGTATATGTATAAGAATTTTGATTCACTCTTGGGATTTATATGTGGTATGATTATTTGATAATTCCTTTCCATAAGAAAAAAAGGGAGGAAGACATAGGAAATTGGGGGAACTGATGTATTTTCTTAGGCACTTCTGCCCTACCCTCATCTTACTAGTTCAAATTTAATTGGAAGTCCTTTAAACAGTCCTTTTCATTTTTATCTCTTTGCTTAAATTTACTGGACTTGCTGTTTATACTTTAACTTTGAAATCCCTTATTCTGTTGGAATTGCCCTGGCAGACTAAGTTTTGGGGATTATTTTTAGAAACAACCAGAAATTAGACATCTGTCCTGGGACTGGTAGTCTCTCTGATATGTTTCTCCACTCCTGTTACCCCAGGTCCTTAATTAGTATTTCAGCATACTTAAAAGGATCTTACAGTTTGGTGTCAAGCCTCTAAAAGTTTGGGGTTTACCTGCCTTGGTCTAACTGCATAATCTGCTCAGAAATCTAATCCTTTCTGTAGTCCTGTCTGTTCCTCTGGACAGGGACAGGTGGAGCTACTCCAAGCCTTACCCTTCTCCCCTGGAGTGGGTTGCCTCTCTGAATGGGCAGAATGATTGCCTTAAACCCTGCTGCTCTATAAGCAGAGGCGGAGTCATGCACAAATGACCACAGACCTAACTCACAGTGAACTGTCCATATGCTCCCCAACTGCAGAGGACCTTACATGATTTCAATGAGGAGTTTTGTGTATTGCTAATTAGCTCTGGGGTTATCAGGGAGAGACTTATCCTTTCCATAAGTCCCTGCTTTGTTCTAGCTTTATTTTGGTTTTTATTTGGTTTATTTACTTAAGATAGGATTGGTCAAAATTATGATGCTAAGACTTTCTAGAGGAAGGTAATTCAATGATTTGAATAGGCAGAAGAAAGAGAGTGTAGAATGTTGTGCTACAGTTCTCTTTTAATGTCCTGACCCAGTTTCCCTAATCGACCTATTCAGTTACTCTGCCTCAGGTTATAACCATTCCCTCTTAGTGTTAGGATAAAGGTCTATATCTTAGACCTTAGACTATAATCATTCCCTCTTAATGTTTGATGGGATAAAGGTCTTTATCCATTTTAGACATCATTAGAATATCAGGAGCCTCTCCAATACCTCCCATTATGTCATCCTAGGTGCCTCTCTCCATTATGTCATCCTAGGTGCCTCCCCCAATTAGGTCATTATGTCATTGTTCTTGTTATCCTTTAAAGAATCTTGTATCTGACATTCATAGCTGGATTCTTTGAGACAATAGTCTCATTCAGCCCTGGGACCAAACCATGGATCCATTTGGTTCCAGTATATCTCTCCATTTAATAAATTATTAAAATGTTCTCTAATCTCTATCTTGGTCAGTTTCTCTGGCACTACAAGCCAAGATGGCAGAAAACAGACAGGATTCTGTAACCTCCTCTAACCCTCAAACCAACAGCATTTTAAATCTCTAAACTGGTTTTAAAGTCAAAGAATCCACATGTATTTGGAGTAAAATACACTTCCAGAAGAAGATACCTTGAAAGAATTTCAGAACAGGTCTGTTTCAAATGGGCAGGGGGAAAATCTGCTGAACCCAGATGTGAAGCACAAAGAGACCAGGGCAAGAAGCTGAAGCAGAGAGTCCGTGTTATAACTTCCATGAACTTGGGAATCTTCTGAGATCCTCTTAGGCCACTCTTTCCTGGTTGCAAGCAGGGAGTTTGACAAATTTGCCTTTTGTAAAAGACAAATTGCAAACCACTGAGCCCTGGAAGAATACTAGACCCAGCCACCATTACCCAGCACTGGAAATCAATCAGCAGAAATGCCCCAGGGCAAATCAAAGCAGCTGTTGCTCTTTCGCACTGAACAGACCTCAATCGTTAAAAAAAAAAAAAAAAAAAAAAACAAAAAACAAAAACAAAAACAAAAAAAGAACTCACCATAGACAGTTTTTATGGAGAGAGAGAGAAGAACAGACCTCAAATCCTGAGATTCCTAAAGGCAAAGCAACTCCAGAAGAAGCCTCAAAGAGAGACATGAGCTAGTCCCCCTTTCATAAAGCTCTCTTTGAATATTGCATAAAGGATCTTAATAGAAAGTTAGAATAAAAATGGGGAAATGAAATGAGATAATTGCACGAAGGAATGGAAAAAATGGAAAAAGAATGCAATGAACAAAAAAATTTAATTGGCCAATTTCAAAAAGAGCTTAAAAAGGTAACTGAAGAAAATAATACACTAAAAAATTGAACAACTGAAAGTGAATGATTCAACAGGACTTCAAGAATCAGTCAAACAAAAATAAAAAAATGAAAAATTAGGAAAAATATGAAATATCTCCTGGGAAAAACAACTGACCTAGAAAATAGATCTAGGAGGGACAATCTAGGATTATTGGGCTTCCTAAAAGCCATGATGAAAAAAGAACCTAAATCTTATCTTACAGGAAAGCATAAGACAGAAAGAGAGAGAGAGAGAGAGAGAGAGAGAGAGAGAGAGAGAGAGAGAGAGAGAGAGATGATTATATATAACACACATATTTGAATATATATATGAACATATGCATATGGAAGGGGGGAGGAGAGAGAATTGATTCAAATGTATAAGAAAAAGAACCATTTTACCAGTGATAAATGATTGAAGGATATGAAAAAGTAATTCTCAAGGAAAGAAATACAAGCTATCTATAGTGAAAATGAAAAAAAAAAGTATTCCAAATAACTACTAATTAGAAAAATGAAAATTAAAGCAATTCTTGGCTTTACCTCATACCTACTAGACTGGCAGAGATGACCAGTGAAAATACCAAATGTTGGAGAAGCTCTGGGAAAAGGGAAAATTAGTGTAGTTTTGGTCAACCTGTGAATTATCATGGACATATTAGAAAGCAATTTGGAATTCTATACAAAAGTTATATACTAAATACTAAATTATATATAAATCTAAATATATGACTGCTTGGCTTATGCCTAAAAAAGATTAAGGAAATAGGAAAAGGTATGATTTATACAAAAATATTTGTAGCAGCTCTTTTTTGAGGTGAAAAAAATGAAATGAAAAGGGTGATCACAAATTGGAAAATGGGACAAATAAAAAAGCTAGAATTTTTAAAAATATATAGAAATGATAAATAATATTAATGGTCTCTTTTGAAAAAATTCATAAAATTGATAAGCAGCCACTTTGATTAAAAAGGACAGAAATTTGAATCATAAAACAAAAATAAACAAGTTGAAATCAAAACAAAACCAAAAGTAATTTTAAAAATTATTTAAAATTTTAAATTATCCAACATACCATCCAACATACAAATCCAAGAACACACACACAGAGGAAAGCTCTCAAAAATGTAACTACTAAAACTAACAGGAGACCAAACAGATTTTAAATTAGCCAATCTCAGAAAAAGAAATTGAACCAGCTATATAGGAATTATAAAAGAAAAAAAAAAAAAAACTCCTCCTCTCAGTAAGTTGACAGGATAACTCAATAAAGCTTTTAATGAACAATTGGGACCAATGCACTAATTATTTTTTTAAAACTAGAAAAGAAAGCATCCCACCCGATTCATTTTATAAGACAAATATAATCCTAATACCTCCATCAGGGAAGTATTAAACCACAGAAGGAGATTTATAAAAGAATATAATTAGTAAAAAATAATTAATAAATAATAATAAATAAATAAGCACCTCAGGGAATAAAGTGCTGGGCCTGGAGATAGAAGGCTAGACCTGGGTAAGGAAGACCTGAGTTCTAATCCAGTCATAGACACTTATTAGCTATGTACCATGTTTCCCCGATAATAAGACACTGTCTTATTATTTTTTTTTTGGACAGAAAAACACCAGAGGACTTATTTTCAGGGGAGGGCTTATTTTAATGAACATTGACAGCAATTTTAATAAACAGGTAAATGTGAACAAAAAAAAAGTACCTTTATTCAATAATGATCATGTCATCTTCTTCAACAACATCATCATAAGTGTCCATACCCTGAATTCCGTCCTGGATGTCTTGTGCCTCTATTTCCTTCAGAAGAAGTGGACCCAATCTGTCTTGTCCAGCAATATAGCTCTCTTTAAATGAACATGTCTTGTCCAGGTAACCTGCTCATAGTGCCTTGGCGACACAGCTGTCAGTAATTTTATCCCATGACTTCTTCACCTAAGTCACGACTTCTTGCAGACAGGGCTTCACAAAGTTTCCACGCTGATTTCTTTCCATTCTATTTTCAATGTAGTCATTGACTTCCATGTGCAAATGGTCCTTGAATGGCTTGTTTATTGCAAAATCAAGGGTCTGGAGATAGGCAGTGATTCCTGCAGGAATCATTACTTGATCTACTCTTCTCTCTGCAAGGAAGTTCTTCATTTCTTTAGCATGGTGAATGCTGGCTGAGTTCTTCTTTTATCCTCCATCATGCCCCCTGAGTTCTTCTTTTATCCTCCATCATGCCCCCTCACTCCTGCTTACATACTGGGTTTTTATGTTGTCCTTCCTCAGCTCTCCTCTGCGGCACTGCTCTTAATGGCACCAGCAAGCAAATCCCTGGGGAAGAACAGGATGACGCGCTCACTGCTGCAGCTCTGATTGGATGCAGCTCGGAGTGCGGTGTGCGTTTCACTGGCGGGGGGGGGGGGAGGAGGGGACAGTGCATACAGAGGGACAGAGGGTATCGTAATGTAGCATGTAGTGCAGGGGATCACCTTGACTACAGTAGCAATCTCAATAGGGCTTATTTTGGGGGGAGGGCTTATTTTAGAGGAATCTTGCACAGTAAGGGGAGGGCTTATTTTCAGGATAGGTCTTATTATCGGGGAAACACGATAGTACTGGGCAAGTCACTTAAGCTTGGTTTGCCTTAAATCCCTGGAGAAGAAAATGGCAAATTACTCCAGTATCTTTGCCAAGAAAACCTCATGAATTGTCACTGGTATGCTATGGTCCACAAAGTCAAAAAAAAAAAAAAAAGTAAAGAAAATACTGTTAAATAGGTTACAATGTCTAGGAAGTGTTGCCACTTTCAAGATTCTTGTTCCTAAGTTCCTATCTACCTCTTGGTGGCAGTTTTCAGCAATTGTTGCTAGTAATAGGAAGATATCGCTTCCCCACAATCACTTAAGTCCTTGATAATGGCTGTTGGGGCTTTACTGAAAATTGATCTGATAGTTGGAAGAACTCTGAGTCCAACTGTGTCTAATGTAGAAACATTCTTGCATTTTTGACATAAATCTAATCTCATCATAATGATTTCTTGGATGGACCTGCTTGCAGCCCAAGGCTCTCAATCATCATCTTGGGAATCAATTCCAATAGGGAAAGAGCCAATCATCCCCACAAACTACCACTTATAGGACAAGCCAGCCAGCTTAGTTAAACTCCAAGACTCTTTGATTAAGACTGAGAAGGCAACATGTACCAGGCAGATCAAGCCATCACTATTTTGACCATCATCTCCACAGAACCCATTGGTGATATCTGACAACCACAAACCTAAAAGATTTGGGAATAGCAATGCTATCAGATCCACACCCTTAGTCATTCTCTGGGAGCAATTCCCGTGGAAGTGCAATCTGCAACTCTTGCTCAAAATTCTATGGTCATAGCCACTGAAAGTCACAGTCAGTCAGTCAATAAACTTTCACTAAACAACTATTATATTCCAAAGAATGAGTTAAATTCTGGAGATACAAATAAAAATACAAAAAAAAAAAAAAAAAAAAGAACTTACTATTGAATGGGGAAACACACAAAATGAAACTGAAAAGGGGTAGGGGAGAAGAAGTGTAATTAGGTCAAGGAACATTATAGAAAAGAGCAAAGAATTTCAAAAGAGTGAAGCCAAGTGGGAAGTAAAGAAATCACCTGTGTCCCCTCCTTAAATGGAAGCTTTGTAATTTATGGCTCTGCCCTCCAAATCAGAGGGGCAAAGTATATTAATGAGATCTGAATATCAAATCTCATAGAATCTTACAAGATGATAAGATTTCTTAATGATAATATTCCTAGAGTATGGTGGCAAAGTTCAAAGTATTCTAAAAGAATGATACCAGGTAAGAAATGAAGACCCAGAAAAGAAAGTTCTTGTCTTTGACATTGTCACATGATTCAACATCAAAAACTGGTATGATTGTTATAAATGGAAGAGGAGATAGAGAGGTTTTAGGAGAGAAGAGAAAGGTGGACAAACCCGTGAAAAGATAGATCGGAATCAATCAGGAAGGGGATTCTGCTACAATGAGGGCCCACTTGAAGTTGGATAACATGAATTTGTAATGTCATCATGATTATATGACTTCTCCAACTCTGTTTCGTAGTATGTGAATTAGGAGCAAAGATTCCTATGGTGGAATTAATCCAAGAGGGGGCTTGGCAAGAAATGACAAGTAATGACAAAGGGGCAAGGCATTCAGGAGGGAGAAACCACTTCTGACTGATGAATTCAAACAACTACCTTTTAAAAATCTGGCCAAAGAGCAGAACACTTCCTGAACAAGAAATACTGAAAAATCCTCAGATACTACTAGGGAAGATGACAGATTGAAGGAGACTGAAAAGTGGGGAAGCTCTTCTAGGAAACATTCATACAGTGGATTCTCATTTAAAAATATTCTTGCTATCTAGGTGTTTGTTTCAATTGTTTCCCAAACTGCAGAAGGGTGTAGGTCCTATCCACTAATATCTGTGCATTCCAATAAAGACTCAGGTACCACAGCCTAGTTACATCTCTTGGATTAGAAAAGGCTTCCTCCAAGAAGAGGAATTTCCTGTCTTTCCTAAACTGACTTAAAGTATGAGTAGAAATTATATAGAGTCAAAGAGAGGAATCTTAAAACAAACAAACAAACAAAAAAACATTCTAAGTCAAAGCAAAAGGCATTGTGGGTAAAAAGCATAAAACTGGGAGAATGAGGAACACATTCAGGAAACAAGAAGTAATGTAGTTTGACATGATTAAACCAGTCAGATTTCTTAAAGACCATTCTTTAGTAGTAAATAGGTAAAATGGATTGGCAGCAGGGCAGGGCACAAGAGATTAGAATCAGGGAGGACAGCTTAAAAGTTGTCAAAATAAGACAGGTAGGAGATGAAGAGGGGCAGCTAGATGCAGTGGAAAAAATGCTGTGCCTGAAGTCAAAAAGACATCTTCCTGAGTTCAAATCTGATTTTAGACACCTATTGGCTGTGGGACCCTGGACAAATCACAACTCTATTAACTTCAGTTTCTCATCTATAAAATGAGCTGGAAAAAGAAATGGCAAACTGCTTCAGTATCTTTGCCAAGAAAACCCCAGATTCAGACATACATAACTGAGAAACTACTGAACAACAACAACAAAAGAGATGAAGAGGGTTTGTGGAAATAAAGAAAAGGGAATGACTAAAGTCCACCTGTTTTTTTAATGGAAAAAAATAAACAGAACTTGGTGACTTCCTAGGGGAGAAAAAGATATGAGCAAGAATGATTTAAATAAAAAAGACTGGGAAACATGATGGTGTCATTGACTAGGCAGAGAGGGAAAGTTAGAAGGGGAAACTGATTTTGGGATGAACTGAATAATTAGTTTTGGTTTGGATTAGTGGTGATCTCAGGATATACAATTCTTGTAAGTAGTTAGAGATCAAGGATGGAAGCTCCTAATCCTTAGTCTTTAATCAGTATTTCCTCTAGATAGTAATCAAGAATTATTCAAATTAATATAAGTAACTATGAATATTAACATAATTCAGAATTTAGAAGATGAAAAGGACCTTGGAGGCCATTAAGTCCAATCCCTATCTGAGCAAGATTGCTTTCTACAAAGAGTGCTTATCCAGATGATCTCCAGCGAAGGGAAACACTGTCTCCCAAGGCAGCCCATTCCTCTTTGGGAGAGGTTTCATCATTGGAAAACTTTTCATTTTATGAAGCCTAAGACCAACTACAATTTCCACTTGCTTTTGCTTGTTTTGTCTTCTAAGGCCAAAATTCTTCCCTCATGTTTTGTACTTTTCTAAAACTCCTATTCTCCTTTTTATCAACTCCATCCAGCACATTATTTGCCATTGAGAAATTTGGTTTTTATAACAATTTCCAGGTATTTTCTCCTCCTGTATATTAAAGAACAATACTGTTTTAAGAACAACTTTGGGTAACTAAGTAATTTTTAATATTATAAATACACAAATTAAAAATAAAGTACCCATGAAGAAAGATGCTATCTGCATCCAGAGAAAAAGCTGCTAAATATAAGCATGTATGGAATAATAATATTATATCTTTATAGTTATACACACATACCTATTTGTATCTAAAGGTAGCCATCTCTAGGACAGTGGGGGAAGAGAAGAAAAAAAAAAGCAAAAAAATTGGAGGGAATATCAAGTTATACATGGTAGATTTGAAAGAAAGAGAGAGATAGAGACAGAGACAGAGACAGAGACAGAGACAGAGACAGAAGCAAGCTTCAGTAGGTACTACATGCATTAGTCACAGCCCAATCCTACTATTGATTGACCTTGTAACTTTGACCTGATCTATTTTCAACATAGTTTGATTTTCTTCTCCTTGGGCAACTTGATAGCTCCCAACTCTCAGGGATTCATCATTTTGATGTTGGATTCAATGAAGACACTTTTAGCTCACTGCAGCTCAGAACTCCTGAGCTCAAGAGATCCATAATTTCAGCATTGCTGGAAGCTAGGATTATGGGTTCATGTCACATTATCTAGTCTAGAGTGATTTTGGAATAATACGATATGGCTTCAAATCAGGGCTCAACTCACCACTTAATATTTGATCTTGGACTAGTTAATTTACTTCTCAGAGTCTCTTTCTCTTCCTTCCTTGTAAAATGAGAGTGTTTGAATGAAATGATCTCTAATGTCCTGTCTCACTTTTTAATCTTAGGTAGATGACAGTTGGATGATCTGGGTCAACATATAGTTTCTGGCTTAGGGAAGGTTCAAGTCAAGTCTTCCTCAGATTGAAATGTCTGATGGCTCTTTCTCCTTTATATGCTGTTGGGTCCCTGTGCTGCTCCATGCATACACAGAGATGTCAAGTGTGGTTAATCCTAAAATTCAAATATCCCTAGCAGGAACTCTTTGGGTGCTAAAATGCAAGTACTTCTTATAGACTGGTTTTTACTTTCTTTCACTGAGATTGCAACATGAACTGTCTTGAGGCCTAGTTCCTGAGAATGAAAGCTGGTCTTCTGGAGTATGAGGCACCGGGACCACCTGCAGATAATGTTTACAAATCCAACATTAGGAACTGATTGATCTCACAATGGGACTGTGTAATATAAACATTTCATTATTCTACAAAAGAATATGCACAATACCACCTAAGGCACCTAAGAATAGGTTCTAAGTGGTTGAACATGGAAACCCTACTTGCAAATAATAGATATGTGGCCCTTTCAAGCTATGTTAATGTCTGGAGTGACCCACCAAAGAAAAGGAAATTCAAAATTATGGGATCTTTGCAACCCCGTAGGCATAATAAGGTGAATTCAGGGCAGAACGTTGAGCCCTGGATTTCCTGGCTTTGAGGGTTAACCATGTTTTAACACAGGTTTTTAGCTTTGTTCCCCTTTGAGGTTGCTTACTTGGCAGTGTTAATTAAAAAAGGACACACCCAGGGGAATTTTATGAGGTGATAGACTGGAGTTCTAAAGGGAATAAAAATTTGCCAAGTAGGAAGTAAGTAAAAAGTAAAATGTGTGTGTGTGTGTGTGTGTGTGTGTGTGTGTGTGTGTGTGTGTGTGTTGGGAGAGGAGGATCTGTACACTAGTGGGGGAGAGAAAGAGAGAAGTCAGAACATCATAAGTAAACACTTTGGCAAAACTCTACCTGAACTCATCCTATAACAACATCTGGATTTAATCTATTTCTTGGGGATCAATCTCATGTAATAAGATGCAATCCATTACCTGTTCGTGGAACTCAAGAAACCATTTATGGGAAAGTCAATTTGAAAACATGTTGTTGTTTTTTTATTTTTCCCCTGGAGCCAAGCAGATATAAACATCTCTGCTGTGGGCTAGCACTGATCCAATTTATTTTGGGGATTTCTGAGAGAGAAGATGAAGGTGAAATCTGTGTGAATTACTGATTTGCCACTCTAGAGGGCCCTTTGAATAACCTCCCCAAATCAACAGGATGAAGTCTGTTAGCAGGGAATGAATGAAAAACATGTTCAAAAGCAAAGGATTATATGTTTTATTTAGACATAAACAAACTTCACACATTATTTAAATTTATGACCATCCGCCCCATTGGAATCGCCTCTGGGAGCATGTACGGGTTAAGATGCTACAAACTTTTTCTATTGTAACTATATTGTACTGACTGCAGATGGTTACACATTTACAAACTAGAAAATAAACAATTAACAAGGCTTCACCTCATGCTGAAGTAAAAGAATCAGATGTGTTTTTTGAACCAGGAGATAAGGAACACAGAATACCTTGTCAAAAAAGAATGCTTCCTGGAATATGGGTGGTAACTAGATTGTATGGTCGACTGAGCATTGAACCTGCATTTCAGTCCCAACTTTGGCATTCACTTCCTGTATGCCCTTTGGCATTTCCTTTTATATCTCTGATTCTCAATTTATTCCTATGTAAAATGAGTGGGTTAAACCAGTTGATTTTTGACCAGTTTGTTGAGTTTAATATGAATCTTTAACTTTCATTTTTTTCTTTGTTAGGAAATCAGAAATAAGAGCAACAACAATGATAAGCAATAATTTATATAGTACTTTAAGATCTGTATCTCATTTGAATCTCACAGTAATCCTGTTATACCCATTTTAGAGATGAGGAAAAAGAGGATGAGTGAAATAAGGCTTTTCAGCAATAATTTAAATGATTTTACTTTTTTTTATTATTCCAGTACTATTTGATTCTCTAACATTTGTCCTAAACTAAGTTGACATTGTGGTTGGACAACTGACCTCAAAATTGATGAGACCTGGCTTCAAGTTCTACTTCTGAAAACTGTGTGACTCCACATAGGGCTCCAGCAGTTCTTTAGGCTAGGGAATTCTTCAATAGGAATTGCCTATACCAAAAAACAAACAAACAAGAAATCAAGACTTTGGAAAGTTAATCCAAACATTTATTAAATGCTTACTATGTACCAAATATGCATTAAATTAGCACTTGCAATACAACTCCCCTCCCCCCACACACAAAAACAGTCCTTGTCTTCAAGTTCATATTCTAAAGAGGGAGACAATACGCAAATAATGAGGTATATACATAATAGAAGCCAGGTAAATTGAAGTGAAGAAAGCATGAATGTTGGGAGGTTCTAGGTGGAGCAGGGGATAAAGTATTGGTTCTAAAGTCAAGAAGACCCAAATTCAAATCCGGACCCAGGTCAAATCAGTCTAGCTGTGTAAACTTGGGCAAATAATTTAACTTTTGTTTGCCTCAGTTTTCTCATCTGTAAAATGAGATAACACTTATCTCTCATGGATATTATGAGGATCAAATGAAACCGTACTTAGTTAAATTAAAATAAAATAAAATGGGAGGGGAGTTGGTTAATAGAGTGTCTGGCATATAATAGTCTCTTAATGATGACTTTCTCCCCTTCTCCTTTCCCTTGTCTTTTCTTTTCCCCTTCTTGTTCCTCTTCCCTTTCCCCTAATAGTTGTGGGCATGGAAAAAGCTACCTGCAGAAGGTAAAATTTAAGCTGTCTTGAAAGAAGTGAAAGATGTTTCAGTTTGGAGTCAATTTGACTGCTTTAGGAAAAAAAAAAAAAACATTTAGGCAACTGAATGGGCTGTGGACAGAAGAAATAGAGTTGAGGTAGGAAGTTACATTAGAAGATTACCACAATAATTGGCATGAGAAGAGATGAGAGAGAGAGTGGGACATATACCAGAGATGTTGTGCAGAAAAAAAAAAAAAAAGGCAATAGATTGAATATTTAAGTTGAGTGAGATGGAAATACTGAGAATGACACCAGATGCCCTTAATAGGAATAGGAAAGTTAGGAAGAAGAAAAATTTGAGGGGAGAAACAATTAGTTCTCTTTAGGATATATTAAATTTTAAAAATCTACAAGATATTCAATTCTTAATAAGCAAAGAGGTAAGGAGGCATAGGCAGTTGGTGATTTAAAACAAGCTCAGGAAAGAAACTTGGACCTCATATAGAAATCATGTGTATAGAGATTCTAATTAAACCTGTAAAAGCTCATAAGTTCACCCAAAGAGATAGTATAAAGGGAAAGCAACATTTTAGTTTAGTAAAGATTTTTACTTTAGTATATATTTATATGCTTTTTTGATATCTTTCTTTGCTATTGACTTGGATAAATGTGTTTCTCTGCTACCTGTCATCTGTGTGTTTATTGTAGAACTGGCTTTTGTGAGAAGGAAGTCAAGCTTTGGTTAGAAAACTTGGGGTGTTCCTTTCCTCAGTAAGAAAAATGTTTTCTTAAGAAAGAAAAAAAAGAAAAGAAAGAGAAAGAAAAAAAGAGAGGCAGGGAGGGAGGGAGGAAGGAAGAAAGGAAGGAAGGAAGGAAGAAGGAAGGAAGGAAGAAGGAAGGAAGGAAGGAAAGAAGGAAGGAAGGAAGGAAGGAAGGAAGGAAGGAAGGAAGAAGGAAGGAAGGAAAGAAGAGAAGGAAGGAAGAGAAGGAAAGAGAGAAGGAAGGAAGAAAGAAGAGAAGGAAGAAGAGAAGGAAGGAGAGAAGGAAGGAAGGAAGGAAGGAAGGAAGGAAGGAAGGAAGGAAGGAAGGAAGGAAGGAAGGAAGAAAGGAAAGAAGGAAGGAAGGAAGGAAGGAAGGAAGGAAGGAAGGAAGGAAGGAAGGAAGGAAGGAAGGAAGGAAGGAAGGAAGGAAGGAAGGAAGGAAGGAAGAAGCAGATAATATAACTTTAGCTTGGTACCACTTCTCTCTGAGGCCAGCAGAGGAGTCAGCCTTTGCCTTCCACCTCCTGCTTTTCTTCTTGACAGGAACTGAAATCTCCCTTGGAGAAGGGTGGGGGGAGAATAAATTAGAGATATCTGTTCCGCCTTCCAGTAAACCACACCATGACTCATCCACATGATAGATGGAGGATGAGCTCACTTCACAACAATATGAAACAATAGCCTAAATTATGCCACAAGGCAGTATATGAGAGATTTCCAAACAAATGGTGTAAGTCCTAATGCTTGAATGCAGTTACTGAAGAATAAGGTGACAAGACAAGATTCAGGAAGAAGGACTTATTGAAGTGATCCTTGAAGTAATAGAAAGATTAAAAGAACTGAAGAGGACTGGACTAAGTGGAAAAGAAGGTAGGAGTGTTTGAAAGATTCAGATTAGATCCTGGCATCTTCTAGTCTCATCCTTTACATGACTTGCCTATGGTCTTCCAACCAATAAGTGACAGATGTGGAGTCTGAATCTAGATCCTCTTGCTCCAAATCCACTTTGCTACACCATACTTTGTGGACAGCTAGATGGCCAATTGGAAGGAGTGCTGGGCCTGGAATCAGGAAAACATTCTCCTGTCTTCCAATCTAGCCTCGGATACTTCTTAGATATGTGATCCTAGGCAAGTCAGCTAACCCTGCTTTCCTCAGTTTCCTCATTCACAAAATGAGCTAGAGAAGAAAACAACAAATCATTATGGTACTTTGCCAAGAAAATTCCAAATGATGTCACAGAGTCAGACATGACTGAAAATGATTGAATATCAATAACAAACATTTTATCTGGCTGGAAAAGGTGAATTTAGAGGCTTAGACAGACAGAAAGTTGTAAAGACAGGTGATCCAGGTCTGAGAATACTTCAAATGTCAAGATAAGAAGTTTGGACTTTATTAAGAAAAAGCCACTTACGATCAAATGAAGGAAAACTGATTTTGAACTTATGGTCAGCTGCTTCAATAACATCCCCTCTTTCATCCTTGAATCCTTTGACCCTTCATCTGTCATCATTCCTACTTTGTTTAAATTAAATTTGAGTGATTGACTCAATTCTGACCTTATCTGCCTCCTCTGCTACATTTCTCAAATTATGCTGGAAGAAATCACAAGATCATGCATGGATCCACTATTAATTTAATCTGTGGAACCTTAGCTAGATCCTCACTGATATACAAAAATCCTTTTATTGATTACTGAGTCTATGTTTGTTTGTTTTTTTTCCTTATAATGGTCATTCCTACCATTCCCTTCTCTCTTAAAACCATCGGTTCTTTCCCTTTCATTTTCTACATAAGACCTCATCTCCTATTTTGCTAAAAAGATGGAAGCCATCTGATACAAAACATACAATTCTTCCCTTTTGTTGTTGTTCACATGTTCATATAATTCACAGGTCTTTCTATCCTCCACTATCTTTCAAAATCCGTCCAATTTCATGTTCATCATTTCCATGACAATTTCTATTCACCTCATCCTCTGTCATCCTCTTCTCCTTTTGCCTTCAATCTTTTCTAATACCAGTCTTTTCAAACTTTATCTTGTCTTCTCTGTATGTGGCTAAAGCATTTAAATCTCAATTAGAATCATATCTTCTACAAGAAGTCCTTCCCAAATATCTTTAATACTAGTCCCTTCCCTCTGAGCTTACCCACAGATGTATCCTGTATATATGTTTGTACTAGTTGTTTGGATGTTGTTCTTTGTCCTTCGTTCTTGAAGAGAACCACAATATCCGGGAAGTGATGTCATGACATGCAAGGGAATTAAATGTAAGTGAGGGAGGACTATGCAAGGTCACCTGCCTCACTTCCCCTTCCAGAGTGATCTGGGCCCAGGAGCCAGATATAGATCAGGGCAACTGGAAATGACCTTGGATGCAATTGGAGACCTTGGTCTTTTTAAGCTAAGATCTTCAACAGATTCCAATTTGACTGAGGCCACATCCATTCAGTAAGGCTAGGTGACAACTGAGGGAAATAATGGCCCTTTCATATTAGATTGTAAGCTCCTTGGGGAAAGGAAACATTTTTTGCCCTTTTCATTTTGATATCTCTAGCTCTTTGTGTAGTGTTGATATATAGTAAGAGTTTTAATAAAAGCTTAGTGGCTCGAAGGAAGCCAGAGAAGGCAGAAGGTGAAGATAAGGAAGGAAAGAATCCCAACTATGGGGGATAGCCATTGAAAATGTCTGAAGTCTAAAGATAAAGTATATTGTGCTAGGAAATGCAAGAAAGTCAATGTCACTGGATTTCAGAGTAAGTAGAAGATAGTAAGGTATCTTCTAGGAAGGGGTCAGTTTATGAAGGGCTTTAAAAGCCAGGCAGAATTTTATATTTGATCCTGAAAGTAATAGAAAGTCAAAGGAATTTATTGAATTGTAGTAGGGGTAGAGGGCTGATATGGTTGGGTCTGCCTTTTAGAAAGATAAATTTGGTAGCTGAGTGGATTATAGAATGGGAAGAATGGGAAAGAATTTGAGAAAGGGAGACCACTCAGAAGGGTAAGTAATGATCTAGGCATGAGAAAATGAGGATTATACCAGAGTGGTACTGGTGTCAGAGAAAAAGTCTTGGGATTAATATCACTTAAAAGATGGTACTTGGCTAGTTATCTAGAAAAAAAAAAAGAGTGGACTAAAAAGGAAGCATCAGAAAAGTAGAAAGAGAATGAGGGGCACACAGCATTGTGAAAACTCTAGAAGAAGTGAGTGACCAACGGTGTCAAAAACTCCATCCCTCTCTATACTATTGTGACTTTCAAAGTGCTTGTTTTAGTTAATTTTTTGGAAGATCAGAATTTTTTAATGAGGAAAAATAATGTGAGAATAGAAATTCAAAGAGGATGGAAATCAAGAACAAAAGTAAAGAAGTAAGGCTAGTTTTGATAGGGAGAAAATCTACTTCTTCCTCTGAGCCTAGAACAAAGGCTAAGCAAGTGGGAAAAATATTGAGGGACTTTGAGGTATAATAGAGAGAAGAAGGAATTATCTGTACATATTGTCTGCATGCTCTCAGTAAAATAGGAGGCAAAGTCTTCCACTAAGAGTGAGGCAGGATGTGTTAAAGTCATCATTGTGTGCTAGAAAAAGTACTGAACTTTTGGTTAGAAAGCAACACATCTATTTTCTCTAACCTCTAACTGAAATTTAGTATTACCTTCAATTAACTTAAAAACATTCTGGGAATAGTCCAGAGGCTTTGTCAGATTGGCAAAGGGGCCAATGAGAAACACACACACACACACACACACACACACACACACACACACACACACACACACACCAAAAAAATAAAAAATAAAACCCCAAACTTCAGAATCTTTTCAATCTAGAAGGAAATAACTCTTTGAATATTTTGTGAATATGAGTGCAATGCTTCTTTCTACTTTTCCTCCCTCCTGCTATCCTTGATTTTCAATGTATGACTGGCCCTTCTTTCTTCCCAGCCCTGTATATCTCTGAAATCTTTTACTCCATTCTTTTAAATATTGATTATTTTTTGGTAAGAAATCATGGCCCACTCATAGCTAATACAAGTCTTTTTGTAGTAGTTTAGTTCACTTGCAATCTTGTTTCTTTTGAAGTTATAGAGTCACAAGATTTACAAACATATAACATCTCCTGGAGATTCTTCACATAAAACAAAAACAAATAAACAAAATGTGATTTGGTGACCAGAAGCAGTCTGGGAATACTGAAAGCACTGCACAATTTTTCCTAAGACAACTTAACCTACTTTCTTCTTCCTGCACTATTCTCACCCCAAATCATTAGATATCTGGAAAAAGAAAAGGAATTTTACAAGAAGAGGGTGATTGGTAGATGATACAAAAATACCAAATATTTTAATACTCTAAATAGTTTTTATTTCTTTGGAATTAACATATACATATATATGTCATATCAAATGATTACATCTATGTTTGCAAGAAATTGTTTTGCTTAAGTTGCAGGATACAAAATAAATCCACATAAAACAATAGTATTTTTATACATCACTAACAAAATCCAACAGCAAGAGATACAAAGACACATTCCATTTAAAATAACTCAATAATATAAAATATTTGGTAATCTATCTACTAAGGGAAAGTCAGGAATTATATAAGCAAAACTACAAAACACTTTTCACACAAATAAAGTCAGATTTAAACAAATGGAAAAATGTTAAGGCTCTTGGATAGGTTGAGTAAATATAATAAAGATGACAATATTATCTAAACTAATCTATTTATTTAGTACTATAGCAATCAAATTCCCAAGAAATTATTTTACTAATCTAGAAAAAATAACAACAAAATTCATCTAGAAGAACAAAAGGTCAAGAATTTCAAGGGAACTAATGAAAAAAAATGAAATGATCTAAACTATATTATAAAGCAGTGGTCATCAAAACCATTTGGTACTGGCTTAAAAATACACTAGTTGATCAGTGGAATAGGTTAGATTCACAGGACAAAATAGTCAATAACTATAGTAATCTAGTGTTTGATAAACCCAAAGACCCCAGCTTTTGGGATAAGAACTCACTATTTGACAAAAACTGCTGGAAAAATTGGAAACTAGTATGGCAAAAACTAGACATTGACCCACATTTAACATTGTACACCAAGACAAGGTCAAAATGGGTTCATGATCTAGACATAAAGAATCTAAATAAATTAGAAGAATATAAGATAGTTTATCTCTCAGACCAAAGAAGAACTAGAGATCATTATTGATCACAAAATAGAATTTTTAAAATTATATTAAGTTAAAAAGTTTTTGTACAAACAAAACTAATGCAAATAAGATTAGAAGGGAAGCAATAAACTGGGAAAACATTTTTACATTCAAAGGTTCTGATAAAGGCCTCATTTCCAAAATATAGAAAGAAATGACTCAAATTTATAAAAAATCAAGTCATTCTCCATTTGATAAATGGTCAAAGTATGTGAACAGACAATTTTCAGATGAAGAAATTGAAACTATTTCTAGTCATATGAAACGGTGCTCCAAATCATTATTGATCAGAGAAATGAAAATTAAGACAACTTTGAGATACCACTTCACACCTCTCAGATTGGCTAAGATGACAGGAAAAAATAATGATGGAGTAGATGTGGGAAAACTGGGACACTGATACATTGTTGGTGGAGTTGTGAACGAATCCAACCCCTCTGAAAAGCAATTTGGAACTATGCTCAAAAAGTTATCAAACTGTGCATACTCTTTGACCTAGCAGTCTTACTGCTGGCCTTATATCCCAAAGAAATCTTAAAGACGGGAAAGGGACCCACATGTGCAAAAATGTTTGTGGCAGCCCTTTTTGTAGTAGCTAGAAATTAGAAACTGAATAGATGCCCATCAATTGGAGAATGGCTAAACAAATTGTGGTACATGAATGTTATGGAATATTATTGTTCTATAAGAAATGAGTAACAGGATGATTTCAGAGAAACTGGAGAGACTTACATGAACTGATGTTAAGTTAAATGAGCAGAATCAGGAGATCGTTATACACTTCAACAACAATAATATATGCTGATCAATTCTGATGGTGGTAGCTCTCTTCAACAATGAGATGATTCAAATCAGTTCCAACTGGTCAGTAATGAAGAGAATCAACTACACCCAGAGAGAGAACTATGGGAAATGAATGTGGACCACAACATAACATTTCCATTCTTTCCGTTGTTGTTTGCTTGCATTTTTGTTTTTCCTCTCAGGTTTTTTGTTTTATTTTGCTTTGTTTTTTGTTTTTGTTTTTTTTTTTTTTACTTTGTTTCTAGATGCAATTTTATTTGTGCAGCAAAATAACTGTATAAATATGTATACATATGTTAGATTTAATATATACTCTAACATATTTAACATGTATGGGACTACCTGCCATCTAGGGAAGGGAGTGGGGGGAAAGAGGGGAAAATTTGGAACAGAAGTTTTTGTAAGGATCAACGTTGAAAAATTAACAATGCATATGTTTTGTAAATAAAAAGTTATAATAAAAAATAATAAAAGAAATTGTTTTGCTTGATTATGTATATTTGTTCCAAAGGTTTTGTCTTTCTATTTTTAGAAAATATATAGCTATTGCTTATTAATTTAAAAAATAAAATAAGGGTTTTTTTCTTAAGACAGAAAGAAACTTTTCTTCTATGTTTATCTCCAAAATCATATGTATCTGTAAAGACGCATATGGAAGTATTTTTTTAAAGACTTATAGGCAAAAATTTTGTAAAGATTTTGCCAGAAACAACATTTTATGCTATTAGGTTAAACAGCCTTCTAAAATGCAGGGAGTAGTTTTAGATGGAAACACTGGCAGAAATTGTTAGTGGAGTGTTTGTTGGCCTGGCTCTAGCATCTTAATGAAATTAGATAATATTTCACCCTTTGCACTCACAGAGCATTAAGTGGTCATCTGAATTTTCTAATGTATGTCTTCCCAGAGCTGTAAGTAATAATTCTAAACTTTTGGACAAATTTACTTGAGTGAAGCATTCTGGCAAGGAACTTCAAATCATAAGACACTAGGCCTTTGGGCATGGAAAACAATTCAGGGGGTAGGAGAAGACTAAGAAGACGGTTGGACTAGAAGAAATTTTCTTGAATGTAGTTATTAGGATACAGAGGAAACAGGACATCTAGTAGCTTCATATTTTAACTAATTATTTTTTGTTAGCTATGTACTATGTGTTACGGTGTTCTACCTATTGAAACAATATAAATACCATCTAAGTGTCAACTCCTTGGGACCAAAATTCCAGTTGATCTGCCCTAAATGTGGCTCTTGACCTTCCCATTTTCACTGAATACCAAAATCTTTTTGTGGTCCAGTCTTAGGAAAACTAGTATATTCCAACAGGTAGAATGATAACAAATAAATTTTTTGAGAGCAGGGATCATTTCATTTTTTTGGCTTAGAATTCCCAGCACCTAGTATACTGGCTGGCACAGTAGCATTTAATTAATGGTTGATTAAATAATTCAGTGATTTTAACTAAATATTTAATTAAAAACTCCAGAGCCAATTCTGATATTTATTGTCTGTGTGTCCTTACATGTCACAACTTTTTGGCCTTCAGTTTCTGTATCTATAAAATGGAAAGAGGGAATGATTTGATTTCCCCTCTAGGTCCCTTCCAGCTCTGATTCTGTGATTTGTGACATACTTTGCACTAAACACATGTAAAGTTTATTTGAAGTAGCCTATTATCTAGTTCTACAATAAAGTTTGTAGTCATATTGTGAATCAAGGCAAATCTTCCCAACTCTCAATTTTGGGTCCTCCACTTTCTACTGAGAAGATAAATTAAGCCTAGAGTGCAAAAGCAGCCAGCCAGATTTGAAGTGAAAGCATTTTGGGGCAGTTGAGACATTATTCCAAGAGCCGATGGTGCAGTCCACTTATCTCCATAAACCTTCCCCAGAAGCTTTCATTACCAGCTAAGAAATCTTATCTTAAACAAACACACACACAAAGAAATGGATGAACAAACTAATTGATTTTTAAGTGCTTGTCAGGTATAAATCTTTAAGTTCCATCCCTGAAACACTTGCTAAGCAATGTAGATGTTTAGTTAGAAAGTTTAGATTCCTCAGGGTTAAAGGGGAGTGAATTGCTGGTGAAATTTATCCCTAAGAGCTCCACTTTGCTTCTCTGGCTGCTACTGCTACTCTTGCTAAAGCTTGTTCCAAAATAACTCAAACAGGTTATATAGTAACTGTGATAATATCTAGGTGGATTTGACCTGAGGGGATCCCTTTTTTTTCACAGTTAGAGACGTTTGACAAAGTCTGCTTGAAAAGGGCTTCGGGGCCCTCCTTACAAAACAAACTGAAAAGCACAAAAGGAGATAAGGAAGAAGGATGGGGAGGTGGGGTTGGGGAGTGGGGAACTGAAGGAGGGTGGGGATTCACAGGCCTATCTGGGAAGAAATGTGTAACTTTTACCTTTAAAAAGTTTAGGATTGGTATTTCTTTCGCTGAGAAATGTCCAAATAAATAATCCCAGCACATTTGTGTGGGGAAACAGAAGTCAGAGGTTCCTTTGAAGAACATCAGTTTCTTTTAGAGGTTTATAGAATGCTAGTGGGACTTACCATCTTTGGGATATAAGCACTAGCAGTATTGATATCCTGGAGACTAGATCTCAGGCATAACCTGAGTTTTGCTCTGCTCTACCTAGTATGCCATTGTTAGTAAGCAGACTAGAGATAAGTTCTCCTTTTCCTCTTTCTCCTCCTCCTTCTACTTCTTCTCCTCCTCCTCCTCCTAATACTTTCTCCTCCTTCTTCCCTCCTCTTCTTCCTCCTCCTCCTCTTCTTCTTCCTCCTCCTCCTTCTCCTTTCTCTTCCTTCTCTTCTCTTCCTTCCCTTCTCCTCCCCTCTTCTTTCCCTCCTTCCTTCTCTTCCTTCTTTTTTATTCTCTTTTCCACCTTCTCCTCCATCCCTCCTTCTCCCCTCTCCCTTTTCTCCCTTCTTCTCTTGTTTCTTTTTTCTTCTTTTTTCACTTTTTCTTCCTCTTTCTCCTTCTCCTTCTCTTTTTCCTCCTCCTCCTGCTCCTCTTCCTTCTTCTTCTTCTTCTCTCTTTTTCTGCATGTGAAAGACAGATAGAGATAGAAAGCACAAAAGAGACAAAGAAATCCAGCTGCAAATATACTACATAAATAAATGCTTTAATAGTCTGGAAATGTTTGCAGCTTTTATTTTTTGAAACATCTGTTCTGGCATTAGTCATGCATTTCTTCCAGTAATAATTCCAGTAACATGAATGTACATCACTCAGAATATGCTCTTTGATTTTTGCAGATTGTTTTTCCCTCAGTACTCATATCTTTTTCTTTCTTTGGGTATGTGGCCCCCTAAAAGGGAGAGAAGAGAAAGAAGCCACAGAAATGACTTATTAGTGTGTATGATCTAGTGCAATGAGAACTGAATTTAAGCATGAGAAAATAGTTTATTAAGTTGTATAAAAATAATCAGAGATTGGAAAGGCAAATTGAATTTTTTTTCTACCCTTATGATTTTAGGTAGGACTCAAGGATAAGCATTAAGATGAAAAATTCTACAAACTTGTCTAGTAACCTATTCTTTTAGTTTCAATACACTCTATCTTTCTATCTAGGAATAAAGAATATCAAACTCAATGAGATATTAGGGATCAACCTTTTCTTTTCTTTTTAAAAATCCATTATATAGTACAATAAAAAAGATGATTGTATATGAAATGGCAAATGTGCTATGTACAACTTGCCCAGGGTCACACTAGGAAGTGTTAAGTGTCTGAGGCCAGATTTGAACTCAAGTCCTCCTGATTTCAGGAATGGTGCTCTATCCACTACACCAACTAGCTGTCCCATACACCAACTAGCTGTCCCATATACCAACTAGCAGCCCCCTGAGTCATTCTTAAAACAATACTGTTAGTGTACACAGTGTTCTCTTGCTTCTGCTTATTTTGCTCTTCATTATTTCATGCAAGTCTTTTCATGTTTTTCTAAAATCATTAAGTTCATCATATCTTATAGCACAGTAGTATTCCATGACAATTATATACCACAACTTATTTAGTCATTCTTCAATTTATGAACATCCCTGTAATTTCCAGTACTTTGTTATCACAAAGACAGCTGCTATAAACATTGAGAAGATTCTTTTCCTTTTCCCCTTATCATCCTTAGACCAAGTAGTAGTATTGCTATATCAAAGGGTATAGGTAGTTTTAAAATGCTTTGGTCATAATTCCAGATTTCTCTCCAAAATGGTTGGATTTACCATCTATCAATTCTACCAACAATGAAATTTTTGCACAACCTCTTCAACATTTCTCACTTTCCCCTTCTATCTTTTTTTGTGCGTAATCTTCTATCATTTTAACCAATCTGTGAGCTGTAAAATGACATCTCAAGGTTGTTTTAATCTGTAACTTTCTAATCAATAATAATTTAGAGCATTTTTGAGTGACTATAAATTATTTTGATTTCTTCATTGGGAAACTGTGTTCATATCCTTTGATCAGTTATTTATTGGGGAATGATATATTCTTATGTATTTGATAAGGTTCTTTATATATTTTAGAAATGAGAACTCTATATGATAAACTATCTAGAAAATCCCCCCCTCAATTTTCTGCTTTCCTTTTAATTTTGTCTAATTTGTTTTATTTTTACAAAACCTTTTAAATTTAATATAATCAAAATTATCCATTTTATACCTAGTTTTAGTCTCTTGTTTATTCATAAATTATTCACTTGTCCATAAGATTAATAAGTACTATGTTTCACATTCTTCCAATTTTCTTGTAAAACTCTCTATATATCCATAGAGTTCATAAATAAAAGGTGTGAGATATCATTCTGTACCCAGTTTCTGCAACTGTTTTCCATTTTACAGATATGGAAACTGAGGCCCAAAGGCATGATGAAATTTGCCCCAAATCACTCAAGTGTCATTAGTGGAATAAAGACTACAACTCAAAACATATGACTCTAAGTACTGTACTACATAACAGAATTGTTGTAAGGAAAGTATTTTGTAAACTGGAAAATATAATGTGTCTAGGAAGCCTGGTATAATAAAGAAATTGCTGGTATTGGAGTTAAAAGAAAGATTTGTATTGGGGAAAAAATGATAAGGGTTTCTTACCAATTTCCAAATATAAAGGCATATTCTCTCTAAATAAATAGTTATAAACATCACCCCCATGCCACTAAATGGTAAACCCCAATACATAATTCACATATATCCTAAGGGGATTTATTGAAAGATATAAATTATAATAAAGATGAATTATTGCCAGCTGGATCTCAGATGGATAGTACTGCCAAAAACCTCTTGGGTACTTCCCAATGCATGTCACACTTCTCTAAGCATGTATAGTTACTGTTCCTCTTCAAGTGTTCTCCACAGTAATATAAGTATGAGTATCTATGTCAAGGTCAAAGGATGAGCCCTTAGCAACACTGACAATCTGAGATTCTTTTACTTATTTTTTACTTTTGACTATCAATAAAGGCCTTATGTTTCAAATGTTCTTGACTATTAAGAGAATTATTTTGTAAGTCTGTGAATATCTGAAGTTATGGACTTCCCAAAAATGCTATAGGCTAAGGCTAGCGTAATTGCCATAAACTTCTTTCATCATTGTTGTTGTCATCATTTTTGTCATTATCATCTCCTTCTTCCTCCTCCTTTTCTCCTCTCCTCCTCTTCTTTCCCTTCTTCCTCCTTATTCTCTTTTTCTTTCTTCTTCTACTTCCTTTTCTTTTCCTTCCCCCTCTCCCTCTCTCTCCTTCCTTTTCCTTCTTTCTCTTGCTCCTCCTTTTCTTCTTTCTTCCTCTGCTGCTGCTTTTGGGTTTTTTTGTGCTACTTCTGCTTCTTCCTCTTCTTTCTTCATAGAGCTCTATAGGAGAGATATAGGAAAAGTTAAGACCCTTGGAGAGAATCATATGTAGGCATGTGTGTGTGTGTGTGTGTGTGTGTGTGTGTGTGTGTGTGTGTATGTAGAGAGGAAGCTTATTTAAAATAACACTTCTCCTAACATAAATACAAGGCAAAATTCTTCCTGTAAGCCTAACAGAGGTAACTTCCTGCTACCAATGCTAAGGAAAGGTCTAAGGTTTTTATTCTATTCACCTATTCATCATGACTCTGCAGTGGTAATATTTTCTCTTTGACTTCTTTCCCATAGCCTTCCATTAAAATGAGTCATTGGTACAACCCAAAGATAAAAGGTCTTTTATTATTATTATTATTATTACAGTATGAAGAAATGTAAGAGTAGAACCATACTTTCATTGCTTAAACTAGTTTGGTTCCCAAAAGATTTATCTGGCTCTGTTTTTTTTTTTTTTTAATCTCAAAATAGTACTGCCACATAGTAGGAGCTTAATAACTGGTTGTTAAGTTGAATTATTTCCTATGCATGAAAGTTTTCCCCTCTGTGCCTACTTCCCCCAGAGGTGCTGGTTTATGCCATTCCTGTTCAGATCTTTCTTAATTGGGACTTAAATCCATCTTTTAATTCTAGGTTAAAATGATCCTCTTTGAAATGAACTCTATCTAAAGATTCTATTCTCTCATTGGATTTCTCCTATATCTTTAAAATGTATCCAATTATTCTTTCTTAGCATTATTCTTTTTGTTTGGACAATGTTCTTTTAATATCCATCAACAACAATATGCACATGTTTTCTTAATTTAATTTATTAGCTCATACAATAATAGATTTAGATCTGGTTAGAGATCTTAGGAGCAGCTAGGTGGTACAGTAGATGGAGACCAGTCCAAGAATCAGGAAGACCTGAGTTCAAATCTGGCCTCAGACTAAAATTAGCAAATCATATGACCTCGAGAAAATCACTTATTCCTGTTTGCCCCAGTTTCCCCCTTTGTAAAATGAGCTGGAAAAAGAAATGGCAAACCATTCTAGTATCTTAATCAAGAGAACGACAAATGGGATCACAAAGAGTCAGACATAACTGAAACAACTGAACAACAATGACAAAAGAGACCTTGGATATCCTTTGTGTCTAGTCAATAAATATTTTTTTCTGGTTCCCCCTATATCACCAATCTACATCAAAGGAACCTTTCATACTCTCCTCAGTTTCTCAAATTGATTTTCTTTTGTCTTTATCCTTACCACTTCTCAGTTCATATATGCAGAACTGCAATAAGATAACAATCCATTTACATTAATAAAACAGTATTACTCATTTTCTGATTTTTCTGGTTTATCCAATTCTGTCCTACTCCCTCCCACATATTTTTATTTCTGACATTTCCCATGCTATCCTTCTCATTTTTGCCTGGTAAAAAAAAAATTGTCTTCTCTCCAGAACCAGCTTGGTTATCAAGAAATCATAGATATCTCTGCCCCTTCCATCTGAAATTGATTTCTCTCTCTCTTAAAATTTTCCTACAGCTCTTTTCTGGATCTGTCCTTTGAATCTCATATTCTAGCTTCTATGATGCTAATTTATGTTCATATGACACCTACTAGTAGATTATTCCTCGAGAGATTGGGGCTATGCCATTTTCTGTCTTTATATTTCCAATGCCTAATACATAGTAGGTGCTTAATAATTGTGAAATGACTTGAGTCACTGTTTTCTATGCCCAGAATAGTTTCCTTCTTGGCATCCAATAGTCCATATCTCTCTTGTTATTTAGGCTACAATTCTGAAACCACCTCTCCAGAAAGTCTGCCTTATTAAAACACAAAGAATTCATACCTAGAACACTAACCAAATCCTCTTATTCCCTAGATTTCTCTTTCTTTTTTCAAAAGAAGGGAGGAGGGAGAGGAGTCTGTGGTTTCACTGGCATAAGTTCTCCCTTATGAAAATTGCCCTCTCCCATCCAGAGAAGCACCTGACATAAGACATAAAGTATGGGAATGGTCTATGATACTAACAGGCTAAATGTTTTGTCCTCAGTCACTTAGTGCCATTATTTCAGAGGTATAACATGCATCTATGTCTTCCTGACTTTAAGACTATCTAATATTAATATATTATAATTCATATATTAAATAATCTATGTGTTATATCATATAAAACACATAATCAATATAGTTTTATATATTATATTAATATATTATTGATATATAATATATACATTATTTATGTATTATATTATATCATATATTAATAATATATTAATATAATATATTAAACTATATTGATTATATGTTTTATATGATAAATATTAATAATATAATATTAATATATAATATTCATTATTTAATGGATAATAACTCATATTTATATGGTGCTTTCAGATTTGGGAACCACTTTGTATATATTAATTCATTTGATCCTTGCAACTCTCCCACTAACAGAAGCCCTGAAAATCTTTCCTATGGCTATATTCTTGGATACTTGAACCACCCTTTCTATTTCCTAACCTCGTTTCTTATTTTTAGTAACCAGAAAGCAAAACTCAGATTAATCTCATTCATTGTACCAAAAATGCCTGATGGGAAGTAAGAATGTTGTGTACCTATTGGTACATGAAAACAAGACCAGAGACTCGATCTTGTATCTAGCAGAAAGCTGGTCAAACTAGCCCAAGAGGTACATACATCTCCAGGTTCTTCAGGTTGAACACTTCTGTCTATGAGTCCAATTTATTCTACTTTGGCTCTGAGCACAACTAAAAGCATTAGGAATTCTTGCCTTTGATTTGAGTTGAACTTTCCTAATTCAATTTAATTTCATTTTTATAGTTGAATTCAGGCTAAATGGAACCAGTCTTATTCAATTAAATTTAGTTCATCTCACTTCAATTCAACAAATATTTTCCTTTCTGGTTACTTGGAAGATTTGTCTTTCTCGTCTTTTTCTGACTTATCTATGGCTGAGATCTCCTAGCTATCCACAATATCTCTTCTGCTCATTATTTTCTAGTGGCAAAAATATTTTCCCTCTGTCTCTGACTTGCTTTCTGATCAGTTCTTCTAACTACCATTTGATCTTCTGTTCTTCCAAATATGATCCAAGTTGAATAATCTCCTGAGCAAGTTAGGATTTTACAACCAGTCATTATCATAAAATCTCTAAGTTGGAAGGGGATCTCAGAGAGCAGTGAATTCAAACCCTAACCCCAGAAGAAATTTATGGCTTCTATAAAGGTTTAGCTAAGGGATCATCCAGCCTTTGCTTAAAGACCTCAAGTACTGGGAAACTAAATAGTTCCTAAAGCAATCTATTCAACTTTTGAAGAGCTTCAGTTATAAGAAAGGTTCCCCCCCCCACTTTATATCAAGCCAGAAATCTGCCTCTTCACAAATTCCACCCACTGCTTCTGGTTTTGCCCTCTGGGACCAAGCAGAACATGTCTAATTTCTTTTCCATATGACAACTCTTCAAGCATTCCAAAAGGATAGCATTCATGTCCTCCCTAAGCTGCTTCTTTAGTCATAAAATTCCCAAGTCAATGCTTTTCTTATGCCATTCTCTTTCCATTCTTGTCATATGCTTATAGATGCTCTGCAGTTTGTCAATGTCCTTCCTAAAATATAAGTTCATGGAATTTAGAGATGAAGAAAAGCTTGGATATCACCCAACCCAAATGCTTTATTTTATAGATGAGAAAACTGAAGCCCCCATAAGTTAAGAGAATTTTTTCAAGGTCCCATAATAAAGAGCAAGTCAGACATCGAATACAATTCTTTTAACTCCAGATTCAGTGCTCTTCCCATCACACAATTCTTTCTCTCATTTCCATGTTTACTTCATATATATGTATATATATATATGTAAATATATACATATATATGTGTGCATGCATATTTTTGTATGTACATTTATGTGTGTGTGCTCATATAGATCACAAAGATCAAATAAGATAACATATAAACCATGGATGTAAATATAGAACAGCCATAAGCATACTTATAGGTATTATGTGCTCAGGCAAATATATGTGGAGAAACAAATAATTTTAATGGGCATTTCTTCTTCTTGGTTAATTCAATATACATAATTCCAAATTTGTGATAGAGCAATCCTTGACCTTCAGAAATATTTAGAAATATTCCAATTTAGTTGTATAACGAGAAATGGCCAGAGTTAATAGCAATGCATGATACCAAAATCTAGGTCTACTAAATTAATTACTTAATTAACAACTAAACATGAGAAGAGAGTATCTAAGAACTGATAATATAGTGTCATAAAATATCCAGGTGTGGAATAACGCCTCATTTGCACAGAGTAGTAGAGCAAGACTGGCTGATCATGAGTGATAGAACCAATCATCCTGAAAATGCCACAAGACAAGAGATTATTCGGTAACATATTTTGTAATTCTTGATAAGCCAAAATAATGCTGGTCTAAGTGAAAAATGAAAGTTTTGGAACCAAAAATGGATTTCTAAGAAACAGTCTTCCCTTGAAACTAACCTAGTACCAGTGAGTTGATGAATTGCAGTGGCTGTGATTGGCTGGTTTCTTTGACTGAAGTTGTGTGCTAATGGGATTGTGTATGTGCGATCTGTCCTTAACAAATTAGAGAGGCTCACTTACTTCTAGCTGCTTCATGAACACACTCAGAATCTTTAAGAATAGGCATTTCTTTGGATAACAGACTGAGGATATTTTAAGATCTCTGAAAGCCGGACTTTTACTTTTTATCTTTCCTGTTACTTTTTATCTTTTGTCCCTTGTGCCCAGAAAAAGGCTTTGCAAATAAAAGGTAATTCACAAATCTGTGGAAATAAATAGAATCATCATCAAAAAATGGATTGCTTATGCTTACCTATGATTCTGCACACAGTACCACAAAGAATTGCCGGGTTCCCCTGACCTCTGATGGTCAGCACCTGCTAGCACAGGAAAGTCAAGATGGGAAATGACTGAGAGTGTTCTCAAGAGCACAGAATCTTCTGATTCTGGACACCTGTTTCAGTACTGCCTCTTTCCTTAGATGTAGACATACTGTCTCCCAGGCAACAAACAACTTGGACACAGAAAGACACATTGTATCTCCAAGAATACAAGTCACAACTTTCCTGACTTTCTTCCATAGTGAAAACAGTCATTGAAACACATATTAGTATTAAACCTAAGATTGCTCAGCTACACCCACAAGTTTCACCTGGCTATTTTACATTCAATCTGTCTGCAAAGCCACACAATCTTAAAGCCAGTTTGAACAAAATATGCCAGTGGTATTCATTCTTTCTGCTTCCCTTTATTATCTTGCCTACAGCAACCCTTGAAAAGTAATGCTGATACAATCAACTGGCTGCAACTCTCTCAGTGTGCCTGTGATATACCAGAAGGTTAAAATGGGAAGGAATTATTTAGTTTAATCCCCTAGTTTTATAGATGGGGAACCCAAAATGCAAAAAGGTAAAAGTAATTTGCTTAAAATCACCCAGGTAAGCATGAAGCTAAGATTCTCAGCTGGAAGAGAATTAAGAGGTCACATTGTTAGATCCCACATTTTATAAGAGGGAGGTTCTAGGAGAAAGGGAAATTCAATGTATTGATTAAGGGTATATCTTTAGTTAGTAAAGAGCAGAGGTGAAATTTAAAGCCAAATACTTACTCAGTAAAATTCTTTCCACTATCCACATGTGGTCTCTTCCCTTCTCCACAACCTCTTAAATTTTTTTGCATTTAATATTGTAGTTCTCCCTTGTGGGTGGGATAGGTAGGGAAAGAGATGCTAAATGGGGTAGTCAAAGGGAGAACTAGCACCTATGATGTGAGATTTTGCCAAGCCTTTTTCAGAGCTGCTCATCAACCTTTGCTATCTATCTATCACCCAACTCTCACCTATGGTTCGAAGAAGCTGCAGCATGCACACCAGCCACACCCCAGGAAAAGCCTCTTAGCAATTGGGCCAAATCAGGTTGAGGATAATCACTAAGCCTCATACTCTCAAGTCATTTAGGGGGATGTCTCCCCCAAATATGTAAAGGCTTCTCCCCCAGTGGAATGAGCAGAGGGAGACATCTTATTCCAATGGCCATGAAGGTGGCTGAAGTAGGTGCTATGGAGTGCTGGGAATTTAAGTAGATACTGGGCCGATTGTCCTGTTTTTTCTTATCCTTAGACTTCAGTGATTCTAGGGGAGGGAGAGGATGAGAGAGAGAGAGAGAGAGAGAGAGAGAGAGAGAGAGAGAGAGAGAGAGAGAGAGAGAGAGAGAGAGAGAGAGAATCTGTCAATTTTATGCAACTTTGCCTCACTTAAATTTAATTCATGCACATCAAAACATGGCCCCGTGATATCATTGGTCCTCTTTAAAAAACAAGGTCAAATGACAACCCACTCTGGACTCACTTGCTTGACACCCACTAAACTTGACTTAAAGGACTATTCTTCTTCTCAGGATTCTATAGGTAACACTGAGGGGTAGAGGTTTTAAATACATGACTCATGTACACATTTCTAATATGCTCACCCTCTCAGTATCAATCAACCAGCTGATATCAATTCATTTTAAAAGGATATTTACTGAGAAGGTTACAAGCTACAAAATGGGTTGCTTTTTCCCTTATTCATACCTTCAGTGCCTGAGAGAGTAGACTCAAAGCTAAATAAAGCATGAAGGTGGTGAGACACATGTAAGGAACGTGTGTAGCTGAAGAATTCTTTATAACCATTTGCTGGCAGGTACTTTTCTCCCTTTTAAATATCCACAAAGTTCATTTTGTGCTATGTGTCACTGATAGATGACTTATCCCCTTGCTTTTCAAGTCTGGTTCCTTGATTAGCATGGTATCTTGGCTGACATGTCAATCTACTACTGTTCTGGGTCAACCAGATTATTTGGCTGCTTCATGGGTTCCTTCTTAGACACAGACTACTCTGATTGCTGGTGATGCCTCTGATGGATCTCCTAAACTCACCGATCACTTAGGTTCTCCCATTTCAGAATATTCATTCACTTAAAATCAGGAAAGAAAAACCAGAAAAGAAACAGAAGCAATAAAAGGGCAGATTTCATGGATACATAGTGACTGGGTTGGGAGGTAAAATAACACCTGCTCCTCCTCCCAGGCAGATTAAACCCTAGTTTTTGCCCTTCTTTTTTATCACCAGGCAGGAAATCACAAAATGAAATGAAAGAGGATTTAGATCTTTTATTTGAAGACTACATTTCAGTCATCATTTTTCTGTCTCCAAAACCAATTAGAAACTTTTTCTTTGCTACATAGTAGGGAGCCCTAATCAGAATGGTTGAGATTAATTTCTAAAGTATATGAGTTGACTTGGTAGCAAGTGGGAGTCTATGTAGATTTCAAGGCCTGGATTTCATTAATTAGTATTATGTTATACTGAAAATAGTTACACAGATATGGTTCTCAGTCTCCTGAGGATGATCCAAATGGACAATAATCAACCAACAAGGATTTATTAAGTGTTTACTATATTCCAGGCACTGTGATAAATACTGGGAATAAACAGGGGGAAAAAAGCATAAACATATCTCTATCCTCAAACAGCTTATGTTTTAAGGGAATGTACAAAAATAAGTATATATGTTATACATACAAAATTCATAGAAGGTAATCAGAGTCAATTGGGTATCTCAGTGATTAGAGTTCTGAGTCTGGAGCCAGGAAGAAATGAGTTCAAATTCAAACTCAGACTGTGTGACCTTGGGAAAGAACATGACTGAACAACAACAATTTTAGAGATAAAGGAACTGGAATATAGAGATACCAGACCTAAACAACAGTGATATATATAAACAAAGAGTAGAACACAGCATGTATTATATATATGTGTGTGTGTGTGTGTGTGTGTGTGTGTGTGTATACATACACATATATATATGTGATATATATATATGATTTTGGGTGACCCACAGATGTTGTATATATATATGTGTGTGTGTGTGTGTGTGTATACATACACACACACACACACACACACATATATACATATATATATATCAAAATCATCAACTTAAAAATGCAAACACTGAGAAGTTATTGTACATAGCTTTCAACTCAATATCGCTTGCAGTTGCCTTGGAAGAGCCAGACCAAATGATATATGATCTATGGGCCTAATGTTCCTCACCCTGTTATAGACTATGAATAATGCCTCCAAATAGATGGTAAAGTTAAAAATGTATGTTGAGTCCTATTCATTGGAATTCCCAACTCATGTTCATTGGATCATGCAGCCACATGCCACATAGTTACTCCTTTAAAAAGAGTTTACTTTGAGTCTCCCTGTAAAGAAGACTAAGTAGTTTAATATGAACCACTGACTCTGGCAGTTCTTCTTAACATGTTCTCCCTTCTTAGCTACTCATACTGGCTTCCCTGACTTCCCTGGCTTCCTTCAAGCTTCAGACAAAATTCCACTTCCCTCAAGAAGCTATTCCTAGTCCTTAATTTTAGAACTTTCTCTCAAAGATTTCTTGTTACTAATCATTCTTTATCAGTCATGTCTGACTCTTTGTGATCCCTTTGGCAAAGATACTGGAATGTTTTCTTTCTGCAGCTCATTTTACAAATAAGGAAACTGAGGCTAATATGATTAAATGACTTGCCCAGGGTTAAACAGCAAGTAAGTATCTGAGAGTATATTTGAACTCAGGTCTTCCAGACGCCAGACCTTTCATTCTATTTTGCCATCTAATTGCTCTATCCAGTTTAATCAGCATATGCAAACAAATATGTTCAAGTAAACTATATTTTGGATAAAAACAATATTTAAGAGAAGGAAGGAGAATTAAAAGGGGCTAGAAAAGCTTCCTAGAGAAAAAGAGATTATAGTTTGGACTCATAAAATGTCATATTAGACATAATCTATGGATACACTTTATGGATTGACTGGCCTGATGTTTCTTTTTTATTATTATAGCTTTTTATATATAAAACATATGCATCAGTAATTTTTTAACATTGACCCTTGCAAAAGCTTCTATTCCAAATTTTCCCCTCCTTCCCCCTCCCCCCGCCCCTACATGGCAGGTAGTCAAATACATGTTAAATATGTTAAAGTATATGTTAAATCTAACATATGTATACATATTTATACAGTTATCTTGCTGCACAATAAAAATCAGATCTTGTGGTCCACACTCATTTCCCATAGTTCTCTCTCTGGGTATAGATGATTCTCTTCATTACTGAACAGTTGAAACTGATTTGAATCATCTCATTGTCAAAGAGAGCCACACCCATCAGAATTGATCAGCATATATTATTGTTGTTGAAGTGTATAATAATCTCCTGGTTCTGCTCATTTCACTTAACATCAGTTCATGTAAGTCTCTCCAGGCCTCTCTGAAATCATCCTGTTGATCATTTCTTACAGAACAATAATATTCTATAACATGCATGTACCACAATTTGTTTAGCCATTCTCCAATTAATGGGCATGCATTCAGTTTCCAGTTTCTAGCCACTGCAAAAAGAACTCCCACAAACATTTTTGCACATGTGGGTCCCTTTCCCTTCTTTAAGATCTCTTTGGGATAAAACCCAGTACTAAAACTGTTGGATCAAAGGGTATGCACAGTTTGATAACTTTTTGAGCATAGTTCCAAATTGCTCTTCAAAATAGTTGGATCTGTTCACAACTCCACCAATAATGTATCAGTGTCCCAGTTTTCCCACTTCCCCTCCAACATTCATCATTATCTTTTCCTGTCATCTTAGCCAATCTGAGAGGTGTGTAGTGGTATCTCTGAGTTGTCTTAATTTGCATTTCCCTGATCAATAATGATTTGGAGTACCTTTTCATATGACTAGAAATAATTTCAATTTCTTCATCTGAAAATTATATGCTCATTTATCAATTGGAGAATGGCTTGATTTCTTTTTTTTCCCATGAAACTTGTGGTCTTTTATAGGTGTGATTCATGGTGCCCAAAAGAATTACAGATATAACACCAAAGATCACTGATCACAGATCAGTATAAGAGATATAATCATAATTATGATGATGAAAGGTTTGAAATATCACAAGGATAACCAAAATGTGACACAGAGACACAATGTGAACACATACTATTGGAAGTATGGCAGTGACAGATTTGCTCAGAACAGGGTTGCCTTCAATTTGTAAAAATACATTTTCTATGAAATGCAATGAAATGAAGAGTATCTGTATAGATTTCATATTTACTTATTTGAAAACACATTTAGTTCTCCCAGTAAACTCCATTCTTCTTTTTTTTTTTGAATGGTTTGATTTCTTATAAATTTGAGTCAACTCCTATATGTTTTAGAAATGAGGTCTTTATCAGAACCTTTGAATGTAAAAATATTTTCCCAGTTTATTGCTTCCCTTCTAATCTTGTCTGCATTAGTTTTATTTGTACAAAAACTTTTTAATTCAATATAATCAAAATTATCTATTTTGTGATCAATAATCATCTCTAGTTCTTCTTTGGTCACAAACTCCTTCCTCCTCCACAGGTCTGAGAGGTAAACTATTCTATGTTCTTCTAACTTATTTATAATATCATTCTTTATGTCTAGATCATGAACCCATTTTGACCTTATCTTGGTATACGGTGTTAAGTGTGGATCAATGCCTGGTTTCTGCCACACTAGTTTCCAATTTTCCCAGCAGTTTTTGTCAAATAGTGAATTCTTATCCCAAAAGCTGGGGTCTTTGGGTTTTTCAAACATTAGTTTGCTATCTTGCTATTCCACTGATCAACTACTCTTTTTCTTAGCCAGTACCAAAAATAGCCCTATGTTTCAAAGCATTCTTATTTTAACAGTCATAAAATAAATAATATTCCTGTATTTCAAAATAGGCTAGGCTAAACTAATTGAGTGCTTGATATATTCATTCAACAAATTTATTATGTTCTTCCTTTGCAAAGTATCATGCATAAGATGAAATTCCTATGTACATGTGGTAAGAATATGTTCTGTTTTATCTAACATGGAGGAGTGGAAAGATGTTCAATTTGAAATCAGGAGCTCTGTTTATGAATCCTTCCCCTGCCACTATGTATCTGTGTAACCTTGGATAAATTCCTTAACCCCATCTACCAAATGAGATGGTTGGATCTATGGCACTCCAACTCAAGAACTTTTTTTGGTCCCTTGTAGCCTGAGATCTATGATGCAAATTAATATATAACAATAGATAATCAACTGTGAAAGGGTTTGAGATCATAGAATGTAGTAGAAAGCATCCTGTTGGATTACATATATCTTAGAAATAATTCTATACAATTCATTGTTAAGTTGTAAAACATGCATAGGAGTCTGTAAAAGGCAGATGATTACCTAAGATAGAAACAGAGAAGGTGGTGGAGATGAGAGAGGTCTTGTGCACAGATAAGCCTCCTGCACTTAATCCCTAAACAAAATTATTTTAAAGATAGGAGAATTTAGACAAACAGAAGCAGCAGGTGAAAAACATTAATCATTTGGAATACAGAGCTAGTGTTTTGCTGTAACCCAATATAGAACCAAAACATATGCAATTGTCTAATGTAAAGCTTCACAGGCCAATAGGACTATAGTCAATCAAATTTCAAGAAAAAAATTAAAATATAACATACAGTACTATCTCTCTATTTAGTCAACTTATTTGAGTTGGAAGAATAGGGTATTTCTATTCCCCCAACTAAATATAGACATTAAAAATATGTAAAAAGAAAAATACAAGTCTTTCCTCAGTTGATAAATGGTCAAAGGATATGAAAGTTTTGAGACAAAAAAGGCTATCTGTAATCATATAAAAATATGATCTAAGTCACTATTGAGAAATGAAAATTGGAAGAACTCTGAGATACCAACTTGTACCTATTAGATTGGCTAACATGATAGGAAAGGAAAATGATAAATGTTGGAGGAGATAGGAAAATTTGTACACAACTGCACTGTTGGTAAAATTGTGAACTGATCCAACTATTTTGGAACCTACTAGGAATGGTGTCTAAATGGTTATAAAACTGTGCAGACACTTTGATCCAGCAACATACACTATTAGATCTATATCTGAGAGAGAGGGAAAGGAAGAAGGAGAGAGAGAGAAAGGGAGAAAAAAAGAAGGATAGAGGGAGAGAGGAAGGGAGGGGGAGAAAAGAAGGGGAGGATGAAGGAAAAGATCTATCTACAAAAAGAGGAAAGTATATGAAAATGAGACAGTGTTGAAATCTAATGCTGTTTCCAGGTCTCCATGAACCTGTTTGAGGGTCTATATCTATTATAATTCGATTGCCTCTGAATTTCTTTTGCAGAACCAGTGCTTATATATAGCCAATTGAATAGTAGTAGTGAAAAAAGGATTACTTATTTAAATAGCATTCCAGGATACAATTGTTGTTGTTCATCCTTCATTCTCTAAGAGGACCATGACACTAAGAGGTAATGCCATGACATGCAAATAAATTGGATTTAAGTGTTGGAGGACTTTGCAGGATAAAACCAGAAAACTTCAGAATTAACAACCATGGTGAAACCTTAACTACTTTCTAGCTTACTCCTCTGTTTATATATATATATATATCATCACAACCCTTCAAAGACTAAAGGTTCTAAGTTTAGTCCAATCCTAGACCTTGAGTCCCTGCTATCATTTTATTCAGTCTGGAGAAATAGGAAATAGTAGGTTAGTGATTTGCCATTCAGATGACCACAGTCAGCATTACTTATTGATGCCCATTTGAGTTACCATTGTTACTTGTCACAGGAAATCTGAATTTTCTGGAACTTGCTCCCTATGACTATGTCCAATCATGATTCAAAAAGCTACAAATGTCATATTCCTAGCATGAGGTCTATTCAGAGCTGGCAACTTGAGCATATACTGGATCCAAAATCTTATATTTATATAGAGGAAGTGGAAGAGAAAATGGCAGAAGGAGAAGGCACAAGATAAACCTCAGTGATTATAAATCACTGAGGAATGAGACAGGTAAAACTTTTCTTTGGACATTTCCTTTCCCTGCTTTCTCTCTCTTTTCCCCACAAAAACTCTTAGAACAGAGACATTCTTACAAAGCATGGCCTACAGAATTCTTCAGGACAGACCAATTTTCTCTGGTCCCAGAACTATAGAAAGTCAATGGGATATAGCTGGTAAAATCAATAGAACTAGATTCAGAAAATTTTGGGTTCAAATCTTACTTCAGAACGCACTGCACTTGTGGGGTAAGCATTTAATCCCTCTTGAGCTCAACTATAAGTTGAGTAAGCTGATTCTAGAATTTTTTTAGCTCAAAAATCTATGATTCCATGATTCTTATGAGATTGAAATCAATTTCCAGAAAACATTCTCTTTATATTGGTATGTAATCAAGTATCAAATTAGTGGTTCTTATAAAATTACTATAGTATTTTAGGGGAGGCAAAGATTGAGAGGTGAAGCAGAAGAATAGCATTTAGTAATCTAGAAAATGATCTGGCCTTAAAAGATTTGGATAAATAGAACATAGGGGATAAGACTGGGAGGATTCCAAACTGAAGAAGCAACATAAGTAAAGGTACAGGTCAAAATATGATATTTGAAGATTATAGTAGGACTTGAATGACAAATCAAAGCGACTGAAGTTTTATCCTGTAAAGTAACAGTAGAAAACCATTGGAGATGGCAGAGAATGTAATTAAAAGTAATGTTTTTAGAAAGAGCAATTTTTTAAAAAAAGAATAATTTAAAATAGTATAAATGAATGGCAGTATGCACAAGAAGAATTAAAGACAAAGATTTGGGTTTGAATCTAGGTTACTACTATTGCTTATTGTACTTTAGATAAATCAATTTACCTTTTTGTTCCTCAGTTTCCTCAGCTATAAAATGGTGGGGGTAAGGTCTTTTCCATCTCCAAATTTTATGATTAGAAAGGAAAGATTGGGAAAGTTTGAGGATTTTATTTGTTAGTAGGAATTGTCAGGAGAAGCTATTTGCTGAAGCAGGCACACATGAATCCATATATGGCCTGTGGCCCCTTGCTAGAAGAATATAGCATTTATTTCTTTGATTAATTCATAGGTACTATAGCTTTTGACTAATGATTGACTGACCAAGACTCAGGAAGATTGTGTGATGCTATTTGGATATTGTGTATAATATTTTACAGAACTTTTGAAAACTACACTGAACTCTTCCAATGTTTCCTTTACTATTATTTTTTCTATGACTAATGAATGGGATTGCTGCTTTTTTTAGTCCCTTTACTGTTTTTCTATATTTGTTTTCCTCTCCTCCAATTCTTATCTCTTTTCTACTGCCTATAAGATGGGTCCCAAAAATGAACAGAAGATGTTTAGTTCTATGCATGCCATGACTTCTGAACCTTTGAAATCCAAAGCCACATAAAGAACTGGGAAACTTCAAGTTATTTCTAAAATTAAATAATTTGATACAAAGATACAAATACAAATCCCCTCTCTATAAGAGTATTAGAATGTTTAGTACAGTACATCAAATCCTAGATTTTTTCTCATCCTCCCCCATGAAAGAGTGATTTCTGGAAATTCATCTTATCATTTCTTACCAAGCTACTTTCTTGGGCTTCATTATCTCCAGAAATCATCATTCTGCAAGATGAAATTAACTCTGAAATTCTCATCTCCTCAGATCATTTCCTTTCCTGTTGCATGAGTCAATCATCCCCCTCCCCACTCCCTTCTCATCACACTATGTCCTTGACACATAACAGGTGCTTAATAAATGTTTATTCATTCTGACTTGAGTTGAAGTCAGAAGATGCAAACTTAAATTCCCTTTCTATTACTAATCTATAAGGCACTGGACAAGTCATTAAACCTCTCTCTATAGGCCTCAGTTCCTTATCTTTAAATAGGAGATTGATTCAGATAATCTGCAAAGTCCCATCAAATTTAAAATCTATGAAACAATCAGCTCCCATTTACAATGTTTGCACATCAGTAGGGTTCACTTAAAGTCATTTTCAATTTCCCTCTTAAAATTTTTTCTATTACTAAGACCCAGAGGGTTAAGTTCCTTGTAGAATAACAGTGAAGGTCTGAAATATTTTTTTTTTTAGATTCTAATCCTTGGGAAAAAAACTTAAAGGACTTCAACTATATTTCAAATACCATGCCATTATACACTTTCCCCATTACTTTATGATTTTAGCAAACATCCTTATACACGCACATCCACTCAGATCTCTCTTGCGGTAAATTCCAAGACAGAAAAGCAAACAATCTCTCTCAAGTGGTTCATATGCACACGAGGCAGCTTGTAGCAGCTCCACTGCCTCTTGGGTGGGTGTAAAAGTACTTGATGAGCTTTCAGGCTGAAAGGCAGGTGAAAACACGCTTGAGCTGCCATCCAAGAGTCGAGTATTTACCTGTTGAAGCCCAACATAGTCAGGCCCACGCATACACCCTGTGACACCAAATGGAATTTTAATGGATGCATGGGCTTCTAGGCCCCCACCCACCCACAGTCCAAAATGGTAATTTCTTTTCTTCCTCCAAATTCACAATTCTGGGCATATCCTTTATTCCACAGGCAGGTTAGAAAAGCTTAGTTGCAAGGTACTTGAGGCAGGATTGATCTCCAGGGATGGGTGAGCTCCTCCAAGCAAATTAGAAAAATTGCCAGGAAGCCCAGTTCCGAGGCAGTATTTCCACGGATGTCAGGTCACTCTAGTATCTTCCCTCTTCTTGGAAATTTCAAAAAATGAAAAAGTCTGATAGTCTCTCTGAATTAATCATCTTAGCTACCTCTTATTCTATTTCCTTTCTATATCCCTCCCCTTTCTATACTTAGAGGCATCTGATGTCTCAATGGATTGAATATAGGGCCTGAAGTCAGGAAGACCTAAATTCAAACCCAACCTCAGATATTTACTAGCTGTGTGACTCTGAACAAGTCATAAACTGCAAAGTATGGATAATAATAGGATCTACCTCAAGGGTTGTAGTGAGGACCAAAAAAGATATTTCTTAAAAGCCCTTAGCATGGTGCCTAGCATATAAAAGGTGCTTAATAAATGCTTATTTGCTTCCCTTTTCCCCATCCTCCCCTTTCACAAAAGTAAACCTTTGACATATTGAGTACCAAGGCATAATAAATTATTTTATTTCTTTTTTTTCTTTCCAAAAATCCAAAATTTAGTGATTTCCTTAAAATTCAGAATTATTCACATCTATAATACTGCCATATGATGAGCTTCTCTCCCTTCAAGGCTCACTTCCACTTTTTTTTTTTCTCACAGTCTTTCCTATCCCCCCACTCCCACCCCAGCTCTGATCAGAATAATGTCTACTGTCTCAAACTTTCCTTGACTAGAATTCTTTTCCCTGAAACTCTTCTTTACCCTTATTATATTTTTGTCTTCCATATCACAGTGGAAGGAATCTTGCATTTACAATCAGAGATATTGAGTCCCATTTTGAGATCAACCACTTGCTATTTGTATAGCCTTGGAAAAATCAGGTGAGCCTAAATTTTAGGTCCTGACCCAGACCATCTCTAAGGTTCCTTCCAACTCTAAAGATACATAATCTACTTAATTGTGTGTGTGTTGTAACCTATACCATACACCAAATTAGATTGTAAATTCCTTGAGAAAAGGACTTATTTATTTCTGCCCTCCTAGGGCATATTGAGCACAGAGCCTTGGACATAGGGATCCCACAGTAAATATTTATTTAACTAAATGCAAATGCTCATGTGGTTCAGTCATTTAATTTTTTTCCTCTATTTCTGAAACAAATCACCTACTTTCTGATATTACAGGAAATGCAGGATGTAGAAAAGGATCAGTAACAATCTAATTCCCATTTTGGAAGCATGTGTGCATTTGGAAGTTAGATTGAGGAGACTGAAAATGTCGTTTAGTTTCATTGGATAGTAGAGAGCTAAATTATAATCCCTCAATTTAGTACACAAATAGTCATACTTTCTAACTGTGGCCATCTGCATGTCAGCAAGCCCCAAGGGTAGCCATTCCTCAGAAATCTGACTAAAGGAAGTAACGAAATTAAAAAAAAAAAAAAAATCTGAGGACATCCCATTGGCTACATGCTAAGAAAGCAATGCCATCAAATGATCTCCCAGTTAATTAGGATTCTGTGGATGGGTCTCTGTATTTTAATTGCCAGGATGAGGGGGATATTTCTATATAAAAACCAAGGAGAAGCTGGAAAATCCCAAAGATATTTGAAGATATTTTTCACATTCATATGTAAGGTAACCCTAATTTTCTGAGCAAGAAATCTGCATAATCTAATTTTAAAAAGTTCCTTTTTGTAGATAAAAACACTATAATACAAAGAAAAGGAATGATTTGTTCACAATCTGACAATTTTAAACTTAAAGTTGAAACAAGGATAATTTATTCTCTAGTTAGAAGCAATTCTTCTGATTCTTATTTAGTGTTTTAAAGTTTGCAAAGAACTCAAGTGACCCTTACCTCAGTTCTGTGAGACAGATTCTACTGGCTCTATTATCCTTGGTTTCAGAGAAGGAAACTGTGGCCTAGAGAGGTTAAAGGACTGTCATATGATTACACAGTTCGATCATTTGATTCTAGATTTACCTGACTTATTCATGGCACTATGTTTTATCTTCTATCTCCAATCTTCTTGATCTTTATCTAGTCACTGGACCCAGATGGCTCTGGAGGGGAAAGTGAGGCAGATGGCCTTGCCCAGTACTCCCTGACTTAAATCCAATTCACTTGCATGAAATAGTATCAGTTCCCTGATATCATAGTCCTCTTTGAAAAAGAAGGATAAACAATAAGGTGCTTAATCATATCCTACCTTGTTCTATGTTAGTCATATTCTAACAGTTGTTTGCTGTAAATTCTTTTACTACATGCATTCAGGAACCACATAAAAGTGTACATTAAAAGGAATCCTCCCCTTCTTCTGAAAGGATTTGCATTACATTAAAACCCAAAGTACTAATAAAACCAAAAAGAAAGCAAGAGATTCTAAGCATCTGTATTGAACAGATTTTTAGGCCATAAATTTAATTCTGAATTGTTTTTCGTTTGTTTGTTTTTTAACATCTAAGGCAAAATGGAAAACCCAATGAGTTATATAACTATGACTCCCGAGAGTGAAAATCATACAAACTCATCCATAGAAAGCTCTCACCCTCCTCAACTCAAAAAGGAATTGATCTAGTGGGACTGAGGTAGTTTTGATATTTTGATCTGCTGAATGACTAATTAATTCCAGTAATATATGTTCACTTTTTTCTTTTTGGATTCATCTACTGAGAAAATTCTGAACACGTTTTTTTTTAATATTTTAAATAGGCAAAATCAGATCATCAGTAAGAGTACCTAATGTACACACTGTAAAAGGCTTGTGATTGGTTTATCCAAAACCAAGGTTCTGAGGACTTCAAACATGTATATATGGGTGGCAGTAAGCCATGGTGAATGGGTCCAGAGAGTTAAAGGTCAAATTAGTTATGATAGTGCAAAGATAATCATCATGGTCAAACCCTAGAGAATAACCTTCCAGATTTTTATATATAGTAATAATGATAGATATAGATGAGAGGGAGACACACACACACACACACACACACACACACACAGAAAGAGAACAGGAGAGAGAAAATTGTGCAGATATAACATGTTTTTATATGTTTGTGTAATTTTACATATATATACCACACGATGCATGTGTAATATATATATAAACAACATATATACATAATTATAATACCTATAATAACATATGTACTATATATACATATATATGTATATGTAGTTCTGTACCTATAATTTTACTGATATAGGGAACTTTTAGGAACACCTTCTACCAATGCATGCACTCTTAAGGTAAGAAACTTGCCAAGAGTCAAAAAAGCAATATGTCATAGGCCAGTCTTGACCTCATGACTTTTTGATTCTGAGGTAAGCTTTTTATCCTTTATATCAAACTACCTGTCATAAGTACGTGCTTGCACACACACACACACACACACACACACACAAAACTATAAGGAATATCTTTCCAACTATTTGAGTCAGTGAGAAAGGAAGTGAATAATTGATAAAGTGTATGTGATGGGGGAATGTTTAGAAAGAAGAGACATAGAGCGAGAGTGGGGAGGGAAGGGAAGAGAGAAAGACAGACCTGGAGAGAGCCATGAATGTTTTTAATTTTTCATTTCTTTAAATATTATTAATAATATTAGTTAGCATTTATATATAACTTTAATATCTGAAAATGCTTATAAATATCTCCTTTTATACTCACATTCATCTTGTGAGGTAGGTACTAATATTATCATTCCTAGTTTGTAAATGTAAAAACTGAGGCAGATAGAAGTTGTGTTTTGCCTAAGACTATATATGTAGTAAGTATACAAAAACATATTTGAACTTAAACCTCTTGATTCCAGACCCAACACTTTATACCACCCAGCTACCATGATCTTGTAAAAATTAAATGTTATCCAATATATAAATAAATTTAATATACAGATATGACTCTAAAACAGAGAAACGAATTCTTTTTTGTTTGTGCAATTGGTGTCTTTATTTTACAATAATACACAAAGCTAAAAAATAAAATCTCACAATTCTCAATTTTGGTAATTTGGGACACAATGTTAATTCCAGTTAATATGATATAAGATAGCTTTATAACCAAATAGTATTACAGCATAATTTCCAAAACTAATAAACTAAGACCTCTCATTCACATTAGGCCCACACCATTCCTCATAAAACTACTCCAGATCTTTTCTTCTCTCCCCTTCCTGAAAACTGTATTCTAAACTGTGCCTTCTCACAGAAAATGATTTAACCCTTTTTTTTTTTTACTAAGAAAATTGAGTGCATTAGCAACCTCCTAAGTTCCATTTCTCAAGACATCTCAGAATTATCACCTACCCTTTCTTTCTTTTCTCTCATCATGGATAAAGTAGTATTCCTTCATTTCACTAAGTCTAATGTCTATATTTATTTCTTTCCATGCTATCTAGTACTTTGTTCTAGCAATCATTCCCCTCTTAGATATTTTTTTTTCTTCCTTTCCATTAACTTCTACAATCTTTCTTATTCTTTATTTAATCTTTTTAATGACATCCAACTTTTTACGACCCCATTTGGGGTTTTCTTGGCAAAGACACAAGAATAGTTTGCCATTTCCTTCTCCAGCTCATTTTATAAATGAAGAAACAGTGGCAAATAGTTAAGTGATTTGGCCAGAGTTACACAGCTAGTAACTTATATCTGAGACCAGATTTGAATTCAGAAAGGTGAGTCTGACTCCAAGCCCAACATTCTATCTACTGTGCCATCTAGCATCCTGCAATCATTCTTGGATCTCCAAAATTCTTTTTAAAAATTTTTCTCTTTACTCTTCTGCCCACTGAAGTACTAATTCATCTCTCTCCTACTCTTTATCATCAAGATTCTAGGAAATCGGTGTATAACTAATATCATTCCTAATCCTCTCCCACTTCCCTCATTACAGACTTTCTTTGATCTTTTTAACCAAATTTCTTCTTCTATTATTTGATTGAAACTGCTGTTTCTAATGTTACTATTGATTTTTTATTATTTCCCAAATCCAGTGATTAGTAGGTTATGTTTGTTTGTTTGTTTTTTTCATTTCTTAGTCTTTCACCTTCCAGTTGGATAATCTCTCCTTCATTCCAGTTTCTATCTTCTCTTCCTCCTCCTATTTTTTTAAACATCCCTCTATCCCCACCTTTTCTGAATCATTAATGTGGATATTCCCCAAAGATCTGTCCTTGTTCTCTAAAATCTTTCCCCTGAATATCTATTTCACTCCCATAGATTAAATTACTACCTCTATGCAGATGACTACCAAATCTCCATCTCTATTTTTCTTAGTTTTACACACACACACACACACACACACACACCTATCTACTCTACAGTTTCCAGGTTCTCCTATCAGCACTTTAAATTTCAGCACTTCAGTACTTCAACTTGTTTCAAATCGAACATGTTCTTTCCCATCTCCCAAACATTTTGATTTCATTATTTCTATCTGTAGTACCATTATTCCTCCTATTCCCCCATGTTTGAAACTTTGGGTTCACCCTTGACTCTTCTCTCTTCATAACTTCCCATATTCAATTATTATTGAGTTCCATTGATGCCAATTCTGTGATTTTTCAATAAATAACTATATTAAATATTTATTTATTAAAAAGAAATATAAATAAAAATGCCTATATGTGTCAGATATTGTGTTAAGCACCAGGGATACAAAAGGAGGCAAAATATTATTCCTAACCTCAAGAAGCTTACAATCTAATGGGAGAGATGGTATATAAACAAATATATACAAAGCAATCTATAAACTGGATAAATAGGAAGTAATTCATACTTGAAGGCACTAGAATTAAGAGGAATTGAAAAAGGATTCCTGTAAAGTATGGCATTTTAGTTAGGACTTAAAGAGAGTTAAGGAAGTCAGTCTTTTATATCTGTTCCTTCTTCTCAGAAGAAGTACTAATTCATCTCTCTCCTACTCTTTATCATCAAGATTCTAGGAAATCGGTGTATAACTAATATCATTCCTAGTCCTCTCCCACTTCCCTCATTACAGACTTTCTTTGATCTTTTTAACCAAATTTCTTCTTCTATCATTTGATTGAAACTGCTGTTTCTAATGTTACTATTGCCACAACTTTGACATAAACCTTATTAGTAATTGCCTAGAATATTATATTAACTTACCTTCAGTTTTTCTCCACTCCAATTCATCCTTCATATTGCTCTGAGAACATTCTTTCTTATGTATAGATCTTGTCATATCCTTTGCTCAAAAATCTTCATTGTATCCCTATCAATTACTAGTTAAACTTCAAACACTATGGTTGGGCATTCAAGGACTTCAATTATCTAATACCACCTAATACCTTTATAATCCTGTAACAGACTATTTCCTTATCACTACTCTGTACTACAGTCAAAATGGTTTAGTATTTTTACCTTAAAACATTTTCTATGTTCTCCCTCTTTTGTACTTTTAAACATTTCTTCTCGATAACTAGAATGGGCTTTTCCCCTATCTGCCTATTATTCTTTATTTTTTTAAAGTCCTGCCCAAAAGCCACCTCTTCCACATAGCTGTCTCTGATGTTTCAGTTTGGTAATGACTAACTCCTCTGCACCTTGTATAACTCCTTATTTCATGGTTTTCTGATGAACTTATAAATTATAGTTATTTATGTTTTAGAGTTATCTATGTATTTTTCTTATTACTCCATTAAACCAAAAGCTTCCTGGCAAACATAAGATAAAGGTCATTTATCATCTAAAATTTGTATCCAAACCCTAACACTTTCCATACTGCTCTGCATAAAATTGTTGTTTAATAAATGTTGATTTAATTCAATAAATTAATCATTTCAGTAAATTTCTATAATATATATATGATACATGCATATGGATTCACACACTTTTTTTCTTTACATCCTTAATGGCAACTATCTGCACAAAAGTCTTTTTTCCTTTATATCCATAAAACAGAGAAAAAAGTTGATCTCAGAACTGTCTTATAGGTTTTATATTCATATTTATTCATCCCAACATCTAAGCTGATTAATTTTGTAAGATTTTAATGCATTCTTTTGTAATGTCCATTTTTTAGAAATAATATCATAACCACTCAGTCCCTAGACAGACTTGGCCTATTTTTGAATCAATTGGTCAGAAGTAGAAAAACAATGATGATACAGAAGTAATCATGAACTTTCTTGCAGGTAGCTGAGTCAGAGCTCAAACATTCAGAGTTCCATAGTCGCTGATGTAGAAATAAGGGCTTATGGCTTATTCTTGACCACACAGCAATGACAATGTTGGCAACAACAATCTGGGTTCCTGATGTCTATTTTATTTGTTTGTTTGGTAACTCTGTCCTATAGTCTCCTAGAATTAGAGAACAAAGGAAAATTAATTTCAAGTCTCTCAGATAGACTAGTTTATAAAAACATAAATTAGAATCACAACCCAAACAGAAAAGGATTCTTCATCTTTCCATACAGACATTTGTCTATCTTAGTCATACCTTCTCATCTTATCTATTATGTAGAAGTATTCAACTTTTTTTTTTTTTTTTTTTTTTGGCCAAAGCATTTGGGGTTAAGTGACTCACCCAGGATCACACAAGTAAGAAGTGTTACGTGTCTGAAACTGGATTTAAACTAAGGTCCTCCTGATGAGAGGGTCAGTGTTTCATCCACTTCATCATTTAGCTGCTCCAAGTTTTTCAACTTTTCACTAAATTGAGGCCAATATATCTGAAAAATATGTTCATTAAATGAACACAATTTACTTTAGAAATCTTGGCATTCCAATTACTAAAATGTATTGATGAAAACTGGTTGTAGACAGTCACAAATACCATTCATCACTTGAGAATTTCTCCCAGAACATACATATCTAATTGAGAGGGAAAATTATGTGAAACAACTCAAAGAGCTGTTATTCCTAAAGTGAATTTTAAATCCAGTTCTACTTAAAAGTATAAATAAATTGATGATGAACTCTTGATTATCTTGTGCACGTATGCTACATATACCCAATCTTTGGGTTAGTTTCATACTTCTCCTGGGAGAAATAAAAAAAAATTAGATAGTTCAGGTTCCAAGTAAATTCCAAATATTTGACAGAGGAGCCTGTACTAGGAATATTCTCTCAGACCTTCCCACGCAGGGACCAAGCACAGAGGTCAGCACTTAAGCTCTGTCAATGGGAAAAGTTCACCAGAGCCACAAAAGGGGCCCAAGAAGGCAGAACATGGAAATCCACAGGAAGTCTGCCTAATCTCTGATATCCAAAGAGAGATTGTTACTCAACATCAGGGTCAGAAAACCACACCCGAAGTTGCTTGGCTCTCAGCCAGAATCTTTGCCTTCAAAGACCCATGTGTCAATCAGTCCTTCCTAGGGGCACTGACCTTAAACAGAGAAACACCCTTTAATCCCAATTTATGGTGTTTAAGACAGATCAGGCTATTTTGAATCTTTCCATTTTGATCCTTGAAAGATTACTTACTGCCCAGGAAATAACTTGAGATATGAAGGTCTCCCTTCTCCTGACTCACCTTGGTTTCTGTTTTCCCATGGGCTTGTGACTGTGGATGCCAAATAGTGTAACTGCCCAAACTGGGTTTTTTACTAGACTTTTAAGTGGTGCTGAATTCCAAACGTTCTCCACTGCCCATATGAACCTTCATTCTCTATATAACTCCTCAAGAAAACACATTGTAAAACATCCCATGAACTTGATGTGTCCCATTTCTGACTTGTTTAATTTTTGATTTTTGCTATTTATTGTTATTTCATTTTTATTTTAATCTCATTTTAATCTTTTTGATTGTTACATTTTTAATATTTCAGATAGAAACAGCCTTGAGACATGTCACTGTTCTATTATTCTTTTATATTTAATGTCCTATGGACATAGATAAATCAAATAAATCTTTGTAGTTGAATAAAGGCATTAGAATTAGATTTACAATCTATGTTCATCTTCTGCAAGCTCACTAAAGGCCTCACTACAATTCTGAAACACAATAGGAATGGTATATGCTTGTTTCCATATGATTTTGATCTCCCAGTTAGATCTCCAAGTTTTGTTTTACTTCCAGGGAGAGGTGATGATGAGAATTTGGTATGGTGACATATAATATGACTTGCTATTACAATTATATATAGTATTAATAATAATACAATGATGATGATAACCAATATTCTTAGCTAAGTTATTCTTACTGTTGCCTATGCAATACTCAGTAACCAAACATTTGGTATTCTGGTGGTTTGATTTCTTTTTGGCAAGGATACTTAATCTTTTTGGTGTCATGAACCCCATTGACAGTCTGTGGAAGCCTAGGGACCCCTTCTCAGATTAATGTTGTTGTTGTTATTTTTAGTACATACAATGCAGCATTTAGGATTAAAAAGAAATCAATCATATTGAAATACAATTATCAAAATATTTTTTAAAAATCAAATGTTTAGGGGCAGATAGTTAGTGTAATGGACAGAGAACCAGCCCTTAAGTCAGGAGCACCTGAGTTCAAATTTGACCTCAGACCCTGGGCAAGTCACTCAAAAATAAATAAATAAAATAAAATAAAATAAAATAAAATAAAATATTTGGGTTAAGTACCTGAGAAACTCGAGATAACCATCACTGATTTATGGAAACTAGGAAAATCCTTCCAACTCCTATGTGAAAACCCCAACTTTCTGCTCAATTAGTGCCTGAAATTCTTTGATTAGGTTAGAAAAATCATCCATTCGATGAACAGAGTTTAAAGGTAAAATGGAAATACCTTTAGGAAGGGTAGCAATGACTTAAATTTCATACTAAAATAAGAATCATCTCTTTTGGGAACAGGTTTTGCTGGGGTTTGGGAGTAAGAATAACCCAGGTCAGTATATACTTTTATTAAAGGGAGGGAAAGAAATAGCTGTTGTGCAGTGAATTACAGTAGATGCACTACAAATCAGGAGGGGTAAAGAAATGTATCATCAATTCAATAAACATTTTTAAATTTGTTAGCCCCAATGTGCCTCAATTTCCTGACATATAAAATATTATTAGCATTACCAATCTCACAAGATTGTTGTGGAGAAAGTGCTTTGTGAGTAGTATAGCACAATATCAATGAGATTTATTGGTATTATTTTTATCATTTTCTATATTTACAGTATTATGCTAAATCAAAAGAGGGATACAGAAGTGACAGAATTAAAGTGACAGAATTACAATCTGCCTTGGTTAGAACAAGTCTGTAGTATTGTGCATTCTGACACTCTCCTTTTGGAGTGACACTGATAAAGTAAAGTATAATCACAGAAGACAGACAACGTGCTGAAAGACCTGGAAGGCCATATAATTGAAGGAACTGAACACATTTACCCTATGGAAGAGAAGACAAGATATTGAATATGGTAGTCTTCAAATATTTGAAGAGAGATTAATTTATTCTTCTTGGCCCTAGAAGGCAGAACTTGAAATAATTAGTGGACATTGTTGAGATTTCAGTGCAATGTAATGAAAAATGTCTTAATGATTAAAGTTGGACTTCCTTAGGAAGTCATAGGAATAAAGGATTGGAAATCTAGAGCTGGAAGCATCCTCGAAAGCTATCTAAATCAATGCTCTAGTTTTATAGGTAAGGAAGCAAGCCCAGGTTGGGGGAGATCAAGTGAACCACATGAAATCACATAGGCAGTAGATACAATATGTTCCTCTTCTCTGGAGATATTTATGTGGAGCATAGATGGATATTCATTGCCAATAAAATAAAATACAATAAAATAAAAGGGACTTCTTAGCCTGGCTGTTAAGTTTTCTTCCAACTCTTGAAATAAGAGAAGTTTATGTCTGTATATATGGAGTAGAAAAGGTCATAATTCCCATGTTCATCTTTTCAATTATACTTGAATTTCAGTGAATATGTAACCACAGTGATATGGTCACTTCCTCTGCTATTGTGTAGCCCAATGCACTAGTGTTTTTACCATCTATTTGATTCTTGTTGGTGCCTTCCCATACTTTCTTCTTAAAAGAAACATCCCATGTAAAGTAAGATTTTCTCTCTTAACATTTTCTGAATACCATTATGACCTTTATGATACCCATTTGTTGTTTTTCCCTTTTGCTGTATGACCAATCTGTTTCCTCTTCCAACCATACATGTTAGAAATGAGGAGGATGGACTTCAGTGGAAAGTAGAAATATATCCTTGCTGGTATCATTAGAATACCACAGATTAGCATTATCTGTGTTGTATTGAATTTTTATTTATTTTGTTAAACATTTCTCAATTACATTTTAATCTGGTTCCTAAGGCACTGAGGAGGTCTGAGGGCCATGAACTTGACGCTCTGAAATAGATGACCTCTGAATTCTTCTAATTTTAAATCTCTTTCTGTTATCCTTTCAATCATACTCTGAAGTTATTTTCATTATACAAAGTAGGTAGTACTCTGATGGTTACCTCTCCACTTTTCATCAGCAACTCTGCTTGGTAGGAATATTGTGGCCTACCTAGGAGAAGCTAATCATTTGAAATCTCATCATTATGCTGATTGATTCAGCTTTAAATATTTAATATCTCAACTCCTTCAACCTCCTCTCTTATCTGATTAGAGGACTAGACGATGGAACAGTCCCAAAGTTTTCAATAGTAAAAGATTAGCATAAGGATTTTCCAGCTAACTCTTCATTTTCCATCACAGTTCAATTTGCTTTTGACCCCGCAGAAGACCATATTTCCATGCCAGTTACCCTCCTTGTGCAACCCCTTCTAGCCTCCTTTTATGTGTTGTCTTTCTGTTTTAGACTGTAAGCTTCTTGAGAACAAAGGTTATATTTCTTTTTCTTATTTGTATCTTCAGCACCTAGCATAATGCCTAGGATAGTGGGTTCTTATTAATTGAATTTTTAAAATTTATTTATTGAATTTATTTGAATTTATTTATTGACTGATTTGAACAGTGATGATCTATTGATTAATTGGCATTGGTAGACAGGAGAAATTCAGTGCCTGTTTAATCATATGACCCACTTCAGCATTTATTTCATCCTTTCTAGCCATTTTAGTCTATTTTTGATTCCTCCCAAATGAGTTATCTCCTCATAATCATGTTTCATCTCGATGTGCCCCATGTTTGTTCCTCACCGCCACCTCTTAGAAATATTGGCTTTCTTTATGTCTCATCTAAAATACCATCTACTTTTAATAAAAGTTTTATTAATGTCCTTTTTTTAAACCTTAAAACCATTTTCATATCACCTCCACTTTGTGAGACTATTCTTGTAACAAAATTAAAGCCGTTAAGACAAATTAATAATGGTTACCTCATCTGAAAGTGATTGTAATATTCCACTACTGTAGCATCCTTCAATCTATTTTAATAGTTATGAAAATTAATAGAAATTTATTTTTTCTTCCTCTCATCTTTCCTTATAAATGTGTTTCTATACATATATGTGTGTATTCCTTTTTCTTTTTTCCCCTGTAGAGGGGAAGTGAGAGGAAGAGAAAATAAAATTCTATTGTCTTGTTAAACAATTAAAAAATTTAAACAAATAAAATAAGTGCATATCTTTTAATAGAATCTATATATTATTTATTAACACACATTTATTTTATTATATACACTTTAACAATTTATTATATACACATAATATATCTTAAATTTATTTTCTCTATAATGAATAGCATCTTTCAGCTCATCATAGTTCTTCTGGAATCATAAATAGCAATTTTATTCATTTTAATTATTAAAACTTTCAAAGCTGTTTGTTTTCACAATGTCGCTATTATTTTATAAATTGTCTTCCAGGTTCTACTGATTTCAGTCTTCATTAGCTTATAAAAATTTTTTTAAAGTGTTCATTTTTATAATATTGATGTTACAGTTGTCCTACTTCTGCTTATTTCATTATGCAAGTTTTCTATGACTTTCACCATTTTAATTGTCCCTTATGATTAGGCTCTCAGTTCATTTAAGTCTATCCATGTCTCTCTGAAATCATCTGTTTTCTTATTTCTTACAGCACAGTAGTATTCCATCAGCTTCATTTACTATATCTCACTTAGATATTTCTCAATTGAGGGGCATCCCTTTAGTTGGCAGGGTTTTGCCACAATAAAAAAAGGACTATTATAAATATTTATGTGTTTTATAAATATTTATAAAAGTATATAGATGAGTGTTTGTATGTGTGTGTATATATATACACAGACATACACACTTTTCCTTATTCTTTAATATCTTTTAGGCACAAACCTAGCAATGATATAGCTGGGTCAAAAGATAGGCATTACTTAGTAAATTTTTGTACATAATTACAAATTGCTTTCCAAAATGTTCCTATCCATCATAATTCCACTAACAGGACTATATTCTGCAAGAGTCCTTTCTAAATCACCCTCACTTTTACTGTCTTCCCTTCTTGTGCCCACTTTGTATGTATTGTATATGAGAATATTTTTATACATGTTATCTCCCTGTATTAGAATATAAGCTTTTTAAGGACAAGGTTTGGGTTTTGTGTTTTTTTTTTCTCTTCAACTTGGTATGTTCTTAGGATCCTACAATTCTTATTCTCTTTCTCAGAAACCCAAATCATTCTTGGTCATATGTTATAACTCACATATATCATGTTCTTTTCCTCGCCTTCTGAGTCATTTGGAATTGTGATTCTTTTGAGATCATGATGTCCAATGATTCACAATCACACTCACATAGCAATTTCTTCATTTTACAAACAATTTTGGAGCAGTGTTGTGCCAGGTGGTGTAGTGGGTTTAAAAGAAAAGAAAGACCAGGAAAAAATAATGGTAAATGTTTGAGGTGATGTGGGGAAACTGAACACTAATACATTGTTGGTGGAGTTGTGAACTGATCCAATTCTGGATCAATTCTTTTTTTTAATAACTTTTTATTGATAGAACCTATGCCAGGGTAATTTTTTACAGCATTATCCCTTGCATTCACTTCTGTTCCGATTTTTCCTCTCCCTCCCTCCACCCCCTCCCCCAGATGGCAAGCAGTCCTTTACATGTTGAATAGGTTACAGTATTGGATCAATTCTGAAGAACAATATGGAACTATGCCCAAAGGGCTATAAAACAGTGCATATCTGCTGATCCAGCAGTGCCACTAGTGGGTCTGTATCCCAAGGAAATCACAAAGAGGGGAAAAGGACTCACATGTGCAAAAATTTTTGGAGCAGATTTTTTGTGGTGGCAAAAAAAAATGGAAAATGGGTATATGTCCATCAATTGGGGAATGGCTGAACAAGGTATGAAGGTAATGGAATATTACTGTTCTATAAAAAATAATGAACAACTGATTATAGAAAAGCCTGAAAGGATTTACATGCACTGATGCTGAATAAAACAATCAGAATTAGGAATACATTGTATACAATAATAGCAAGAACATGCAATGATCAACTATGAAAGAAATTTGGTTCTTCTCAATGGCTCAGTGATCCAAAGCAATCCAAAATAGATTTTGGATGGAAAATGCCATCTGCATCCAGATAAAGAAAGAAGAGAGTAAATGTAAATTAACATATGCTATGTTCATTTCTTTTTTCTGTTTTTTCATCTCTTCCATAGTTTTCCCTTTTGCTCTGAATTTTCATCTTCCAATATGATTCATATTATATTCATATAATATACATTATATTAAAAATAAATTTACTAGGGGAAAAAAGGAGAGTAAGAAAAGGGACTTGTTCAGAGGAAACTTGCAAAAGAGAAAGTGATAGAAGGCAATAGTTGAGTAGTTTAATCTAAGGCACTATTGGCCGATGGGCCAATGTGAGAAAGACAATAAATATGACAAAGGATCATGGAAAGAAGAGGTTAATGTGTATTCAAGCAGTTCAGGAGAGGTCAAACAGAAATTAAGATAAATCTAACCTTAGATTTGGAGAGACAGAAAAGAGAAGAACATATAAGAGGCCATTGTCCAAAACAAAGGATTGCATTTTAAAGTCTTAAAACTTAAATCCTCAAAATGCATCATATGAAACATGCTTCTCTGAAAAACCTCCATTTATAGGGCACAAAGATTTCTTTCTCTGCTCCAAAGGCATGTTTTCTCTCAACCTGCTCTCTCCATTTGATAGCCCCTTCTGAACTTTTTTTGGACTGTTCTGTTGCCAGAATTGTCTTTCAGATTGAACAAACTTCTCCCATGCATCCCAAGTCAGGGTCTTAGCATTAGTCACCCAAGTACCAGGAATCATTCGAAAAGAAAGCCCACAAAGGCAGGCCTGTTACCTGCTCTGGCATGTAAGGTTCCAGTACTCTGTATTAAATAAACTTGGGGAAATGTTCACAAAGTAGATGTATGCATCTGATTCTGCAGCCTCAGGGCCAAAATAATTATACATTAACAGAAGGTTAGGGTTTTACATGTCTCTTAAATGAGGGCTGATCTTTTAAGACTGAACTTATTTGTATGTAGCTGGCACCAACAAGTGTCTAAAAGGTCATTTGCTTCATTTGCCCTCTGCTCCCTCCAAATTATCTACTTATCTATTTAGCTGTAAGTTTAAGGAAAGGGATGGGGATGTCTCTTACCTTCCTGGTGATATCTGAAATTCTACATTATACTTTCATTCATTTGACCAAGACCAGTCTGGGATGGGAAGTGTGGAAGAGAGGAAATTTGTCTTCATTAAGCAATAAATACACCTGGGAGGAGTAATACCTTAAGCCCAATCAGCTATTTATATGTCAATCTTTTGGAAAAAGAAAAGCTGTGATTTCACTGATGTGAGAACTCATATCATGATATCCCCACAACCTAGCAAAGCACCCAATAGGTGCCAAACACATGTGTGTTGCTAGATCACCTTCTGAAAATCTGGTAAGCTTGTTCCCAGTTATGGAGACAATAAGCAAGTGAGTTGTTATTTTTCTACAACAAAAAAATTGACAAAAATTGTGAATGTCCATTGGAGAGATCACTGTAGCTATCTATAGGAAATGTCACTGAGTCTACCAACATTATCACCTAACCTATGTTTCACAATTTTGTTCTGTCTTACTGGAATCAAGGTATTCTTTGCTCACAGTGTTGCTCTGACTTACCATTCTAGTTATTCTGCTTAAAAGGGACTCTATTTTGTCATGCTCGATTCTTTATGATTAATAATCATTATAAGATGTCATCAATTCCAAACCTTGAATACACAATTCTAGAATTTCACCAGAAATCAAAGTTGAAATTCATCACCTTACAGTTTTAAAAAGCTACCTACTTCCCTGTTTTTGAAAATTGAGGCATTTGACCATTTTCTAATTCTGAAACAACTTTATCCACAATTCTCTTTAAAAATCACATAGCTATTCTAAGTAGCAGTCGAAAATATAATTGAATTAGATCTTATGACTTGAACTCCTTAAAAATTTGATAATCACTTACTAACTCCTCCTTCAATTTGGGTTTCCACTCCCTGTTAATCCTTTTCATTCTCTCCTTCCCAATCCAAACATCATTTTCCTTGGTAGAGAAAACAAATGTCATCAACCTTTCTATCCTAAACAGGAGTTCAACTCCTTCTTTGTTATCCTCAAAATAGCTGAGGAAGCCACCTTTGTTGGGTTTTTTTCAGCAGCATGAACTAATTCTGGAGAACAAAATTGCCTTTCCAGCTATTTCAAAGATAAGATGTACATCTTGTCCCCAAATAGCAAACTTTGTATGTGTGTCCGTGTGTGTGTATGTGTGTGTGTGTGTGTGTGTGTGTGTATGTGTGTTCATGGGCAGATCACAGTTCTTGCTATCTTTTCTATAAAAGTGTTTTAAAATTCTAAACTTGTTAGAGATCCATTTCCCTGGGTTTTATTATGAAATAAAATGAAAGCATATTCAGAGGGAAAATTACATACATATATATACACATATGATAGAACATATATAGTGACTTATATTCTCCTACTAGTTGGCAAAAAAGAATTCCACCTTCTTCTAGCTATTCAAGGATGGGTAAATATCACCTAAAATTATTATCTTCAAGCCCCCTTTAGAGGGGATGTGTGTGTGAAGAAAAAAAGTAGCTTGTAGAAGAATGAAAAAGAAAAAAAACAGGATAAACTCTGAGTATGAAAGATGAAGAGAGAGAAACCTCCAAGACTGTGGAATTTGTCAGGTATGTCCAAATCAACCAATGGTATAGAGGTCACTACCTTGTTTTTCTTTTTTCTTTTGTTTAATATTTTCCTTTTTATTATTATATATATTTTTATTTACAAAACATATGCAATACTGACCCTTGCAAAGCCTTATGTTCCAAATTTTCCCTTCCTTCCCTCCACCCCCTCCCCTAAATGGCAGACTACCTTGTTTTTCAAAAGTTCAACAAAAGTATCATAGAGTGGAGGACAAAGTGATTTGGTAAATTCAAATTTCTAATGCTATGTGAGGGATCCTGAGCAAATCATCTGTCCTCTAAAGTAACCTTGGGAAACAAGGGTTGGGTTTGCATCAGAATCCTCCTGTTACAAATGGCTATTACAATATGATCATTCTTTTGACAATGAGGAAAGATTCGAAATTTTTATTTCTTTAATTCTAGAAGAAATTAACATTTGGAAGTTTCTTTTCTACTTCACAACTAACTCCCTATATTTTATCTAGACTTTGTAAATTATAATCAGGATAGAGAAAATATTTGATATTCCTGGAATATCTATATCAATCTATTCTCTCCAGTAAATGAATTAATTAATCTTTTGTCCTTCATTAGATTTTGATGTAATCTGTATTTATTCAACAACCAAAATATAAAACACAAAAACAAAAACACTTAAAAGGCAGAATTTTTGTAAATAGAAGTTGAATTCTTCAAATAAGATGACTTGCCCATTATAATGCACAACTTTGACAGTGATTAATACAGTGACTGTCAGAGTAGGTGCTTAGTAAATTTGACTGAGTGAGATACACAGATTTCAAAGACATAAGATATTCCAAATATAGAAAAGTGTTGTTCATCCAAATTGCCTTTCTGTTATACGTTTCCTAAGAAATCATTTTAAAATCTCAGCAAGTCTTTAAGTCTTTTCTTATTTCTTTTGAGGTCAGTAAGTAGTAGGAGACCACTTCCCTCATTGTTTTATCCAATTTATATTTTCATAGCATGTTAGATTTGATTTTCTTCTATATAGTATTTAACTATCCAAACAGAATTCTAGAGCTAGTGAATTAGAGATAAAAGTTGTAAGATGGAAGAGCTTTCCTTCAATATTTGGCTTGATAGCATAGACACTCCCTGCACTGACAGTGTTTGAAATCCCTTTTTGCCTTAGGAGAGTTTTTATGAGTTTATCAGTTTATTATTGTGGTAATACACTTCTCCAAACTTAGCTAGGCCTGTCCTCAGGCAACAAACAGATCATATATCATCTGATTGGAACTCATCCTTTTTAACTTAAGAAAAGCTCCAAGGAGTTGGACTCTGCTGGCATGAACAAACTCTCAGAAGTCATGGCTGAATCCACACTGTGGCAAGGCCTTATAATAGAACTTTAGCAAAGGTGTAGCTTTGTCAAACCTCCCAAAATTGTTTGACTTGTAATATTTTTGATGCCCTTAGAAATAAAGATGGATCTGAAAGCAAAACCTAAGATACTACAGCAGTTTTCTTTTTTTTACCCCCTTGGTTGGTAAATTCCTTCAATTTGTGCAAAATATCACTGATTTTTGCAACTTCTATTATTAGATTTGTCTGAAAAGTTAAGCAATTTGACCAATCACGTAACCAGGTTATGTCAACAGTGGGACTTGAACCCAGGTCTGGCTCCTCACTTGGAAGCAAACTCTCTATCCACCATGCCATGATACCTCTCAAATAGTTATTTTTTAAGCTATTTTGCATTTTTTCCAGATATCTCACTGGAATAAAGTGGAACAAAGGATCCATTATCCTGAATAAAGATGTAGCTTTATAATCCCAGTATCTTTCTGTTTGCAATGGGAAACTCTAATCTTAAAACAGATGAAACCCCAATCTAAGTTTTGGTGATAAAAGATAGAGCAGCACTTGATTATTTCCTTTATCCTGAAATCCAAAAGCAATTCCCATCATCTCATCATTAAGCTTCCCATTCTGAATCATACACCTGTGCACAATATCCTATAAATCAGACTTTGATGTCCAGGACAAACCCAAGGTCATCTAAAACTATCAGAATTACTAATCATAATAATTTATTTGATTATCATCTATTTCAATGGAAGGCAGGCAGAATTAACTTCTAAGTAAAGAAAGATCAATGTATTTTTCTTGTGCAGCATGATAACTGTGGAAATATGTATAGAAGAATTGTACATGTTTAACATATATTGGATTATTTGCCATCTAGGGGAAGAGATGGAGAGAAGGGAAGGGAAAAAATTGGAATGCAAGGTTTTGCAAGGGTGAGTGTTGAAAATTATCTGTACATATGTTTTGAGAATAAAAAGCTTTAATAATAAAAAATAAAAAAGAAAGAAAGATCAGTGTAGAACTCCTAGATAATTCGCCAAAATAAAATCCAGGAGGTTTGGTGAAAGAGCTTACTCTCAATCAGTGTCTAATCATTTCTAACATATCAGAAATAAGTCCTTTAAGTTAGACCAATTCTATTCATTTTTTTTTTGGTCCAATACCATAGCTATGGATGAACTAGTCCCTTAGGATCTAAACTATAATGGCATAACTATAAGTACTTTTTTCTAAAATCAATCTCACTCTTTTAGGCTTGCTATAAAGCAAAAAATCCAATCCTGCCCTCTCTATATACTTTGAATACCTTTAAAAAAAAACAATTGAAGAAAAAAAAAAGCACACACCTTGGTCTGCTTTGCAGAAAGGCACAAGATGCTGACAAGCTGCACGGGATGACGCTTGAGTCATCCAGGGCTGTCAGTTTTTTTTAATTGACTTTGGCAGAAAGATACATTTCAGTGATGAAGAATCAGCATGTCATCTGGGACATGTGATCTCCTCTTAGCGTCACTACTAGTGCCAACTAGTAGTAAATTCGGCGCCTAACCTATTAGCAGTGATGAATCCATTAGAGATGTCAGGCGCCAAGCCCGAATTACTGCGCATTAACTCTGAGTGGTTAGAAACCCTATTGGTCAATGAGAATATGGCTTAAAATGTAACCAAAAGTGTTATATATCTCTGGACATTTAGAAAATCCACTATTTAGAAATCAAATAGGAAAAGATTCACATAATGCTTTAGAAAGGAGGATTTGTTTTAAAATATTTGTAGTTTGGCATGTAAGCTCAAAATACTGTTTTCAAAAAGAAATCCTACAGGGCACCAAAAAATAAAATCAAATAGCACTTTCTATCCTTGCCTGAAATACTTTGTCTAAGAGATGCAAGAATTCCATTCAGATCTCTCCCTTTGGTTGGCTGCTGTCCAATCTGTTCTAAAATCTAGCTTGTTGAAATTGTTACACAAATGATTCCAGGAGTCTAAGCAGGGATTAGTGTATTTCAAAATGAATCCACTCAACAAAAAGTGAAAATGCTATGTTGTGATCCACAATTAGTTCCCACAGTCCTTTCTCTGGGTGTAGTTGTCTCTCTTCATCACAAGATCATTAGAATTGGCCTGAATTATCTATTGTTGAGAAGAGCCACATCCATTAAAATTGATCATTATATAATCTTGTTGCCATGTATAATGATTTCCTGGTTCTATTCATTTCATTTAGCATCAATTCATGTAAATCCTTCCAAGCCTCTCTGAAAATCATCCTGCTGGTCGTTTCTTATAGAACAATAATATTCCATGACATTCACATATCATAACTTATTCAGCCATTTTTAAACTGACGGGCATCCACTCAGTTTCCAGTTTCTTGCCACTATAAAAAGGGCTGCCACAAACACTTTTGCACATGTGGGTCCTTTTCCCTCTTTTAAGATCTCTTTGGAATGTAAGCCCAGTAGAAACACTGCATAGTTTGCATAGTTTGATAGACCTTTGGACATAATTCCAAATTGCTCATCAGAATGATTGGAGCAGTTTGCAACTCCCCCCAAAATGTATTCATGTCCCAGTTTTCCCACATCACTTTCAACATTTGTCATTATCTTTTCCTGTCATCTTAGTCAATCTGAGAGGTATGTAGTGGTACCTTAGAGTTGTCTTAATTTGCATTTATCTGATCAATAGTGATTTAGATCACCTCATATAATTAGAAATGATTTCAATTTCTTCAGATGAAAATTGTCTGTTCATATCCTTTGATCAATTAGAGGATGGTTTGAATACTTATAAATTTGAGTCAATTCTCTATATATTTTAGAAATGAGGCCTTTATCATAACCTTTAAATATAAAAATGTTTTCCCAGTTTATTGCTTCCTTTCTAATCTTGTCTGCATTAGTTTTGTTTGTACAAAAACTTTTAAACTTAATATAATCAAAATTATCTATTTTGTATTCAATAATGAACTCCAGTTGTTCTTGGGCCACAAATTCCTTCATCTTCCACAGATCTTGGAGGTAAACTATCCTTTGTTCTATGATAGTTTCTTGATTGAAAGAGCTTAAAACTTCTAGGAAAATGGATAAAAGACCTCAGATCCAGAATTCTAGGTCAAATACTTGAAAATGTCAAAAGGGCATAAAAAACAAATAAACAAAAAGGGACAAAATATCTAGGGAGCATCAAATCCAGTCTCAAAAACTTACCAGCCATGTGACCCTGGACAAAGTCAAATAATTTGTTTCTCTCAGTTTCTTCAACTGTAAAATGATATAATAATAGTATCTACTTCACAGAGTTATTACAAAAATCAAATGAAATAATAATTTTAAAATACTTAGCATAGTGCTTGACATATGCATGCTTCTTCCTTTTCCTACCTCCCTCTTCCCTGAAGGAAGATTAATTTACTTTCTATTCCTTTTTTGGTTTTGTGTTGATATAAATAAATCTTTACAAGGACTTAGCTTGTTTTATCTAAAGGAAGGAGAAAATAAAATAAATTGTTAAAATATTCCAAGCTTTTTCAAATGAAACTGGGGACAATGGGGATTATTCAGTCTGGAGAGATTTTTTTAAATATACCTAATGATTATTTTAACATTTAAACCCCAAATTCTGTTACTTTTCCAAGAAAGAACTATGTTCTTGAGTCAGGCAAATTGAGCGCTATTCTTTTTTCTTTTTCTTTTTCTTTTTTTTTGGTTCTTTTTTTGTTTGTTTGTTTTTTGCTGCTCAGGCAATTGGGGTTAAGTGTTGAGCACTATTCTTAATTGTACCACTAATTAGCTGATGCTTGATTATTCAACCTTTTTTGCCTTAATTTTTTCCTCAGTTTAAAAAAAGGTTATTATTATTTTTAAATTAAACAGTGTTTTTCATTTAGTGGTTATCAAAACATTTAGGATTTTTGATGATGGTCCAAGTGGCGTACATTATATTTTTCAATCAATAAGCATTTATTAAGCATCTACTATGTACTAGGCACTATGCTAAATGCTAGTTATACCAAAAGGGACAAAAAACAATTCCTGCCCTCAAACAGATTACAATTACAATCTAATGGGGGAGACATAATCAAATATATAGTAAATCAGCTATACACAGAATAAATAGGAAATAATTAACAGAGGGAAGGCACTAAAATTAAGAAAGGTTGGGCAAGGCTTCCAATAAAATATAGGATTTTAGTTAGGATTTAAGGGAAGTCAAGGATTTCAATAGTCTGAAGTAAGGAATATGAAGAAAGAGAGAGAGAGAGAGAGAGAGAAAGAAAGAGAGAGAGAGAGAGAGAGAGAGAGAGAGAGAGAGAGAGAGAGAGAGAGAGAGACAATGAGAATGTTTTGTTGTAGAAAAGCAAGAAGGCTAGTTTTACTAGAACAAAGTACATGCTTTTTAAACAGACTGGAAAGGTAGGAGTGGTTATGAAAAGCTTTGAATACCAGGGCATTTTGTATTTGATCCTGGAAGCAATATGGAATCAAGGGAGTTTATTGAGTAGGGATATGACATGATTAAAGCTGTGTTTTAGGAAAATCATTTTAGTGGGTGAATGGAGAACGTATTGAAGTGGGGAAAGACTTGAGGCAAACAGACTTTCTATCAAATTACTACAATTGACCAGATGTGAGGAGATGGAATTTGCCATAGAGTGATGGTCATATCAGAGGAGAGAAGGAGGCATATTTGAGCTACATTGCAAAGGTAAAATTGGCAGGTCTTAGCAACAGGTAAGATAAGAGTGGTGAAAGAGAATCAGGAGTCCAAGATGACTACTACTAGGTTGTAAGCCTGAGGGACTAGGTAGATGGTGCTGCCTTCTACAGTTATAGAAAAGGTTTGGTTATCTGTGTCTGTGTATTGGGGTGCAGTTTAGAGGAAAAGAAAATGAATTTTGTTTTGGATATAGTAAGTTCAAAATGTCTACTAAACATTGTTTGAAATATCTGAAAGATAGCTGGAAATATGAGAGTAGAATCAACAGAGAGTTTGGGGCAGGACATGTAGATTTAAAAATCATTAGCATAGGGCGACTAGATGGCACAGCAGATAGAGCACCAGCCCTGAAGTCAGGAAGACCTGAGTTTAAATATGACCTCAGACATTTAATACTTCCTATATGACCCTGGGCAAGTCACTTAACTCCAATTGCCCCAATAACAACAACAACAAATCCTCAGCATAGAGATGGTAATTAAATCCATGGGAACTGATCACCAAGTAGAGAAAAGCTGCTAGGACAGAACCCTGAGGGACTCCTGTGATTTTAGAAGGCATGGTCTGGAAGGAAATGCAAAAAAGGAAACAGAGAAGGAGTGTTCAGATAGAACAAAAATTAGGAGAGAGTAGTGTTCAGAAAATATAAAAAGAAGAGAATATTAAGGAGGAAATACTGCTAAATGATGTAGAGAGGTCAAAAAGAATAAAAACTTTGGGGGGGAACCATTAGATCAGGCATCTAAGAGATCATTAGCAAATTTGGAGAGAGTATTTAATAATACCTTAAGCAGCAAATAATTGTTAAGAACATTATGGGCAGTGGGTTCACAGAACATTTTAGTTTGGTCAAAAAAAGTTTAAGTAACAACAACAAAAAAAAAAAAGAATTGGGAAATGCAGAACAAGATGATTTCTAAGATTCTAGTTCTTGGATCTTAATGACTTTCTTTTGAACTTAGAACAGATTCTTAGAATACTAAGAATTTTCTTTACTCATTTCTTTACTCATTTACACATACTCTAGAGTAAAGAGAACAAAAATAATTTCAACTTTGTGAGCAAATATTTACAAACACAATTGAACCACAATTATAGCAAATTCTCTGCTGCAATTTCCAACTGTAGTCTAAGTAATACACTTTTTGTCATTTAGCCTGAAAAAAATGGTGGCCCCAAAGCAAAGGAGAACTGGCACCATCCAGCAAAACCAAGTAAGAATATGCTGGGACATAGGGACTTTCCCAAAGACCAGATGACTGCCTACATAAAGCAGATCAAAGAGACAGTTTTAAACATCTAAACAAAGTAAAAGGGCAAAACTTATTATATAAACCACCCTCTCTCATTGCTCTATATATAAAACATCCCCTCAAGCAATATCCACAGGGAAAATCAATTCCCAGATCATTTTAGTTCTCTAATTATGCTCCCTACAAACAACTTACTGCTGACACCAAATGAACTATAGAATGATTTGCTTAAAATATTGAAGTGACGTTCTAAGTGGGCACTTCTAGCAAAGGGCTTGTGGGAGTCATCCACATAATGTTATTAAATTAGCAACTTAAAAAGGAAAGGAAAAAATAGCGTGATTCTAAACATGTGTTCTATGGGCTACAAGCTTTACAATAGTCCTGACCTAAATTCAGTCAGGGAATGGACAGATTCTCCCAGGAGACAACTAGACATTGAAGTTGGGAAATGTCAAATGATCTTTCATTTCTTTGGTGTGTTTTTGCTTTCCAAATTCCCAAAGGAAGGTCATGGCAGTGCTTGAAATATGTTTTCTGCCCTGATGCCATATTTTAGTCCATGTGGTTTTTCTGGGAAAGAAAAAGGGACCTGGAAACTCAACAAATCAGTTAAGTTTTCATTGTAGTCAAGGCTAGACAACCTCTACTGAACAAGTCAAGCAAATTTTCATGGTACTAGGCTAGTTTAATTACATTTAGCCACTATTTATCAAAGAGCCTACAACACCTATAGTGTTCTATTAGATATCAAGAATAGAAAAAATAAAAATGTCATACTCTTAGTTTTTAAGAGGTTGAAACTTCCAGTCTACTAAGGGTTATGAGTCCCTACTAGTAGAGTTATTTTATATGATATATAATATGATAGAAATATAGAATATAGATATTATATTATAATTGTATGTAGAGAGATATTTATATGTATTTATATTAGACATTTATATTTCTCTAAATGATATATATTTTACTTAGGATAATATATCTATTTTATAGATATAATATATACATAATAAATATAATGTATTATACACATATATCTAGTATTTTATAACTATAAATAATACATATATATGTGTCACATAGATACATAACACACCCAGTATTTCATAGATATGTATATATGTATATGTAATAGCTATTCATATACAAACATATAATATAGCCAGTATTTTGTAGACATATATGTACATTCGTGTATATTAATCCTGTACATCAGGCAGTTCACAGTATCTTAGATAAAAAAGATCTCATTTGCCATCTGATCTGATCTGAACCTGAAAACAAGTCTTTCTACAACTTACTTGGCAATTCTTGAAGAATTATAGCTATGAGAATTTTACTAATGCCAGAGGTAGCCTCATTTTTGTTAGGACTTTTTTTTCTTATATCATTTTGTCTATTTATGACTTCTATTCATTGCTCTTAATTCTGGCCTCTGAGGCAAAACAGAAGTTTATCTCATGCCTTTTCCACACTATAATTCTCCAAATATATTTGAAAACAATTATTCTATCTCTTCTAAGTTTTCTCTAGCTCATTCAAATCATCCTCATATGGACTGATCTTTGAAGTTTTTTACCATGAAATTGATTTCAATCAGTCAGTAGGCAAATATCTTTGAAATGTCTATAAGATACCTGGTATTATGCAAGATGCTTAGGATGAGAGAACAATCATGAAAAAATCCCTGCCCTAAAGAACCTTGGATTCTATCAGAGAAGACATTAACATATATATGTATATATATATATATATATATATATGTACATATATATATATATATATATATATACATATATATATGAAATAAATAGAAGCTTATTTGTGAGGTAAGGACCAGGTAGTGGGGAGGAAGGAGATGGATTTGTTATCAGGAAAGGTTTTGTGCTTCCATAACTTATTACTTGAACTGAGTTTTGAAGAAAACTGGGTCCCTTCCTCACATAAGGGATAATCCATGCAAAGGCACAGAGATAAGAAAGACAAATAAGTAATGAAGCAGGAAAGACAGTTTGACTGGACCATCAAGTGAAGAAAAAGAGTGATTTATAATAAAGCTAAGAAGATAAGTATGAAGGAGTTTGGATTTCATCTTTATGGAAATAAGGAGTCACAGGAATTTATTGAGTGGGAGAATATAATATGGTCAGACCTATGCTTTATGAAAATCTCTTGACATTTGTGTGAAGAATGGATTGGAGAGGCTAAAAACTTAAGGCAAAAAAGATGAAGTAAAAGCAATTGCAATATAAACTAGACCGGAAGTGATGAAGGTCTGAGATAAGTTGGTGACTACTATGGGAGTTGAGAAAGACAGACAGACGAAATCAAGTTATCAATAAAATTTTGTGGGGCAACTAGGTAGTGCAGTAGATAGAGCACCAGCCCTGAAGTCAGGAGGATCTGAGTTCAAATCTGATCTCCGACACTTAACACTTACTAGCTGTGTGACCCTGGGCAAGTTACTTAGCCCCAATTGCCTCAGCAAAAAATAAAATAAAATAAAATTTGGCAAGTGATTTTCTGATCCCCATAGTTGCTAGTAGCTCCTGCCCCCCAAAAAAATTATTTCGTCTTTATTTAATATATATTTATGTGTATGTTCTCTTCTCCAATAGAGACTTCTTAAGGATGGAGACTATTTCATTTTTGCCTCTACGTCATAAGTGTCTGAAACATCTTGAGCATTTAATTAAAAGCTTGTTAATTGATGGGTTTAATTTTTAAGAGAATCCTGGGAGTGTTTTTAGGCAGTTAAGAAAGAACTAGCATGTAGAGAGAAATGGAAGATTATTAAAAGACCATTAACAGGACAATATCCTCATAAAGGGATTGTCTTTTATAAGGAAAATTCATCACATATGGAGACAGCAGAGTAAAGCATACAAGAATGGAGGATGATTTCAAAGGGCTTAAAGATGTATAAGAGGTAAGAGAGTTCACTGTGAATAACTTCTGTTTTCTAAGTAAAGTTTAAGGCCAAGTCATCAGGGAGTATTTAGGAGAAGAGATAGTGTGGGAGACTTGTGGAGAGAAAAGATTTGAATTTGTTTGTAGTCACATAGGTAAATTCATGTACTTGAACTAGCATTATGTAAGCTTCCAAGGAATAGTTCAACAGACCAAAGGCAATCCTGCAGCTAATGACAAAGCTGTCAACTAAGAATTTTTTTTTGTATTCAATCATTAATAAAAGAAGTGGCACAGGAGTCAAATTAGGGGCCAGGCAACAATTTTTTGCGAAGTAATTTTGCTTTGTTTCATTGGTCACGGCCTTAAGGTTTCTCTTAAAAACAAGTTAACTCCCACAAGTACATTAAAATTAGACAAGGCTCTATGACAGATGGGACTACAGGGATAATTCTGTTTAATGATCTACTGCCTTCTGACATCAAGTCAAGTGTAAAAGAGAGAGAAGTGCTCACTGGGGTGTGCACTAGCATCATGGAAGATGCCCCACATAGATTTCAGACACAAGGTATTTCCTGTTGGTGAAGAGTTTCATTTAAATAAGTTCAAAAATCATTTATTAAGTACCCATTATATGGAGGGCACTAAAGTTGGCATTGAAAATATACAAACCAAAAAGAAACTGGGCAAGCCTTTAAAAATACAAATTAAAAAGAAAACCCCTAATTTCCTCTTCTCCTCCTTCCTTTCTTCTTTTTTCTTTTCCTTTTGTTCTTCTCTTCCTCTTTTTCCTTCTCTTCTTTTCTTTCCTTCCTTCTTTCTTTTCTTAGCTCAAATGCTAATCGATTCCTTTGGGATACTAAAAGAATGGAAAGCTATTTTCAGTGTGTTAAGTACAATATCAAGGATTTATGCAAAGACCAGGGTAAGAAACACACAGAATCAGAAAGCATAGAGGAATTATAATGTGTATCTGTGGAAAAAATTCCCCTATGAAATGAAATCACAGATCCATCCAATTCAAGTCTATCTGCAACTCCAGAAAAGCTTTCTTTCTGTTACTAAGTAACTCAGACATTTTAGAGACACCCAAACACTAGTTTATGAAGTAGTTATACCTAGTAAGATCTAGGCAAACTAAATCAGGGCAAGACATAGCATGTCAAGGAATTGCATGGCCAGGCTTTGAAAATAAAAATGTCTTTCTCTTTTTTCCTTACTTGGACATAGTACAGTATTCACATACCCTTGACTCCAACAGAAGCTCCCTGTAACCTCAGTAAACTTTAACATCCTCTAATGATTTCTTCACAATGACAAGTAGTAGGATCTGCTGATGCTTACTCACCCTGGCACAGTCTGGTGTCTGGTTAGAGATTTTTTTGTTTGTTTCACAGCCTTTGTAATCATGTAATCTTACCCTGCATCAAGAGCTTTTAAGGATGAGCCAGTCCAGTGAATGGAGGAAAACTTCTGGCTCCTAACAGTTCCCTGTGGCATGCCAGATTGGTGAACAGGTTGTGGCAGCTTTGATTCTGACATACATAGAAGGCATTAAGATATTTAGACTATCTCTATCATTATATATATTTTTATTACAGACAAATAAAAATGGAAGAATTTCTAGCATTGACTAAAAACCTGGATGTGCCCTGCAAAGAAGAAACATGAGGAATCTTTTAGTGAAATAGGCAGAAAAAGAAAATGAGGTCAGTATCTGAATCTCAGGGAAATTTCCAAGTCCTGAATGAGTTATCACTGATCATGGACGCACAGCATATAGAATATAAATAAGGACTTTATTGGACCAAATGATCTGTAACTTCTCAAAAGTTATCCTTAATCCAAAGCATTGATCACAGTCTGTACAACTACGTGCCACATTACTGTGGATACTATGAGCTGACAGTTCAAGAGAACCAGGTCTAAGCTTTTCATTGATTCATCACAACTTCTAAGTCCAAGAGTTTCTTGCTATGGATCCAATTTACAGGATGACATTTTACATGATTGAAATCTAGAAGGTAATCAAAGAAGAAAAAAGTGCAAAAGAACAGCATAAATAAAACAAAGACAATTGTAGTGGTCATATATATATATGTGTGTGTGTGTGTGTATGTATGTATATATATATATATATAATATGTATATATATGTTATATCTTCAATTGTGAAAAATCAGTATACACATGACATCATGTCATGCTATACCACATATATAATATGTATGTTTAATTCTATTAAAGTCCATCAAATATATAAATCATGGTGTGTAGGCAATCATGTTAAGGTGTCTGCCAAGATAATGTAGGTTATAGAAGGTAAAGAAAGCTAGAAAGACTTAAATATGAGACTAATGATAAAACCTAAAGACTAGGTTTTATGTCTAATATCACAGAACAAACTTATTTGAGATGGAAGAGATCTATCACCTAAAGGTTATCTACGAAACCATGAATTTTTCAATCATAGCAACTAACAAAAAAAAAAACTCACCTTTGAAAAGAGTTATGACTTATGTTGGTAGAGGAAGTGCTTATTTAATGAGCTAACAGATTCTTCAATTAAATAAATATTTACTAAATTGTTTTTTGTTTGTCCTTTGTCCTTGAAGAGGACCATAAAATCAGGGAGATGATATGCTGGCATACAAGTAAGTTGGATTAAGTGAAAATGGACTTTGCAAAGTCACCAAACTCACTCTCTCCTCCAGAGTCATCTACTACCCTACCTACATATACAAAGCATCATACTAGGCACTGGCAATATAAAGACACAAGTGGAAGATCCCTGACTTCAAGGAGTATATTATCCACCTTGGGGGAGGGGGGAGGGAAGGAAGGAATATAAAAAAATAGAGAGAGGCAAATACATGCAAGGCAATTTTAAAAGGATGAGAATAATTACAATTGAGGGGATGAAAAAAGACCTTATGTAGATAGTGATAACCTTAGCTAAACCTTGAGTGAAGCTAAGTATTCTGTAAGAGGGGAGTGAGGGAATATGAACATATGTACAACTTATACAAAGGTAAAGGAGTGGGAGATGAAATGTCTAGTTCAAAGGACAGCCAGTAGACCAGTTTGGCTAGAGTACAGAGTATAATAAAAGGGATAATCTGAAAATATAGAAAAACAATTAGAATTTGAAGTGTTTTAATACCAAGCTGATAAAAACCATCATCTAAGATTTTATCTTAGAATCAATGGATTTTTATCTTAGAGCCACTAATATTTTTTAATATGGGAACTCATGCCTATTTAGAAAAGGGGCAAATAGTCTATAGTTCCTCAGGAATTCTTGAGAGTATTCTGCAAAATTTTATTTACATATATAATGGTCATGTAATGACCAGAAGCAAATAAAAGTCATATAATAATCAGAATCAAATAATCACAACATTAAAAAGCTGGAAAGGATCTCAAGAAGTAATCTAGTCCAATGGATTGTGGACTACCTGAGAAACTAACTATATTGCAAAGAGTTTACAAATCAACATATTTACTAACAAAATGTAGCTTATGACTCAAAATAATAATCAAGCAACCTAATTTTGCTTATCTACTGAGGAATAGTTTTTATTCTTTAATCTCTCCAATCTTTATACTCTATGCAATTAAGATAAGTGTGGGGAACTCCAGCAAAATGACTGAGTGGAAAGTTGCATCTAATTTCAGTTCCACTTTACCTCATGAAAATGTTAGCAAATTTGACAAATCAATTAGCAAAAAGGAGAACTAAAACATCTTCCCATCCTAAAAAATCAAATAAACAATAAAAAATCTTATTACTGATGCATTTCACCTCCCATCTTTATTCCCCAGTCTTTACATGTCCCAAGTTCTACATGACTGCATCAGGATTTGTCATGTCTATTCATTGATGATTTCCAAACATCTAAAAGCAAAGCCTCAAAAAAAAAATGCCTTACTAGAAAAGCTAATGAAAGAGATCTTAACAAGAGGGGGAAAAAAAGATAATTTTAAAAGTTAAAGTGGTAGAAGAAAAACTTGGAAAAGAAATGAAAGCAATATAAGAATGTTATGAAAAGAGAATTAATAGTTGGTAAAAAGAGGCACAAAAGTGTTGAAGAAAAGAGTTTCTTAAAAATCATACCATATAGCTATGGTAAAAATGGTATAAAAATGAAGAAAATCATTTCCTTGCAAATCCAAATTAGCCAAAGAGTAAAGAGGTACAAAATCTCATTGAAGAAAATAATTCCTTAAAATGAGAATTGATTCCATAAGATATCAAGAAACAATAAAGCAAATTTTATTAATAGAAAAACATAGGAAACAATGTGAAAACTTATAAAAATATAATTGGTTAGTGATTGATAAAGGAGAAATAATTCAAGAATTGTTAGGTGACCTAAAAGCCATGGAAAAAAAACCGAGAGATTATATTTCAAGAAATTATAAAGGAAAAATTTCCAGATATCTTAGAACCAGAAGACAAAGTAGAAATTAAAAGATCTGTTGACTACCTTTTGAAATAAATCCTCAAATGAAAACTCCCAGGAATCCAAAGCTCCCAGACCAAGGAAAAAATATTGCAAGCCACCAGAAAGAAAGAATTCAGAATCCATGGAGTCACAATCAAGAACACACAAGATTTATTAGTTTTCCCTTTAAAGAGTAGAAAGCTTGAAGGATGATTTTTCAAGAAGGCAAAGGAGCTAGGATTAGAAGCAATAATAGCTTACTCACCAAAACTAAATATGATCCTACAAGGGAAAAATAGTTATTAATGAAATAGAGGACTTTTAAGTATTCCTGATGAAGAAAAAAACAGAACTGAATAGAAAATCTGATTTTTAAACATAAGACACAAGAGAAGCAGAGAGAAACCAGGGGTAGAAGAATGATCCAATGGATAATCCTGTCCCTGAAATCAGGAGGACCTGAGTTCAAATCTAGCCTCAGCCACTTAACACTTACTAGCTGTATAATCCTAGGCTTAAATACAATTGCCTTGGGCCACCCCCCCTCCCCCTTCACCAAAAAGAGAGAGAGAGAGAGACAGAGAGACAGAGAGAGAGAGAGAGAGAGAGAGAGAGAGAGAGAGAGAGAGAGAGAGAGAGAGAAACCATAAGAAATTTAACAAGGTCAAATTATATATATTCCCATTAAGAAAGCTGATACATATAACCTAAAAACTTTACTATTATTAGGGCAGTCTGCATAAAGGGAAAGGGTGTGAATCTATTGTGTTGGGACAACTTCAAAAGAAAAATGGAAGGGTATATACCAGAAAAAAAAAAAAAGGAATGCATTGGGAGAAGAATGATGAAAATTGTCTTAAAAGTATAACAATGTAATGATAATCTATTGCCCTTTTGATGTAATTCCCTTTCAACTCTGAAATTTTGTCAAGCTGTGGAAAACAGAATGGGTTATTTCAGGAGATAGTGGGTTCTTGATATCTTTAAGCAGAGAATATGTGACTCAAATATATTATAGACTGGATTCTCATTCAGATATGAGTTAGATTGATTTGTCTGTGATTTTGTTAATCTGTTAATATCTCTAATTGAGATGGTTTTAATTATCATTTCTACGCAGATGACTTCCAAATTTATATATTTCAAAATTTCACTGGATTTGGGAACTCAATGACAAGGGAATTCCCTCAACTGGTGCAAATAAAAACTAATCTATTTAATTTCCAGTCCTTATTTATTACCTGAATTCTTAACTTTCTGATTGGTCTATCTGCTTCTGTTCCCTTTCCTCACTCCCACCAACTAAACCATCTATGACATCTTGAAAAATACATTTATTAAAGCACAGATCTAACCATATCATGCTCATGTATGTGTGTGTGTGTGTGTGTGTGTGTGTGTGCATATTTTTATTCTGGAGCCAATAAAAAGAGATAGATAGATAGACAGACAGACATGGACATAGATAAAACACAAAATTCTTAGACTTATAGATAAACTATATATGAAAAGTTAATGAAATGGACAAAATCACCACATGATGAGAAAGTATAAAGAGAATTGTGGGAATTATAGAGAGGCAAATTTAAACTTGAAATTAAAAAAATTCCTAGCAGTTGGAACTATCTCAAAATTGAATGGATAGACTTTTTCTACCTATTCAAAAATTATTTTCTATCAGCAAAGTCATAAGTATAACCAATACAAATATTGTGTTTTTTAAAAATCATTACATATTTAACTAGATCTGACATTCATGAATTTGTATATTGGTATTACTAAGATACTAAAAGAATTAAAGAAGTAAAATTGATATGCAACTTGAATATTATTCTATTATGCTAAGCTAGAACATGTACCTTCTATAACTATGGATGCAAGAAAATGATTGAGCAAACAAGGGAAAAAGATGATCATCAAAGGCAAAATACATAATTTTGCTTATGTGAAATTGAAAAGCTTTTACATGAACAAAATCAACATAGCACATCAAGGCAATCAGTTGAATGGAGGTGGGAGAGAAATCTTTGCATCAGATATCTGATAAAGATTGATATGCAAGATATGTAAAGACAAACACAAATATTTAAGAGCAAGAACAATTCATCAGTGAAGAAGTGTCAAGTGATATAAACAAATAGTTCTCAAAAGAATAATTTCAAATGATTAACAACCATATAAAAGATTGTTCCAAATCTTTAATAACAAAAAAAAAAAACCATAGGTCCAATAAATTCTAAGGTTTCATGCCCCACTCAGCAAAATGGCAAAGACTACAAAAATCTGGGAATGGTCAGAGTAGGAGCTGTGGAAAGTTAGGTACACTTATTCACTAGTGATAATGAATTTATCTATAAACACTTCAAAAGTGATTTTAACTCTTCTAAGAAAGTTAATAAAATTCACGTATCCTTTGACTCAGAGATCCTACTGGTAGACATGCCCTCAAAAATTGTTAAGGAGAGGAAGAAAGGATCTATATATGCAAATATATTTATAGTAGCTATTTTATAATAGAAAAAATTAGAAATAAAAAATCTGTCCATTTATGGTAGGAGTGATGTGCTAAGCCTTGTCACCAAGTGAGTTAGTCTAATTTTTCCTTGAAAGGTACTGAGACTATATTTGACTCAAAAGTCTTGGAATCTGTTGGATTATTAGCATCAGTTCCTAGTCACCTTGAAGCAAAACAACTCTACGGGACTCTATGAGCATTCTAATACTTGGCTAGTGGATAACTATGAGCAACTCAGGCAAATTTGCTTTTCTCAGTCAATTTGAGGTGTCCTTAATGCTTAGACTTGTCTACTATCCTTCTACTATGGCTAAATAAATCTTCTTTTGTTAACTATTGAATGATCAAATGTATCATTTTCTTCCAATTTTTAACCTAAAATATCAGGGTGCTAGCCTGATATAGGCCCACCTCAGAACAACATAAATTGAAAGAATAACCCAAAAAATTGCAACTAAACACTGAATAATTATAATTAATGAGCTTGGCTTCAATAATATAACTTTTCTGTAGAAGTAAGGGATGGGAAATACAGCTCACATTGTTATACTTAGTTAATATGTTTAGGTTTTTCTGAATTGCCTTTTAATTTCTCTCTTCCATAGGAATAACTTTCTGGATTGGTGAGGTGGGACTTATGAGGAGATTTAAAGTTATATAAAGACAAAATATAGCAGTGCTATATTTTTTTCTCTCTTTACATTGAACTCCTCTAGTATAGAAGGAAGGTTAATGAGATAATATGGACAAAATCAAACATGATGAGAAAGTGTAAGAGAATTATATTCTATGCTAGAGGAGTTGTGCACAGATAGGCACACTAATATATTCTTGATGGAGCTGTGAAATGGTACAAAACATTTTGGAAAGTAATTTGGAATTATGCAAATAAAGTGACCAAGATGTCCATATCCTTTGAACCAGACTCTATTACTTGACTGATAGTCCAGGGAAGCCATCAATTAAAACAACAGCAAAAACATATGCTCCAAAATATTGAGAGTAGCACTTTTTGTGATAGCTAAGAATTAGAAACAAAACAGATGTCCACTAATTGGAGGATAGTTAAGTAAATTGTGATATATAATGTAATATAACATTTCTATATTATAAGAAATGAAGTGAGTCTTTTGGCAATTTGGCAAAATCTATTTACTGCTTCATATTATATAAATATATAAACTAAAAAACAGGATTTCATTTATAAAATGAAATACATAGGAATGAAAATGAAATACAAAGGAAACAAACCAGTTATTAAATTCATTTATCATATTTTTTTAAAAATCCCACACCCCAGGTTAAAAACCTCTAGACTAGAAGATGGCTGGATTCATGGAATCCTACCTGGATTATAATGAGATCTTACAAATGTATATAATTGAATTATATTGGAATACAACTCACTATCTGGATTCAACTTGATCATGGGTAAAATCATATGCCTTGAAACATAATTTGACTCATTGAAAGCTTGATAGAAAGTCTGTAACAGGATGGTCAATCCTGTTTGTTCTGCACTCCAATGTTTGAAAAGGGCTCCACTATTTGAATATGACTGTCCATGTGTGTATATGTGCATGTACCATGTCTCTAGGGGAAAACTACTTTAGACTTAATTAGAAAAATTAAGTCAATTACTACTTTTCTGCTATTTATTCATCAATATTCATATCTATACAAACATTTACTTGGCATATGACTCTTAAAATAATGTACCTGTTTCAGATGAATCACTAGTAAGATTAATTGTTATATTTGTTTTAGTAATATTTGTCTTTTATCCTTCTTTCCAAATCAATTAAGTATATATGCTAACATTTATAAAATACTTCAATATTATTCATCCAGTGTCCTACTACATCCTGCCTTATGGGTTTAGATTGTTGTTTTTAAAATCAATGAGTACAAGCCAAGAATGAGATCGTTATGATTTTCTAGCTAAATCAAAATAATGATTTTCTTAAGGAAAGTGAGAATTATGAAAAATCAGAACTTTCCATGGAAGTCAACTAAGAGACAAACACTAGAAATATTAGCTTCATTCTGGGCAAAGATAAAATGTACCCATGCAGTGATAGGAAAAAAAAATCTATGTGTACTTATCTGGTGTTGAATACAATGATAAAATCTTGGGTTAAATAAAAATCAAAATTTGGGTTCAGTAGGAATTAAAAAAAAACTGATGAATTCTGTAGTAAACAAGAAACAAAAAGGAAAAAAATGAATCAGTCAATGTCTATATAAAATGCAGCAAATGTGTTATCATATAAATTGGAGCTACAGTGGGGTTTTTCCTGCCTATCTGTGCATTTCTAATGCTTGCCAATGATAAATGGAGTACAAAATGGCAAAAGCTAAAAAAAATCATAGAAATGAATGAATCTTCTGGGATTGGAAAATGAAGCAAGAAGTTTCTCCAAGAGCAGTAGCTGAATTCTTGCTGTGCTCTATGACAAAAAATAAAAATAAAGAAAAATGGCAAATTCATTAATCAAGAAGTTTCTCTATGCTTTAGAAAGGATTCCACACTTCTAACAAAATTCTTGTTGGGATCCTTCGATGATGTATGTTTTCCTCTAAGAATTGGTTGTTTTTTGTTTTGTTTTTCCCCTGAGACCAGATCTCATTTCACCCAGACTAAAAGTATAGTAGACACTCATAAGCTTATTTCAATACTGATCACCCCAGAATATTTAATATGCTCCCTATTTCTGAGCTGGCTTCATTCTCAATTCCTTAGATAGCCTGGATGGTCCTTTGTTTGTAGGGACTAATATGTTTCTATAAGTGCCAAATTAAGTGTAGACACCAAAAGATTTTAGCCCTCCTGGCAGCTCAGAAATTCCAAACTCAAAAATCCCCTAACCTCAGATCCCTCAGCAGCAGGAACTATGGAGATGGGTCATCATATCCAGCTTTAATATTTTGTATATGTTAATGCAACACTTGCCTTCTCTACTGTATGGCTAACACATTCTTTTCCACCCATGTATATCCTTGATTATCTTTTATGACATTTGTCTGACTAGAATTTATATTTTGGGCAACAAAGATGTAATTTAGTAGTCTATTAGGGCAGAATTAGGAGTCTGAACCTAAAATTATAATAAAAACATTAATATTTATATGGAGCTTCTTATGTGCCATATACTGTGCTAAGTGTTTTATAATTATAATTTCATTTTATCCTCATAATAACCCTGGGAGGTTAATGCTATTATTATCTCCATTTGGCAGTCATGGAAACTGAGGCAGACTGAGATTAAGTTACTCATCCAGAGTCGCACAGCTATTGAGTGTCTGAGGTTAGAGTTGAACTCAGGTTTTCCTGACTCCAGAGCTAATACCCTATCTATCTACCAATTGTGCCACCTATTCACACCACTGAAATGTGCTGAAGCTTACTTGCACCCACCACTGTTCTTTGAGTTATCTTCAATTTTCATTTTCACAGATTTTCTTTGATTTATCACCATTCAGTTGAAGTGAATAAGCATTTCATAAAATATCACTATGTGGATTGTTCTCTTGTTTTAGATGGGTCTGACTCTTCTTGTCCCCTTTTAGGGTTTTCTTGGCAAAGATAGTAGAGTGGTTTGGAATTTCCTTTAGCTCATATTACACATGAGGAAACTGAAGCAAACAGAGTTAAACAGAGTCACACAACTAGTAACTGAGGTCACATTTGAATTTAGGTCTAACTGACTCCACTATCACCAGTTGCCTATGAGGGTAGTGAAAATACAAAGGCAGAAATTAAAAAGCAGTATTTTTAAGCCCCCTTCTTCCAGCACTACACTCATAATTTCTCAACTGCAACCCAGTCCACTTTCGTTCTCCTATTAAATTCTTGCCCAAAATTATTTTGGCATGGTGACCCAGAAAACCCTTGAATATTCTTTGAAAAATTATGAAGTTGAAAATCTGGACTCAAAGGCTCTCATAGATCTGAAAAGCAGGATTTGGGGAAGAGAGAGATAGGGCAGTTAGGGGGAGAAATGTGGAAGTTCCCTAGAACATTTCCAAATTTTGAGGATCTTAAATTTGAAGATAATCCTTACTGGGAAATACAGATTTGCAACTGAAAAAGATTTTAGAACCCATCAAGTTCAATACACTCCTTTCATAGATGAAGAATAAGGTACAGAATGGGCTTGCCTAGAGTCATGCCTTGCTAAGATAGCAAATTCAGGACAAATATAAATAAAATTGAGTATATTTAAGATAGGATGTAGTTTGAAGTTTTTCATTTGCCAAATTATTTTCTAGTCTTTTTTGTGCTGGTTCTTTAATTATTGAGGAAAACTTTTAGTTTTAGTTTTGAGATGTTACCATTATTAAATTTAAGCATGGAGTTGCTATTCAAATGTTCTTGCCCTTCAGTTGAATAATGATAAGACCTACTGAATTTGAGGTACCTTTAAGTTTAAGGCCCAGATTTCACAGCTCTCCTGTCTTTCTTTATACCCTTAGTTTTCACTCAACTCTTGGTCCTAGCTGTTCTGTTGACTATCTTTTACCATACTGTTAAGATATACGATGGGTAGTAGTATGGACACATTTTATTGAAATCAGCATTAGGGATATGTTTTTCCTAGTTCTCATTTAAAAAAAAAAAAAAGATGCCATTCAACAGAGAACTACAAATATTTGTTGCTCCAAAGCCTGACAAACAGATGGAAAATTCCACCTGGAAAAATGTGTAGTATTGCCAAGAAATAAAACTCTGTATAATAACACTTAATAATGCCCAGTATAAACCACCAGACTGTGTGTTATATAAACTCTACTAATTTATTAGAAAAGGAGTGGCAGATAAAAAGATCATGGTTGATTGGTTCACATATGGGACAAGGGGAAAAAAACACCTTGATTTTCAAGTCTAACCATGTCAAGGTATGACAGTTAAGTGGGTGAAATTAATGATGCCCTCCAAAATAGCGTGCAGCACACAGGGAGGGGTAAAAGAGGAGGGAAACTCAGGAGAAATTTGGTGCTACCTCATAGATATTCATGTACTTGGGGTTAATGCCTATCTAAACATAGCCTCTCCCTGTCTCTTCTCCTGCCTGGAGGACAACACTTCTATACTGTAGCAGTCTTGATACAGCCTTAAGGCGCCATATGCCCCAATGGAATTACCTTAAATAAGCAATATTCTAATGGAGTTATGCTGGAGGGAAATAATACTCGATTACCCAGTAAACCACAGAGCTCATCATACTTATTACTAACACTTAAATAGATGGTCTCTTAAATAGATGATCCCCAGTGCAAAAACACAAAATGAAACTGAAATTGCTCCCAAGAAACTTCACCAGCTAACAAATTCAATGAACATAAGGAAAACAAATTTACTTGGAATGGGGAAGGTTTAGTGATATGTCAAAAGAAACTCTAGAGTTGGAACAAGAGGATCTGAGTCTAGAATGGGACATTTGGTACTTGTCTGGTCTTCAGCAATTTCCCTCACTAATCTGGACTTCAGTTTCCTCATGTGCATTAAAGTAGAATTCTCATCTCAGACCTCACTCTTGGGTTTAACAAGTCCAGCCACCTGGCAGTCCCCTACTTCTTCCATAATAGATACTGGAAAACACTAAAATTAGAGCATTGAAAAGAGCAATGGAGAGGAGGATTCCAGAAATATGGCGGAAGTGGGCTGGAAAATTTCTGAAAAGCCAAGAAAGGCCAGAAAAGGTGTCCTCCTGATACAATGCCACAAGATCTAAAGAAAAACCTCAGGATTAACTTGTCTGAAGTCCAAACACCTCTGGCTCAGCTCCACAAAAACATTAAGTGGGGACCCCTTGGGGGTAGCTAGTTGCAACTAGGGTCTCAGCAGGAACCACAGAGCCTTTCATTTCCTGAACTGTTTTGGTGGGGGGTTGAGTCCAGAAAAACAGAATAAACTTTGGCTGATTGGGAACACCAGGCCCAGGTGTGCTGCTCCAGACAGGGCCCTGGGTAAGAAGGAACTAGCACCTGGTGAGTTCAGAAACAAAAAGGCAGGGGCACTTGCAGGAGAGAGAGCTCTTAGTTTGGGTACCTGGTCATAGTGAAGAGCTGAAGGGAAGCTCTACCCCATGATTAGAGGTGCTTGCACTAATACCTCTTTTTTTTTTTTTTAATGACCTGGCAAAGAAAAAAGAACCACCACTGAAACATTATGGGAACAGGGAAGACTGGGATTCATCTTTAGAGGAGAACACTTTAGTTAAAAAAAAAATCTTCCACCCCAAAGAGTAACATGAAATGGCTTTTTGCCCAGAAAGAATTTATAGAAGAACTCAAAAAAGAATTCAAAAATCAAATGAGAAACATTGAGGAAAAACTAAAAAAAAAAGATTAAAACCATCCAAAAAAAAAGATTATGAAAAAATAAGTTAACCAATGACAAAAGGAAATACAGAGTTTCAAAGATGAAAATAATTCTTTGAAAATTAGTATTGGGCAAAGGAAAGCCAGTGAAACTATGAGAGGCCAAGAAATAACAAAACAGGTTATAAAGAATAAGAATATAGGGGCAGCTAAATGGTACAGTGGATAATCAGCTCTGAAGTCAGGAGGATCTGAGTTCAAATATGACTCGGACATTTAACACTTCCTATCTGTGTGATCCTGGGCAAGTCACTTAACCCCAATTGCCTCAAGGGAAAAAAAGAATAAGAAAATAGAACAGAATGTGAAACAACTCATAAGAAAAATTACCAATCTGGAGAACAGATCAAAAAGAGAAAATATAAGAATAATTGGACTGCCAGAAAGTTGTGACCAAAAAGAGAATCTTGACACAATAATACAGGAAACAGTCCTGGAAAACTGTCCTAGAATGATAGACATGAGGAGAAAATAGAAATACAAAAAAAAAAAAAAATCAACTGATCACCATCTCAAAGATATTCTTTGTAGAAAACTTATGGGAATCTTTTTGGCAAATTTCAAAACCCCCAGTTTAAAGAGAAAATTTCGCAAGAAACAAGAAAAAAAAAAAAATTCAAATCTGTTGTAGCTACAATTAGAATTGCACAAGATTTATCAGCAACTACAATAAAAGACCATAGATCTTGGAATCATATCTACAGACAAGCAAAAGAACTAGGCCTGCAGCTAAAAATATCATATTCAGCAAAATTATCTATAATTTTCATTGAAAAAAATGGACATTCAATGAACTCGCAGATCTTCAGGACTTTCTGTCAACCAAACCCATACTTAACATAAAATTTAACTTATATAAGAACCAATATCAAATAGCAAATTTAAGAAATTCAACATGGACAAATTGTTTAAAGATGGACAGATTGTATTTTTTCTACATGGGAAATGTATACTTTGTGTTTAATATTTATATCAACAATAAGGTAAACTCAAAAGAAAGATGAGCAGAGTAAAGGTAAAAATAGAAATCATGTCATACAAATGAGGTGCAGAGGAAGAATAGACACAGAGGCATTAGAGGAGTAAAAAGGATTCTTAGTTCTGAATACCTTTTCACATCAGGAATGGGTTCAATAGACAACACAACATATAACTACGATGGATATAGTACCCTCCAAAATCTATAAAGAAATAAAGGGAGAGGGATAGGTGGATGGGGAAGCAAAAGGTGAGGGAAGAAGACAGGGAAGGGATCCTTGGTGGGGAAGGTAGGTTAAATAACAGTAAGCCAAGTTATGGAGCAGAATTTAATGAGTCAGCAGGGATAGAAAGCACATGTGTATATGTGGGGTATCTGTGTGTATCTCTATATGTATACATATCTATATATAAATGTATCTTTTCTTAATTGTAGCTTGCTTGGGGATGGTGGAGGGATGAAAGGGAGATGTGTGTGTGTATCTCTGTGTATTTATGTGTATGCATATCTCTACATCTCTGTATATAAATATATCCTTTCTTAACTATAGCTTGTGTGTGGGTGCTGGGGGAGGGGAGAAAAGGGGGAGAAAAGAATAAAGTAAATAAGGTGGGAAGCAGAGAACAAAAGAACAATTTACAAGGAAATGAAGAAAAAAGACACTCATGAATATAATTTATTCTACTAATATATATACTTTTAAAAATTGGTATTTATTGTTATATATTTTGAATCCTCTTGCTGGGCACATGATAATATTCTGTTTTGTTTTGTTTCATTTTGTTTCATATTGCTTTTCTGTTTTGTTTGTTTTTTGTTTATTCTCTTCTTCAAATAAATATTTGAAGAATAAATAAAAAATAAAAAAAATCAAATAAATTTAAAAATAAACATATTTCCATAAAAAAAGAAAAGATCCCTGGATTTGAATTAGAAAACCTGAATTTGAATGTCATCCCTACTAGATTATTATAATAACAACAACAATAATAATTTTATACAACATTTGGATGTGCCAAGAGCTTTATGATTACTATCCCATGTGACTCTCATGACAGCCCTGGGGGTTTAGTGCTATTATTGTCATCTCCACTTTGCAGATGAGGAAACTGAGGCAAATAAAAGTCAATTGATTTGCTTTGAGTCACATACACACAGTAAGTGTCTGTGGTCAAATTTGATTGAACTCAGTTCTCTCTAACTCCAAGTTATATGCTCTATACACTATATCATCTAGCTATGTGACCCACGGCAATTTATTTCCCTTTTATGAACCTTAGTTTCCTCATTTGTAAAGTGAGGAGTAGGTTGGATTAAATTCTCACTTGTGATCTTATGAGTTCATGTTTCTGTCTTTCTGATGTGGAGAAGGCGTCTTCATCAAGGGAGCCCTCTCTGCTCAAATGAAACCCTCCAATCCACTTGAAATTGCAGATTGTAAAATGTAGTTAACAGAGAAAAAGAGAGCTAAAGATACCCTTTGCATATGAAAGAATCAGGAAACTTAGCCTTGGATAGATAAGAGAAAATGGAGCCTTGAGGTCTATGTGTCTTTTCTCCCAGAACTAATTGACATGACCAGATGAAAGAGACAAGGTTAAAAAACTGAGAAGTCTAGAGCAAGAGCTCATCCAACTGTAAAGTTAAGTTAAGAGGAACTGATCCCATTCCACTGACAACTGCCAAGTACTTCTGCTGTAACATACCATTGCCAACCATTGTAGGGAGAAAGGGAGAAATTGTTAGTTCCTATGCACTCTCCAAGAAGCACAAGGGAAATGGTGAAGAATAAACTCAGAAATATTTTATTCCTCCCATGCTGATATTCTTCTCAACTTGACTAAGTTGTTTGAAAATTATCAGGGTTAACTTCTCTTCTTTTTAACTATTAATCTTTCCAATGAGAGAACAATGATTCCATTACTCATGTCAATAAATGGGGGACTCTTCTCAAGATAGCAGAGTGAAAGCAACCAGAATTGCTTCATTCTTACACAATTACTTTTACAAGATAAAAAAAAAAATGTCTTTAAAGTATAAGACTGTGAAATGACCAAGAATTACAAGGAGGGAAATTAGTAATTGTATTTTGCTAGTAAATATCAACACAAAGAATCAGAAACTTTATTCTACCAGGGACAGGATCCATATAGAAAAGCCTTATCCAGGAACACAGTCCGCACAAATATTCCAGTAAACAGACTAGGGTGAGTCAGGAAAGCCTGAAGTTTACTGTTGTTTTTTGGGCAGATATTTGAGCTCTAACCAAGATCTAGTTAAGGATGCCTGAAATATGTATTTATGTCATTCTGACCTCAAAGTGCAGTCAGAAGCCGGGGGAACTAAGGCATAGGGAGGGGGCAATTATCAGGGAGTACACAGGATTTAGCAGAGACTAACACAGAACACCTCCAGCCACAGACCACTTTATAGACTAACACAATTTGGAACACTTGGAGCACACCACCAAAGTGAATAGCTTTTCATAGACAACCTAGAACACTGCACATACTGGCAGTTACTCTTAAATTCATGGAGAATCATAGTACTCATTAACTAGAGTCCAGAAAAATACAATAAGTACCAAAGAGAATCATAGTACTCATTAACTAGAGTCCAGAAAAATACAATAAGTACCAAAGAGAATCATAGTACTCATTAACTAGAGTCCAGAAAAATACAATAGGTACCAAAGAGAATCAAAGTACTCATTAACTAGAGTCCAGAAAAATACAATAAGTACCAAAGAAGGCCTCACAATTTCTTTCAGAAGTATACATAGTAGGGCACTGACAAACTGTAATTCAGGAAATAAGACTAGAAAAAAATGAGTTGTTGGAATCTTTACAAACTGTTAAGTCATTAGAGTTGATAGAGACAATAATTATCTAATTTAGCATGGTTCAGTATCCTTGATCTAATCTTACAAGGAAATGTTTTGGGCCAGAACCTGAAACAAGGTACTAAGTAGAACTAATTGATACAATGCTTGTGTTCACACCTTTACTCATTGGAGTTCACACATTTGGGAGATTTCAGGGTTTAGTATGAGATATCTGAATTCACACCTCCCTTGAAGCTCTTAGGGCCAGAGAGCACTATGGGAGAAAACCTATAATCCCACTCTCTGATATATAAGAAGAAAGCAGAGGCCCAGTTAAGAGAGTACAGCTGAATTAGATTGGAGAGGAGCACTCTGGGCCAGACACAGAGCACTCTGGGAGAGTCAGAAGACTTCTCTCAGAGGCAAGAAAGATTCATTACCACTTTTACCTTGGTGCTAACTGGAGGCAGAGGCAGAAGCAAAGGACAAAGCTATAAGAGCTCTTAGAACCAAGGAGAGAGAGAGGCCTCTAAAAAAAAGCTAACCGGGCTATGTTGGAGACAATAAAAGATCTGAACTTTGATCACCTGGCTGCGTTTGGGTGATTATTACTATTACTAAGGCTGCCTCCAGAAAACCTCCCCGAGAAACCTGCTCCTTCCCAAAGAGAACTATTATTTTAAAAGAAGAAAATCACCACAATAAGCAAACATGAGAAAATGTCAATATATAATGAAAAATGTAGTCAAAGATGCTCAAGAATCAAACCCAAAAGACAATAACTCCACAGCATCCACAATCAAAGCCTCAAAGAAAATCATAGATTTGCCACAAACTCTACTGAAATACCTTTAAAAAGTGAAGGAATAGTTTTTAAAGGAGCATATAAACAATAAACTTTAAGGTTTTCAAAAGTTCTCGATGGCAGGTATTTATTATTTTTATTATTATCATAAAACTTAAGGAGTTGGCAAGAGAGGTATGCGACATCAGGGTGAAAATCGGTCCTGATCCCACACATGCAATGGTAGCAATAACTTAAGCAGCAGTAGCTCTGAGAGGCCCCAGCCCAAAGATAGTAAGGGGGTCATACAACTAATAAGAAAGAGATTAGAAGAGGCCCTTTTCTGTTATTGGTTCCAGCTATCTCTAATTGACAACTTTATTTCCAGTGTTCAGTATTGAGTCACAGTTCCAAGGCAATGATCAATTCTGATGGACATGACTCTCTTAAACAATGAGGCAAGTCAGACCATTTCCAATGATCTTGTGATGAAGAGAGCCATTTGTATCCAGAAAGAGGACTGTGGGAATTGAGTATGGATTACAACATATTATTTTGATCTAAACAATTGGAAAAAATATCAACATTGACCCTTGCAAAACTTTCTGTTCCAAATTTTCCCCTCTTTCTCCCCATCATCCCTAGATGGCAACTACAATTTATCACCTGGCTGCATTTGGGTGATTATTACTTTTGACTGAAACTAAGGCCAATACATATTAAATATGTTAAAATGTATGTTAAATCCAATATATGTATATATATTTATACAATTATCATGCTGCACAAGAAAAAAATTGGAAAAAGAAGGAAAAAAAACTGAGAAAGAAAACAAAATGGAAGCAAACATCAACAAAAAGAGTAAAAATGCTATGTTGTGGTCCACACTCAATTCCCACAGTCTTCTCCAGTATAGATGGCTTAAATCTCACTGTCTTGGTTTTACTTTTTTACATTTCATTTCTTCCCGCTTATATATAAAAACAATTTTTAGCATTCATTTTTAGAATTTTGAGTTTCCAGTTCTCTTTCCTCCTTCTCTCATTGAGAATGCAAGCAATTTGATATAGTTATACATGTCGTGCAAAACATGTCCATAATAATCATGTTATAAAAGAAAACAGACCCCTCCAAAAAAAAAAAAACCTTCAAAAATAAAATAAAAGTGTTTGCTTCAATCTGAATTCAGACACCATCAATTCTTTCTCCAAGTATGAATAGCATTTTTCATTATAAGTCCCTTAAAGCTGTCTTGGATAGTTATTGCTGAGAATAGTTATATCATTCACAACTGATCATCTTACAATATTGCTATTACTTTATACTCAGTACATTTCACTTTGCATCAGTTTATGGAAGTCTTTTCAGTTTCCTCTGAGAGCATCCTGCTTATCATTTCTTATAGTATAGTAGTATTCCATTATAAACAAATGCCACAATTTATTTAGCCATTCCCCAAATGATAGACACCTCTTCAATTTTCAATTCTTTGCCTCCAGAAAAGAGCTGATATAAATATTTTGTGTACATATAGGTCTCTTTCCTTTTCGTTGAGTCTCACTTTCATCAGAATTGGTTCAAAGATGGAAGAATATATATTCACACTTGGTTGTGTATAGAAAAGTAAGTTACCCAATAAGGAAATAGGAAAGGGGGGAATAAAAAAAGAAATCGAGGTTTTAAAAGGGAGAGTAAATTAAGGGAGACAGTGGTTAGAAGGAAAATGGATTTTGAGGTGAAAGAGAGAAAAAAAAGAATAAATAAGAAAGTGGAATGATAGAAAATAATCATATTTGGTCATGATTGGTTAATATTCGTATCTGTAAATGTGAATGTGATGAGCTAACACATAAAACAGAAGTGAATAGCAGAGTGAATTAGAAAGCAGAATCTAACAATATGTTGTTTGCAAGAGACACAACTGAAAAAGAAAGACACATCCAGAGTTAAAGGACTGGAGCAGGATTCAATATACTTCTGCTGAAGTAAAAAAAGCAGAAATAGCAATCATGACGTCAAGCAAAGCAAAAAAAAAAAAAAAAAAGAATAGACCTATTTAGAAGAGATAATCAGGGAAACTACATTATGCTAAAAGACAAAGTAGGAATATTTTTAAAATTTACAACAAATTTCTCTGATAAAGACCCTTAATTCTTTACTATACATATACGTATGCACAAATACACATATATGTAATAGAACTAATTCTAGTTTATAAAAATAAGAGCTATTTCCCAGTTGATAAATGGTGATTGAATAAAACCATGCAGTGTTCAGAAGAAAAAAAACAAAGCTATCTATAATCATAGAAAGAAATACTCTAAGTCATTATTGATTAGAGGAATGTGAATTAAAACAATTCTCAGGTACCACCTTATACATATAAGAAATGACAAATGCTTAAGAGGATGATAGAAAAATAGATACATTAGTGAACTACTTGGTGGAGTAATGAACTGATCAAAATATTCTGAAGAACAATTTGAAACTATTCCCTAAAGACTTTAAAATTATGCATACATTTTGACTCAATATAGCTACTGAGTCTCTATGTATCCCAAAGATTAAAAAAAAATGGAAAGGACCTATATGTACAAATATATTTATGGCTCCTGTTTTTGTGGTAGCAAAAAATTGGAAATTGAAAGCATGATATATTCACTTCTGGAGAGAGAAATGATGAACTTGGTGTAACGAAGTATTATTTTCTCACTTATTTTATTTTTCTTGTTTTTTTATATATCTAGCATAGAAAATTTTTTGTGATTTCACATGCATAATTGATATTATATGGCTTATCTTCTCAGTGGGTGGAGGAGAAGTAAGAGTGAGGGGAAGAATTTGGAATTCAAAATGTAAAAAGAAAAGAATGTTTCAAAATAAATAATAAATTTAAAAAATAAAATACATAGGAAAAAACAAAGAATAGCACCAGGGGTTCTTAATATGGGCTGGATATACTAAGTAGACAGAGAGACAAATAGATAACTACTTCAATACAATTAATATTCTTTGTTTAAAAAAAAAAGACAGGAAAACCAAATTAACAGTATTAATAATTAAAAAGAAAAAACAAAAAAAATTAGAAACCAATTACCTATCTAAAAAACATAATCTAAATATCCATAAACATATAAAATACAAAACCTAATTAAGAAATAGAAAATTTAAATAATCCAATGCAGAAAAAAAAATTGAACAAGCTATAAATGAACACCTGAAGGAAAAACCAACCAACCAACCAACACAGGGCTTGATGCATTCACAAGTGAATTCTAATTTTCAAAACATAATCAATTCCAATATTATATAAACTGCTTGCAATAATGGAAAGATGGGAAAGTGTTTTAGCAGAGTGTTTCTATGTTAGAAACATGATTTTCATACCGACACTAGGGGAGGATAAATCAAAGAAACTTTTATCTATTGCTTCTACATCCATGGTCTACTGCCAAATAAAATAAGATCTTGCTTTCCAAGTGAGAATATTTCAAATTTTGGAAGCTACCTAGCATGTCTTCCCAAAGGCATCTTCTCTTCATCAGACTAAATAATCTCAGTTTCTTCAAATGATCCTAAACTGACAATCACAAACAATTATGTGTTTAAAATACATACCTTTTATAATACGATATCTTAGGTGGTGGAACATGCAGGATTATTACTGGGGGGGGGGAAAGAAAAGAGAATAATCATATATTAAATGCCTACTCTGTGCCTGACACCATGCTAAGTGCTTTACAAATATTATTTCATTTGATCCTCACAAAAATCCTGTGAGGTAGAATGCTATTATAATCCTCATTTTACCATTGAGCAATCTCAGGGCCAAGTGATTTGCCCAAGCAAGTATATACAGCTAGTATTTGAGGCCAGATTTGAACTCTGACTCAGATGCAACATGGACAAGTGCTGCCAGAAATACCTTGGATTCATTATGCCTTTGATTTTTGAGTTAGTTTTTAGTTGTTGCCAGATTTTTCATGACCCCCACATTCAGTTACACAACCCCATTTAGAGTCACAATCCACAGTTTAAAAGGTTTTGCCATATATCATATCATAAAAATTCATGCTATATTGTATCTATTTTATCACTAATATGGGTAATTAGGAGCACAACTTTTTTTTTTTAGTGTCTAGTTCTTATTAATTAAGCATCCTAAGTGTCAGGCACTTTGATAAGCATTTGGAATTTAAAAAGAAGCAAAAGAGAGCATTCAAGGAACTTAAGCTCTAATGGAGGAATCAACGAACAAACACAAATATACAAAACAAGCTATTGATAGGATGAATGGGGAATAACTAACAGAGGAAGGCACTAGAATTAAGAGGGTTTGAGAAAGATTTCCTATAGAAAGTGGGATTTTAGCTGGGCCTTAAAGCCAAAGAAATCACTAGGCTAAACAGAGAAGGGAGAGTCTTCTAGGATGGAGAATAGCCAGAGAGAATGCTCACAACCAAGAGATGGAATGCTTCCTAAAGGAATGCCTTCCTAAAGCCAAAAGATTAGGGTACCACTTTAAGACATTGAATAGACTTTCAAATGTAGCTGGTGCATTTGCTATTTTTTCCCTGAATCCTTTTTACTTTCCTTCTTCCTTTCCTTCCTCTCTCGCTCTTTCCTATCATCCTTCTTTTCCCTCCTTCCTTCCTTCCTTTTCTTCCTTTCTTCCTTACTCTCTTCCTCCCTCCCTCCCTCCTTCCTCCCTTCTTCTCTTCCTTCCTTCCTTTTTTCCTTTCTTCCTGTCTTCATTTTTCCTTCTCCTCCTTCCTTCCTTCCTTCTTTCCTTCCTTCTTTTCTTCCTCCCTCCTCCCCTTTCTTTCTTTCTTTCTTCCTTCCTTCCTCTCCTTTTATTCCTTTCTTCCTTCCTTCCTTCCTTTCTTCCCTCCCTCCTTCCTTTCTTCTTTACTTCCTTCTTTCTTTATTTCCTTCCTTCCTCCTTCCTTCCTCCCTCTCTCTCTGCCTGTCTCCCTCCCTCCCTTTCTTTCTTTCTTCCTTCCTCCTTCCTCTCTCCTTTTATTCCTTTCTTCCTTCCTTCCTTCCTTCCTTCCTCCCTCCTTCCTTTCTTCTTTATTTCCTTCTTTTTTTATTTCCTTCCTTCCTCCTTCCTTCCTCCCTCCCTTCCTTCCTTCCTTCTTTCCTCCCTCCTTCCCTGCCTTCTTTTCCTTTTCCTTCCTCCCTTTCTCTCTCTTCCTTCTTCCCTTACTTCTTCCTTCACTCCCTCCCTTTCTTCTTTGTTCCTTCTCTCCTTTCCTTCCTTCCTTCCTTTTTTCCTTCCTCTCTTCCTTCCTCTCTCCCTCAATTTCTTCCTCCCTCCCTCCCTCCCTTTCTTTCTTTCTTTCTTCCTTCCTTCCTCTCCTTTTATTCCTTTCTTCCTTCCTTCCTTCCTTTCTTCCTCCCTCCTTCCTTTCTTCTTTACTTCCTTCTTTCTTTATTTCCTTCCTTCCTCCTTCCTTCCTCCCTCTCTCTCTGCCTGTCTCCCTCCCTCCCTTTCTTTCTTTCTTCCTTCCCTCCTTCCTCTCTCCTTTTATTCCTTTCTTCCTTCCTTCCTTCCTTCCTTCCTCCCTCCTTCCTTTCTTCTTTATTTCCTTCTTTTTTTATTTCCTTCCTTCCTCCTTCCTTCCTCCCTCCTTCCTTCCTTCCTTCTTTCCTCCCTCCTTCCCTGCCTTCTTTTCCTTTTCCTTCCTCCCTTTCTCTCTCTTCCTTCTTCCCTTACTTCTTCCTTCACTCCCTCCCTTTCTTCTTTGTTCCTTCTCTCCTTTCCTTCCTTCCTTCCTTTTTTCCTTCCTCTCTTCCTTCCTCTCTCCCTCAATTTCTTCCTCCCTCCTTCCTTCCTTTTTTCTTCCTCCCTCCCTTCATTCCTTCCTCCTTCCTTTCCATCCTTCCTTCCCTCCTTCCTTCCTTCTTTTATTCCTTTTTTCCTCCATCCCTCCATTCCTTCCTTCCTCCCTCCTTCTTTCCTTCCTTTCTCCATTTCTTCCTTCCTCTCTTCCTCTCATCCTGTCTCCCTTCCACTCTCCTTCCCTCCTTCCTTCCTTCCTTTTTTCCTTAGTCCTCCCCTCCTTCCTTCCTTCCTTCTTTCCTTCCTTTTTTCCTTCATTCCTCCTTTTCTTCCTTCCTTTCTTTATCCCTCCCTCCCTCCCTCTTTTCTTTCCTCCCTTCCTCCTTCCCTCACTCCCTCTCTTCCTTCCTTCCTTCCTTTCTCCCTTTCTTCCTTCCTCTCTTCCTCCCTCCTTCCTGCTACTTTCCCTCCTTCCTTCCTTCCCTCCTTCTTTCCTTCTTCCTTATTTCCTTTCTCCCTCCTTTCCTTCCACTTTTCCTTTTTTCCTCTCTTTCTTCCTTCCTTCCTCTCTTCCTCCCTCCCTCTCTCCCTTTTTTCATCCTTTCTTCCTTCCTTCCTTTCCTTCTTTCTTTCTTTGTTTTTTTTTTGGTAATAAATTAATACTTTCTGGAGGGAGATATATTTGAAAACAAAAGCTATGAGTAAAAATGCAAATAAAAATGAGATTTTTTTAAAAAGGTGCTGAGATGTCCATTTGAAATTAACCTTAGAGAGAAAATAAGCTTGTTGTTTATACATTGCTGGAAACAGAAGCTGAAAGGCTCACATGTTTAATAAATAAATTACATAAGGACCTATAACAGAGCTGTCTACAAATACAAATGTATTTGAGAACCATTGCTCTTTAAAAGCATAGTTAAATCCTTAATGCATTCTTCTTCCCTAAGGTAGAAATTAAGGATGTTTAGCAACATAACCATGAAGAAGAAGTTTTAAATATGTCTCAACTGAACAGATAGAAAACATTTATTAAGGTTTAGTATTATATTTTAAGCAAAATTGGTCCAGAGACCCTTAGGACCTTCAGGCTGGGGCCACACAGGAGACTGCAAGATGGCCCTAGTAAGACAGATCCAGACTAATGAGTAAACAGGATATATAGGCTCTTGGGACTATAACTTCAGTGTCTCTTGTTTTCAGGGACAAGTGTCTGAGTGATAAACCTTCTATAAATGGCACTCTCTTTCATGTGTTCCTGTGTTGGTTTATAGTAAGTGAGACTGTTCTTAATGGGTTGTAATGAGGAGTGTAATGTAATAGCCCCTGCTACTTTTTCTCTTTTTAATGACTGACAGCTGCTATGTCTTAAATAATTCACGCATCAACATTTCCTTCAGAGAGTTCTATGTCTGTTTCCCTTTTAAGTTACAAAACCTTTCATTCATAGGCAAATATGCAGCTTGGAGCTAAGAGTTTCAAACCAAGCATTAATAGGGTCAATTAAGGCAAGAATTATGTAATTTGCTGAATGCCTTAAACATAACAAATTAATTAGTGTTTCATCTCTGAAATTTCAAGAAGGTTGTATATAAATATTATGCACAGAAAGATTATACTGTCCAGATGTCTGAAATCTATATAACTCAATGACCCAAAAAGATAGTTATGGAAAGTGTCCATTTATGGTTAAATCTAAGAAGCAGCAAGAAAAGAAGACAAGAGAGATCATTAGTAAGAATGCAGAGAAATCTTCCTTTTTAAAATTAGAATGGAAGCAGGAGAGGGAAGAAAAGAAAAGAAAAGAAAAGAAAAGAAAAGAAAAGAAAAGAAAAGAAAAGAAAAGAAAAGAAAAGAAAAGAAAAGAAAAAAAAGAAAAGAAAAGAAAAGAAATTTACATGATAACTTTACTACATATTTAAAAGGAATAGGAAATTATACATAATAGATTTATACCTTTTAAAAATTATACTGTTATAGAAATGCATTTTAATTCCACAAATTAAAATAATTTTTTAAAAGTTAGGGAAGAAAATAACTTTCAAAGTCAGAAGATGTGCATCTATAATTTCAGTCCTATTTTGCCTCCTGCCCAGGTGGGCTCAGAAAAACTAGTCATCTATGGGGTTCTCTTCCGCTGTCTAAAAGTTTAGAATGCATTAGAACATACTAAATGAGATTTCTGAAAAAGTCTCTAAGCTACAGACCTGGAATATACATTTTTTATGGTTCATGTTATTTTAGAAAACTTCCTATGCTCTTTTCATGAATAATATTTCAATACTAAAAACTTGATATATTATCTTCCACCCTAATATGTTTCACACATTTGACCATTTTTTTCTTTGAAAATAGAAGTCTTTGCAAAATACTTTATGTCTTAAAGCATATCAGGCTTTGAAGAATAATTTTGGTAGTTATTCTATACTGGTAGTATATATAAATGGAGAAATTATGGCAAAGGGGTAAAATGATAACAATCATTGCAATGGGTTGGATTTAGTGAACAACATTACTAATTCTCCCAGAGCTATGATCCTTGTCATCTGTCTTATGCTGTCATATAAAACAGACAAGTGATAGGTGTAAAAAAAAAAAAAAAACCAATGTGAAAAAAGGTCATGTTGTTTAGGGATCTAGAATCAAAGAACCATAGAACCTCAGACTTAGAAAAGACTATAGACTTCATTTGATACAACTTCCCACCCCATTAATGGGAACCTTTTATAATTTGGTCTATTCTTAAACACTTGTAATGATAAGAGAACATTCTTTGAACAGAACTAATTGTTACAGAGTTCAAAGAAGAACTTTCTCCTCTGGAACAATGCAAAATAAGTCTAATCTATCTTCAACATGATAATCCTTCATATGTTTGAAGACAGTTATCATCTCCTCATTTTTATTTCTCCAAGATAAAAATCACCATTTTTATAATCATAAAATCCATAAAGATGTAGCTTCTAAAAGTTTCAGCATACTAGTTCCTGTCATCTGAAACTGTGCTAAATTGTCAATTACCCTTCAAATCAGGGTTTTTTTAACCTGGATCCATGGACTCCCAAGGTTCCTGTGAGGATATGTTAGGTCTGTAAACTTGGAGGAAAAAAATTTTCATGTTTATATTTGCCAAAGAGGCATCTAGCTGTTGCAGTGGACGGATCCCAGACTTGGAGTCAGAAAGATCTGAATTCAAATCTATCCTCAAGCACTTAACTAGAAGCAGACCTTTGGGCAAGTCACTTAACACATTTGCCTCAGTTTCCTTATCTTTGAAATGAGCTGGAGAAGGAAGTGGCAAGCCACTCCATTATCTTTGCCAAGAAAACTCCAAATAGGGAAAGAAGAGTTGGACATGGGACTTAACAACATTTTTTAAACCAAACTCTAATTGAAACTCACTAATTTTTTTTGAACAATAAATATAAGCTACAAATGTTATTCTGAGAAGCAATTTGTAGGCTTTGACAGATTTCCCAAAAAGTTCATGACACAAAATGGTTAAGGTTCTCTGCTGTAAATTATAGCAATCAAAATTGAGCACAATACTCTATATGTTGTCTGGCCAACAAAGTATAATGAGACTATTTCCTGAATTGATCTAGATACCATGTTTCTACTAATTTAGCGTAAAATTATGTCAGCTTTTGATGAGATATATCAAGTTGTTTGCTCATTTTGAGCTTATGATCAACTGGAAATCCTCAAACATGCTCTACACAAACTGCCTTTAAGGCAGGTCTTCCCTTTCTATACTCTTAAAGTTGTATTTTGTTTTTAAAGAAAAGTTGAGAACTTTGCATATATTCTTATTATATTAGGTTAGGATCACAATTCTAGATTGCTGGTATATTTTTTATTCTTTATTTTTGTTATCCAAACTATTACACATCCTTCCTTGTTTCTGCAACATCTTAAAATTTTGTAAGCATGATTTTTATGTCTTCATTCAAATCACTGATCAAAATTTTGAACACAACAGGACTCAGGAGAGGAATTTGCAGCATGCCATTAGAGATCTTCCTTTCTATTGACATCATCCATTAACCAACACTCTTTGGGTATAGTTAAACAAGTGTGATTAGACCTAACTATTGGTATTTAAAATATATTTTTTCCAGTTAGTACAAAAGGACCAAAGGAGAGATTTTTTTCAAATATATTTGTGTGTGTGTGTGTGTGTTATCAGAATATTAAGATCCTCAGAACTGGAGAGGTTGAATTCCTTAAGGTTTTGCACAAAGTATACTAGTTTAAAAAGTATCCTGCATACAATAGACATTTCAAGTAATATGAAAATGGAATTAAGGTTAAAAGTGAGGAACAATTACACTTTTACTGCATCAGAGATGACGCAGATTTTGGTAAATATAATGCAAGACTAACTTCTTCAGAGTGACAGCTGATGAGTCAAAAACGAGGCGCATGTGGAACATCTGATACTTCTTTCAAGCTATAGTATTTGTGTCATTCCTCCCTCTCAACTTGCCAGTTGTGATAGCAGGTTTTACTGACAGTTCCTGACAAACAAACCTAACTCCATCCAGATACTATAATACTGTTTATATCTTTTGCTGCTGTTGTGGCTGTTATTGAATCATTTCAATCATGTCTAATTCTTCATGACCCCATTAAGGATTTTCTTGGCAAAGATACTGCAGTGATTTTCCATTTCTTTCTCCAACCCATTTTGAAAATGAAGAAACTGAGGCAAACATATTTACTAGATAATAAGTGCCTGAGACCAATTTTGAACTCAGGTAGATGAGTTTTGTTGACTTTTGGTCCTGGCAGTACATCAGCTGCACCACGTAACTATCTTGCATCTGTTCTGGACATCCAGAACACCTCTGCTGAAAAGCTGTTTCTTTGGTCACTTGTGTATGTTCTTATATCTATCTCAAAATCAAAGGTGGATCAAGCCTGAGTTCATCTGCTGTTCCAAATTTTCTACAATGGCTCATCCTTTAGATACCCTCTGCTCTGCCCTAAGTGAGTAAAATTCATTCCAAAATCCTATCATAACTGTACAGCACTATTTTTATTAATGCTTTTTATTTTCAAAACATATGCATGAATGATTTATCAATATTGCCCCTTGCAAAACCTTGTATTCCTAATTTTCCCCTCCTCCTCCTACTCCTTCCCCTTGATGGCAAGTAATCCAATATATGTTAAACATGTTAAAATATATGTTAAATCCAATATGTGTATACATATTTATACAATTATCTCAGCACCATTTTTGTTACACATACAATATTAACACGCACAAATACACCACTAATAAGAAAAGTATCATCTTGTCACATAACATAGAAGAACAGATGTTGCTATGACCCTGGGAGGCCAAAGCAAGCTCTTTTGAATTTGACCCTGTGATTTTAAGGAATCAAGTAATTCTAATTTGTCTGAAAGACCTTTAAGTCAATCTTCTTTTGCCTGCCTGAATGTGTTATGTCTGGACATTTAATCACTTCTGTGGTGATTCCTCCCTCCTCCCTCCTCATCCTCATTGACAAAGCACATGTAAAGTTATGCAAAACATTTTCCCTTTACTAGTGTTAGCAAAGCTTATCAGTGATTAAAATCTGTAGGCTTTCCATTTCATCACAATTTCTTTTGAGTTGAACAAGTTGGATATGTTAGCAGGGAAAGAAAGGAAAAGATTGAGATGGACTTTATCAAAAAGCAATTAAGTATTTGCCCAATTGGCTTTTGGAACTATGGGATCCAGAAGCTGTATTGATCTCCTGCTTGCCTTTTAAAGTATCTGGACCCCATCACAGGTAAAAGTACAGGAGAGGAGAGGCAAAAGCTGGTAGAAGCATCTCCCACAAATCATACTATATTGAACATACAAATTGAGCTGCCAAAGATATTAGCCTTAATCCTTAATTATATTATATCAGACACTTTTATGTGTCTGGACATTTCCTTTTATCATTATTATTACTGTTACTATTATTTATGATTATTAATAGTATTTCCAAATTTTTAGCCTCATTTTTATAGAGGAGAAAAACTAAAATTAATGCAGATTAAGTGACTTGTCCAGGTTCACCCAGCTAGCATGTGTCTGAGGCAGGATTTAAACTCTGCTTTTGCTGACATCAATATTCCATCCACTGTGGACCTTCCTTATCCAACATTCTGACTCTGCCAATTCCCTGAGTCCTTTCTTGGATTCAGATGCTAAGTAACTATGCTATTTTCTAACAATATGACTTTTGGAAGATCACTGCACTTCTTGAGCCTTCTGTAAAATGATGAGTTGGACTAGCTGATTTCAAAGATCCCTTTAAGCTGTATCCTATGAGGTATCATCCTCATGTCTCAAAGACACACTTTGAGATGATCTGCTGATGTCTTCTAAGTTACTTTCTGGAGATTTGGCTACAACTAAGTCCCAAGGGATTCATAGCATCAGTTTCTTATAGATGACCTGGTATTGCAGATCTTAGCAAATCAAAGCTGGAATGACCATGGTTAAAGAAATTATCTCACAAATGCAGAATACTCAAATATAATTCTTCTTGGTGAAAGTACTTGAAATCCTTAATTTAAGTTTAATTGTAATCCAGATCTAGGGATTTGAAAACTGATACCCTGTATGTCTGGCAGATAGATAAATGCAATCAAAGATTTCCTTGGAACAGGAAGTGGGAAGTAAGCCTGAGACACCATCCCCAAGGGAAAGACCTCTATCATAAGGTCCAACACTGAAACCTCTGTTCAAAGGACAAAAAGAGCCCATACTCTGGCATCCAACACTGTTCCTGTGCAATCATTCTACACAAGTCTAATGAGGAAGAGCAAAGAGCTAGAAGAATAACAAAATTCAGTCTGGCCAATGTTTGCACAGCAGCATGGGAGAGGAATTTAGGTAAGCATGAAGATGTGAAGGGGGAGAAAAAGATCACATTCCAGGAAACAGGAATATTTCCTCTCTCATTCAGGGATCTGAGACAGGAGCTCTATTTACAGATTCCTTTTGCCTTTCTTGTCCCAACCCTTTTCCCCGCTACTCAAGTCAAAACCAGTCTGAAGATAAAGGGAAAGGAAACAGTCCAACCAGTATTTTGTCCCCCTTTCTCTTCTTGACAGCCCATTTCTCACACCTCAGGCACAGTGTCAAGGCCTTTAAATAGTTTAAATTGCAAATCACCTTGTGATATTGCAAAAGATCCAGGGTTTCATTAATGTGTCTTTTCTCTACCAGGATAGACCACAACCTCTCTATTCTAAGGACATAGATATTTCATTAACTGGTGGTCACCATGAGTGAGTGGCTGGTCTCCTAAACTTAGCTAAACTGTTACTCCATTCCTATCTGAAATCTTTTAGTTTGGTTTGCTTTGTAGAACCTAGAGTTATCTCTGCATCATGCATGATAAAATATCCAATGGCTAAAGAAGAAGAAAATGAGGGGATGGGGAAATTTTAAATACGTGTTTCAGTGCATCAATTATAGTAGTAAATCTGAAAAAAAAATGTTTCTTTTTTTAAGACATAGAGCACTTCCCTAGTTAGGTAGGTAGGTAGGTTAGGTAGGTAGCCAGTGAACAGATGGATCATAGATGAATAGATAAATAGACACAGAGAAGATAGATAACTAGCCCTCCAGAAAATTTAAAATATGTGAATTTTTTCCCCAAGATTTTCAGACTCAGCTTTGCTTTTCTAGCCTACCCCCAGGATTAATCTCTTTCCCATGATCTCACAGCCTAGGCAGTCTCAATCTTTCTTCACTCCCCCCATCATGATTTCCATACTTATAGGTCAAAATGGGAATTTTGGTAGGTGGTAACATTCCCCCATCATGATTTCCATATATTATAGGTTGAAATGGGAATTTTGAAGAGAGAATCTTGTGAAAGCCACACATGAAACAGAAAAAATTTAGAAACTCAGAAATGACCTAAATATATGTATAATATTATATGATATCAACATATTTTATGAATACCATAATGATTCAGATTTTTTTGGAGAGCCAAAAAATTTACATAGATTTTCCAGATCATGGAGATACTATGTCTTTAGCCTTTCCCTTCACCCCATCTCCTCTTGCCCCCAATGTGGAAGGGTTAGCAGCATAGTCTCCAACATTAAGCCCTGCTCTCTAGAGTGAATTCTACAAACTCAATCATCCTGAGGTGTAAAAGATAAGGTTTGAAGTGTCCTTCCTTCCCTCTCATTTAAATTTTAAATAAAGAATAAATCTTGAAACTAAGGAAATACACTTCTAAACATACAATTCTTGGCAGAAATGATATAGCTGATGATGGATATTTCAAAGAGATAGGAGATCTTGCTAGCTTCTTTGCAATCATACTGGTGTGTAGCCACTTTTTTGTATGTAAGAATATCCCAGAGATCATCTATGGATATACCAGTGAGGGCATTCTTACATGGCCTTTGATAACTGGTGGTTTGGAGTGTGTGTGTGTGTGTGTGTGTGTGTTAAAATTAGCTTTTCCATGAACACTTCAGAAAGAATAATTGTTGGTGATCTATAGGAAAAATTTTGAATCACCTTTTCTAAGCAGCTTTTTATATGATTTAAAATTTAGAGTTTTTGGATGAGGTAAGAGTATATGGTAGGATGGTAGGTTATTTTAAATCATATCTACTAAAGGAAAAAGAAAATCAACATATTTCAACTAAGAAAAATGGGTGTCACTAACTAATTCAGTTAAAATATACCATCATTTACATAACAGGAGAAACTAAAATTAAACCAGCATTCAAATCTTTATTTATCCAGAGATAAATAAACTATGCTAGAGAAAGAGGTCACAAACCACGTTATTCCCACTTTAATGATTGCAACATATATTGAGGGAAAATCTAGTTCACAAGTGGAGGCAGGGAATTCTCCTTGAGAGCTTCAAAAAATTAGGATTAGCTAAAAGAATCAAAGGATCAGAGGCAAATTGCTACAACAGCAACTAAATGGGTAGGCACAAGTAAGAATCTGATTTCCTATAAGTTTAATAAAAGGCATAGTAAATCTAATAGCAGCTACTAGAATTCTACAGCCACTTTCTATGATTTCAGAAGGTGGGAGCACTGGACAGAATTGGAAAGGTATGGTATCTCCTCTATCAAATGCCAGCTGTTAAAGTCTCACATTCTTTCAGGGGAGACTTTTATGTGATCTGCCTCTTAAGATAACTTTTTGTGAAATTCCTCCTGGAAATAAGATACTACCATCAATCCCATTCCCATTACCAATTCCACCCCCCTCATAAACTAATTTTTAAAATCTGCTTTGGGGGAATTTTTTAAACTATACCAGCAAGGTTCCTATCATAATCAGAAGAAAGGGGATATTGTAAAGTAAAATTAAAATAAACCCATCTTTAATATAAGCAGCTATAGTATTTCCCAGATACTACAATTGTTTTATCTATAGAGAATATGTAAGGAAGTTGCAGAGAAGCAGACTTATGCTTCATAAAAGTGAAGAAATTCTAATAATTAGAACTATCCAAAAATGAAATGGACCAATTCAATAGAGATGGGATTCTTCCTCAATCAATCAACAAGCATTTACTAAGTACTTAGTATATAGGAAGCTCGGAGTTAATAACTGGGTATAGGAGGGAAAAACCACTAACAAGAAGACACCAAAACTTACATTATAGTAGCAAAGACTAAATTATATAAATAGATGCACACAATATATATAGAATAGATGAAAGATAGCTTTAAAGGAAAAAAAGACATCAGAAAACAGAACTAATGAAAAAAAAAAAAGCTTTCCATAGAAGGTGGTAGTCTTGAGAGAAGCCAAGAATTCTAAGGAGCAAAAGGAAAGGCCCCTAAGCATTCCAAGCAGACAGAATAGGAGATGCAAAATCAGAGATAAAGGATATGGAGCATCTCATGTGAGGAACAGCAAATAAATTGATGTGGCTGGAACATAGCTTTCATAAAGTCAAATAATGTATAAGAAACCCAAAGAGATAGGAAGGAGTTAGATTGTGAAAAGATTTATATCCCAAACTAAGAACTCCCTTCTCTGTCACTGCCACTTTTAAAATTACATTTAAACTTTAAGAAATTTCCCCATCAGGGATCTCCTGAGCCCACATGTAAATATTCCCATACGTTATCTCTGTATTCTTTCTTTTACTGAATATCTGTGACATCTAATTGAGCTGCAATTAGATGAAATGTAAGGAGTTTATATGGGTTCTTAGAGGTAATAGGATACAACTACAGTTGATTGAATGGGGGAAGGAGTGCATGGTACTATACTTTAGGAAAAACCACCTTGGTAGCTGAGTGGTGTATACATTAGAGTGGGGAGAGATGAGACAAGGGGACACATTATAGGGTTTTTGTAATAGTAATCCAGGGGAGGGTTGATGAGAAGGCACGAATTAGGATAATAACTATGAATGGAGAGAAAAGAATATATAAAAGAGATGTTATGGAGGCAGAAACAAAATTATTTGGTCACTAATTGGATGTATGGTATGAGGGAGAGTGAAGGATCAAGGATGATACAAGATTATGAACGTTATAAAATAGAATCTCTTAGGCAAACGTTGACTATTTGTCCAGTTTAATGTATAGGGAATTTTTATTCTCTTAAAGGTTAGACTAGATAATCTAGAGACTCCTAGTATTGAGATGGAGATATCTTAAATATTTCAATGGTCATGCATTCAATAATAGAGGCAAAGTACCATCAAAACAGCAATCAGGAAAATAGATCTGCAAAATGCAACTAGCCATCCAGTCATCTCTACCAAGGTAGCCATCTCAGCCATCCACAATGGATATAAAGGCTCAGGATAATCTTCATAAATTGTAGAATGAGTTAGACTGAATTGTTTCTCACTGTTTTTGTTTTGGTTTCTTTTGTTTTTGCTTTACTTATGTGTAGATAATATCATGTTCTGTAACTACCATTAAATTACAAGAAAAAAAGCCACAACTTTCAGGTAAAAAGAACACAGCTTTTATTCCAGCTTTAAGGATTTATCCAAACCAGTGACTTCTTTCTTTCATCCTCACTCCCTCTCCTTTGATCTGAAAATCCCCTGTTTTTAGCATCTCTGTTTGAGAGTTAATGACCAGATGGTACTAAGTATAAGATTTCTGAATAATATGGGATTAGTTATCCATCATAAAGAAAGATAGAAGGAGGCAACTAGATGGTGTAGTGGATAGACCACCAGCCCTGAAGTCAAGAATACCTGAGTTCAAATCTAGCCTCAGACACTTAGCACTTCCTGGCTGTGTGACCCTGGGCAAGTCACTTAACCCCAATTGCCTCAGGAGAGAAAAAGATAGAAGACCTCAACAAAAAATTTTAAAAAGAATACGAAATATGGAGTCAGTTTTACCTTTAACTATCTAATGTTGGCTAAGTCAATTAACTTTACTGAACCTCAGTTTCCCCATCTATAAAATGAGAAAGTTAACCTAAGTGAACTCTATTGATTCATATAACTCCAAAAGGGATGGAATTATATCATGGACTTGAGGAGTTTTGGATGACCTTAGATGTCATCTACTCTAGTCCAGTAGAGTGCACATATTTTTAGGACAAGGAGTGTTATTTTATGTCTTTAAAAATCCTCAAGCCCATCATAGGACCTTACATAATCAAGGCACTTAATAATTACTTATTAAATTGAATAGGATCTCCTTTGCCAAAAAAAAAAATCCATTAAAAACAAAGAATAGAAGGAAGTAGAGTGATAGTTTCAAGTTTTCTATGTGAAAACTGTAGGTCTAAAAGTTTACAGTTGCAACTACTCCTATGACCACTATAAATTTAGCCTGGAAACTCTTTGCTATTCATGCACATTGTTTGACATTTTAAAAAGCATGAAAAGAATAAAGCCCATAACTTGCTTCCTGCATAATTGATCAGCCCTATCATCTTTGAACTAAATATATTATGAGGTTACCTGGAATTTGCCTTTGTTACCTGTAAATGCATATTTTTATACTGACAAATTTGATGTGTTCAAATATCAGTTAGGATGAAATAGCAGCAGTTTTGCCCATTGGGGGAAAATGAAGGAAAATGAGAAAGAGTTACCAGTTATTACATGATGGTTTATATTTTTAGGGACTCAATAACTATGTAGTTTACAGAACAATTCTTGGAAGGCTTAAGATAGAAAACTAATATGAATCTACCTTGATTTTCAGTAATACTACTTTTTAAAGCATGTCCAGGGAAAGTTACTTTCTCTCTTTGAGTCTCACTTTCCTTACCTGTAAAGTGAAGGAAATTATATTCCCAAAGCTTCCCTCCAGGATCATTGTAAGAGAGAGAAAAAAGCTTTAGGTCTTGTAAAGCTACTTTCTAATGACAGCTAGGTGGCAAAATGGATAAAATATTGGGCCTGAAGTCAGAAAGGCTTATTTTCAGGAGTTCAGTTCTTACCTCCGACATTTATTAGTTGTGTGATACTGGACAAGTCACTTCACTTTGTTTGCCTCAGTTTCTTTCTTCATGAAATGAGCTGGAGAAGGAAATGACCAACCTCTTCCAGTATATTTGCCAAGAAAACCCCAAAGGGGTCCTACCATGAGTAGGATGTTACTGAAACAATTCAAGAACAACAACAGCAAAGCAGCATCATATCATGGAAAAATAATAGGTATTAGATTTGATTATTGCTCATGTCACCTTGGGAAAAAATCTTTTTATCTCTGGGACTCCTGTCCTATAAAATTATAAAACCTCTCAATTCCTTTCCAGCAATAAATCTTATGAACCACTAATTAAATGCTTGCTGTTACAATTGATATCATACAAGACTTGCTTTATCATCTTAAACCACCATCATTGATCCTCCCCAATAAGTAATAATGTCTTTCCTTCATCCTTCCTGTAAATGTCTGCTAGCATCTTTTAAGTGTAATTTTGTGTTATAATTACTTTACATGTGCATCTTATCCATTTATTAAACTTCAAGCTTCATGAAAGCAAGGACAGTATATGGTCTAAAATCTGTATTTGCCTCAGCATCCAACATATGTTGAAAAAACATTGAATTTGGATAAAATAAATATTTGTTTAAAGAGTATTAAACTCTTGTCCCATCTCCAATAAATTTGGAGAAGCCTTATCTAACTAGTTTTCTGCAATGTTTTTTAATGAAAGCTAATTGAGCATTTTTGAGAACACACAGGAACTGAAACAAAACTAACAATTAAATTGTATGACACTGTGGAAGGACTGGCTGTCATAAGAGTTAGAACAGAGTCATATACAGCCTAGTCACTAATTAGCTATATGTATTACTTTGGTAGCCATAGAAGGAGCAGTGGATAAGAGTTCTGGAATCTGCAAAACCCAAATTCAAATCTAATCTCAGAAACTGACTAGTAATGTGAGCCTGACCAAGTCGCTTAACTTCCACCTCAGTTTCCTCATCTACCTTCAATACCTACCTTTCAGTATTGTTGTGAGGATTCAATAAGATAATAATAATAATAAAGCACTTAGTATAATGCTTGACTATATAAATGTTAGTTATTATTTTACTTAACACAGTGCCTAGAAGATAATAAATGCTACATAAATGTTAGCTATTATTAAGTCACCTGTCTGGGTCTTAAAATGAGGTCAGTACATTATCTCTAAAATTTCTTCATAATATGATATCCTATGTTTCAAAGTATTATCTAGTACTTTCAAAGGATCTAATGAATATAAGAATTTGTTATAATACAAATTTCTTTTAAGTAAATGAGTGCTTCTAAAAGGCTCCTGTCCTTTTGAAAATATTTTGTTCTTTTACTTAATCTCCTGGCCATTCTCTTTGTATTATTTATTTGCTTTATAACTGTTGACTTCTATCACCAATTACAGATCAGTTGTATTTGCATCAGTGGAGAGATATCAAAAGCTAACATTGTTATAGTACCTAATTATTTAATGGCTTAAGTTAGAATTAGTTACAAATGTTTCAACATTAATTGCTTAATTTCATCATCAAGTGAGCCATACTGTAAAAAAATATATTTCAAAGATTAGCCTGATAATGTTAGCAAGAAGCTGATAATGTAGCCTTTTAAAAACAAAATTAATGACTTCCCAAATACATATTAGAATTAGCCAATGGAAAGATGGCTAACATGTGTTAACAGCCAACTAATGTTGATAAGAATCACAGCTAAGATTTTAACTAAAACATATATTTAAATGTTGCTTTACATGATGAATCCAGGGAAAAAATCCTTTAAAAATATCATGTGCAAATTCAGTACCTGGATAAGCTTCCTGAGTCTCCTGAATTTTCAAAGTGTTATTCTTTGTTTAATAATAAAATAATCGTTTTTGTTCTCACTAAATATTAATTTGTTCAGGCCAGAGCAAAGTAAAAAAAAAAAAAAATCATGTGCAGCAAAGGTGAAAAAAAATTACTAGAGAAGAGAGTTCCCGTCTATAGTCCGGGGTATTATTTTTCCATTTGTAAGTACTAATTAAGAAATGAGCTCCATCTTTGATGATCTTAGTAAATTCTTTCCATTTAAACAACTGACAAACAATGCACCAAAGGCCAGGATTGTACTGAGCGCATTTATGAACTTGCTCCAGATCAGGCAAATCATTCATCTACTTTTCAACACGACAGCATACTTGGATAGTGATGGATCTGCAAATACACGTCTGCACTACTCAAGCCTCTAGGCTTCTGGTGCCTGTGTCAACAACAAACCCTTTTCTAAGCAAAATGATTTGGTGCACTTTTAATCTTCTTTGACAATTAAAGCTCAAGTGTGGCATGTTTGTGTTTCAGGTGAAAGGTTTGAGGTTAAAAGAGAGAGTCAAACGTTATTGCAATCAAAAACAAGTCATTAAATAAAGTTATTTCCCAATACATTTTGGTTAAAACTTTTTGTAGCAGAGAGTAAAGAACAACAAGGTGTATGTCCTCATTAAACAAAGAAAATAAACATCTGAACAAATTCCTTCTCCAAAAATAATCAGTGCTAGAAATACAACATGGGGAATTGTATGAACCAAAGACAAATTATACATTTGAAGCAATTTATAATAAGATGATATCCTAATATGATTTGAAAAGGATATATATAGAATTCAAAGATGCTGAGTGTCCTGTTTCAAGATGGAGAAAGGCTAATGCAATGGGAAAAGCACTCATTAGTTTTGGAGTAAAAAGACCTGAATTTGAACCTCAAGCTGTAGCTTGCACCTTTATGAAAGTCACAATTTCTCTGAGCTTCTAAAATTATGGATTTGGACAAAACAGCTGTGAAGGATCCTTCCAACTCTAAATCTAAAACCATTCTATGATCCCCTCAAGATAATGAAAGCGATCATAGAGACATAGCAATTATTAGCAATTTTCAGACCCTTAAAAATTGCTATTCAGTCATTTCAGTCGTGACCTATTCTTTGTGACCCCATTTGGGGTTTTCTTGGCAACCATATTGGAATGGTTTGCCTTTTTTTTTCTCTAGTTCATGTTATAAATGAGGAAATTTACAGAAACAGGAGTAAGTGATTTTCCAAGGTCACACAATTAGTAACTGTCTGAGGCCAGATTCTAATTAAGGTTTTCCTAATTCTGGGCCTGGCAGCTCTACCCCTGTACCATCTAGCTGCCCTCCAATCCTTTGAATAGCTCCCTGCATATCTTTCAACTCACTAAGTATACTTGAAAGGACACAGTGGAAAAAAGTTATCCAGATTCATATAAAATTATAAAACTGTCACAAAGTTTACCTTTTTTGGCATCCCTTTCTCCTAACCTTTTGGGTGCTTCTTTTCTACCTTCAGGTACACATGGCTTTCATGCTCTCCCTATCCTGACCTCTTCAGATCAAAAACTGATCAGAAAATCATTTACATTTTAATGTGAATGAATCTGTCAATCTCACTGCTTCTGTTTGGGATATTTGAAAGTTTAGACCTTTCATCTAAAATTTTAGAATGAAAAGTTTTGCTCATCCCTTAAAAATCTCAATCATGCTGGAGAAAGTAGAGAGCCTGTTGATGATCTTGGAATTATTCCATGTATATTCCAAAGGCCTGGCTAAAAGGCAAATCTTCTTTCGCTCTTTAGGAGATGATATCAGTGGGTAGTGGGGTGAATGATCAAAAAATATAGATAGACTGAAGACTCTTCTTGTTAGATAATCTTCTGAGTACCTGGAAAAAGAAAGCTGGTATTGACCGAGTTGTGTAATCATTGCAGCTGTATTACTAGCAGATACTAGGAACTAAGAAGCATATTTTCTGAAGGACAAAAGCCCAGCTTCTTCTGGTCAAATCCTGTGAAGATAGAGGTTCATTGGCTTAATCACATTTCTGCCTGACTTCTAATGGTCAGTTCAAGGTTTACATGGTTGAAAACAGAACCAACTTTCCAAAAGATGAGCCCTGGAGTTCTAGAATGTCATCATGACAAGATATAAACAGACCTAAATCCTGGAATAGAGCTATACCCACCAATCGGATTCTGTCAAAGGGACCAGGCCATCATAGCTACAAGACCAAGAGAGATTGAAAAACAACTGAACCTATGCTTTGTATTAGCTCTTCTCTGGTCCTGTCTCCCACATTTTGGTTAGTTCTGTTATCCCCATTTCTGTACCCTTACCCTTTACATTTCCCCTCACCCAACTTGCTCAAAAAGATATTCATAGATTGATTTTTAACTAAATACTATGTATTATCTAGAATCTTCAAATAAGAGTTTCTCGATCCTCTTCTCACATGATCCTTTGAAGGTCTACTACTGGACACCATTACTCTGCAGAGATTCCCTAGGAAGAAGTCCATTAGATTTTTTAATCTCTGTGTTGAGGTCCTGGCTTGAAGATGTTAGAGGCAGCATCAGCTCATGAGAATCAAATCCACATAATTAAAATCTTGCGTGATTCTTAGATCTTGCCCTTTTTCCCTTAAAGAAGAGGAACTAGGGGAAAAGTTCACACATTCTAACCTCTGGCCCCTAGTCCATTGTCTTCCCCTCCCTTCTCTAACTAAGCAGAAGTATGACTTCTTTCACTCGTTTTCTGCTTCAAGACTCCAAGAATCTTGATTCACAGGGCATTTTCTTTTTTTTTTCTTTAAAGTTTTAAGATTATATAGCAATGACACGTTACAAAGCTTTCTCTCAAGTCAGAGAATACATTCTCTCCTATACCTCCTTAGTCTCTGGGAAGAGTGAGCTCAACCTCAAAGCACTTGTTATAAAACATCTTCTATGTCAGGTTTAATTCCAAATAACTATTGACAATTTCTAGACAAAATTTATCTACTTTAGAACCACTGATATTTGTCCATTTATAATGCTGATGATGTACTTAAAAGTTTGCCACTAAAAATAGAAAAATATTTGCATAAATTTTATAAAGGGAAATATGATGTAAGTTGAAGTACTGCAAACTAAGTAGAAAGCATTTCACTGTGAAATATAGTATACTGCTTCTTTTCATTTTTTTCAAAGTACTAAAATGAGGAAACCTTGCTAATTTATTTGTACATATGTATTTTGATAACTTTTTATATTCTCATAAACTACTTTTGCAAATTTAAATTAACAATATCATTTTCTTCTTGCATTCTATTATTCCATTATACATCACATTCATTTCATAAATTATTTAAGCACAAATTTTTTAATTCTAAAACTATCAGCTACTAAGTAATTTGGATACTTTGAATTATAAATCAAGAGGTAAAATGTTAAATTATATATAGGTATAAAGTTTAAACATTTAACATTATGTAAGTTTTAAACAAAAACTAAAATGTTTTTAATTTAAATATACAAATATAAAAATAACCAAGTGTATTTGTTAGGCTTACTTGATAGAAATTTCTGTAAATAGTATTTTAAATTGTAAAGTATATCATTGTACACTAAAACATGGAATTTTATAGATTTTTGTCACTGTATGAAGAAGAAACATCTATAAAATGTTTTTTAAAAATCAATACATTATGCTATATTTCCAAAATTCAAATCATAACAAAAGTAGTAATAATCTTGGTTAGTGGGTAGTTGGATTTTTTTCTTTTATTAAATGTGTATCTCTGTGTATGAAAAATCAACTTATCAGTCATTAAGAAAAACTACTAATATTATCAGATCTTAATTTAGAGTTAGATAGGACCTCTCATATTAGCTCATCCAATCCTCTCAATTTCTAGATGAAGAAACTGAGGATTGCCTAACATATAGTAAGTGCTATATAAATATTAGGTGGTGTTGTGTTAATGTCACAAAGGCAGTCAGGGAAAAGCCAACTCAGATTCTTGTGCTACCAGTCCAATACTCTGTTTCTTGTACCATATTTAATTGTTTGTAGATATGAATGAAGCAAAGAAAAAGTAAAACTGTAAGAATTTGATTCTATATGAAATTAATACTAAGTATGGCCATTTTATTTAATCAGTTAATCTTCAAAAATTGTTGTTAAGGTATAATAATACTTGAGGGCCTCTTAGCTACTACCAAGAAAATAAGGGAGAAAACATCATTTAGAAGTATCATTGTACAAACTTCAAAGTACTCTTGTTTCTTATAGCTAGTGTGATTATTTCTCAGTGGACTCTTAATGAAAAAGAAATCCTTGATCATACCAATTTTTCCCAAATTCAAGCTAGCACTCATCACACCATAGTCTTAGAACCATGCGAGAAATGTTGTGACATTCCAAAGGACCGGACTATATTCAGCAAGATCTGAATGTGGTAAAGATTTGAGCAAGTGAACACCTCTAATCACGTGAATTAGGAATAATTGTCTTATCAAAGCATCAATTTACAGAGCTTAGGAAAAAATGATAAAATGTACCTGGAGGAATAAAAAGTCAAGAATTTCAAAGGTAATAATATCTTTTTTTTTAATCTCAAGGGTAAACAAAAAAAAAAAGCTGGATGGAAGAGGGCTTAGCAGTACTAGATCTGAAACTATAACACAAAAGAGTATTGATCAAAATTATTTAGTACTAGTTAAAAAAATAAAGAGACTGGTGGGTAGAATAGATTAGGCACACAACATGCAGGAGCAAATGAACCTAACAGCTTGGTATTTGATAAACCCAAAGAAACATCTGGGACTAAGGACTAACAATTCGACAAAAAACTACTGGTAAAATTGGAAAGCAGAATAGCACACATTAGATTTAGTCCAACAACTCATACTGTTTAGCGAATTAGCTCCAAATGGATATAGGGCTTAGACAGAAAAAGTCACATCATTAAAAAATTAGAGAAATGAGGAAGAAATTTCTCTCAGATCTGTGAATAGGAAAAAAAAATCATGACCAAAAAACAGAATAGAGATTAAACTGAAAAAAAGTTTTCATCAAAAAATAGAAAGGAAACAGATAATTGGGATAGGGGAAGGCTTTACATCAAATTTCTCTTGTAAAGATCTCATTTCTAAAATGCATAAGTAATTGATCCAAATCTACAAGAATGAAAGTCGTTACTCAATTGATAAATGAATGAATACTTCTCAAAGGAAGACATTCAAACTATCAATAGCCATATAAAAAAGTCATATTCCTGTACCAAATCATTAATAAAAAATGCAAATTAAAGCATCTCTAAAAGTTCCATGAAAGATTAAGAAAAAAATGTTGGCAGGATTTCAGGAAAACAAGCACATTAATCTATTTTGGGTATATTAGGTGATCTAGAAGTATCTGAATTCTAGCAACTTCATCCATTGATACCAGCCCAGGCTTTGACTATTTACTCACTAGAGCTATAGTTAAATGAAAACATGCAATGCAGTGAAATGAAACTGCAGAGTTAAATACAAAGATTTTTTTCTTCCCATACTGTAGACTTATCTCAGAAGTCAAGTGCTCCCCTCCCCTCTTGTCCACTGACAAAGTAGACTGGATTAATTTGGTCATTTGACAATACTTCTCTTCAAGTGGCTGTGCTATGGCACCTAGCAAGTCCTGTTCCTTGAGGAAATGCCACTTGGTCACTTCAGGCCATGCAGACAGCTGGCTTCAACCAGCTCAGCTTATACTGAAATTAAGAACCAGATACACTTAGCCACTATCAGGGAAATAAGGGAGAGACATTTTGGAAGCATAATTGTACAACCTACAAAGGGTTTTTGTTTCTTAAAGCTTGGGTGATCACTTAGTCTCTCAGAAGATTTGTAGGATACATCACTGTCTCAGAGAATCTAGGTTCTAATCCAAGATTTAAGACTTCCTGTTTAGGTAACCTGGCCAAATCATTTAAATTATTTGGTCTCCTGTTTTCTTACCTATAAAATATAGACTAGCTGATCTCTGAAATCTCTTCTAGTTTTAAGTCTATGATCCAGTCTATGATCATACTATGATCCATTGGAATAAACTCTGCAAGATGTTACTTGGCAATAGCTAACATTAAAGGTCTTAGTATTAGCAGGAAAATTAGAAAGTTTTGACTTTGTAGAAAAAGCTTAATCCTGTTCTAATGATTTACATCTTCTTGAAATAATCATGGTAAGACAAGTTTAAAATATAGGATGTGATTTTCAACCGATGTCTGTGTGTTTGGACACTAGGAGTTTCCTGGGCTAGTGCTGTAATCTTGGAAATAATTCATTCTATAAAACAGGAATTTTGCTTTTCCTTCTCTACAATATTCTATTTACTTTCATCTATCTAAGATACCAGAATGGTCTTCCAAAGCAGGAAGTAATCCAAAACTTATTTCTATTTTTCTTAGGTGTGCATTTACTATGTGACTTCTAGCAATTAATCAATAAGCATTTATTAAGAACCTACAATGTAATAGGGGCAGCTAGGCGTTGCAGTGGACAGAGCTCTGGGCTTAGAATCAGGAAGCTTCATCTTCATAAATCCTAATCTGACCTCAGACACTAACTGTATGACTCTAGTCAAGTAATTGACACTGTTTGCCTCAGTTTCCTCATCTGTAAAATGAATGAGAAGAAAATGGCAAACCATTCCAGTATCTTTGCTAAGAAAACCCCAAATAGTGTTACATTCGAAATGAATGAGCAATTAGTTGACAGAAACAGCAGAGAAAAGGAAACAGGCATTTATTAAACACCTACTATATGCCAGGCACTGGATTGAACAGTACAAATATTATATCATTTGATCTTCACAACATTCCTGGGAAGGTGGTACTGTTATTACTCTCACTTTATGGCTGAGGAAACTGAAGCAGACAGCAGAGATTAAATTACTTGCCCAGGATCACACAGCTAGTAAGTGTCTGACACCAGATTTAGATTCAGGTCTTCCTGACTCCAGACCCAGTGAGCTTTCCACTGAACCACTGTGCCGTCTCTGTGCTGCGTATGCTTTCACTGCCCTCAAATTGCTGATCAAGCTTTATCAAAGAAGACCACATGCATATAAATATGTATATATACAAATATGTATTTGTATATATGTAATACACACATGCATGTGTATATACATGTGTGTATGTGTATATGTTGCATACACAGATGCATATGTACTTATGTGCATATACAAAATATGAAGAAGAAAGGGAAGGAATAGATCCAGCTTTCCAATGATGTCATTTCAGTCAATATTAACTTAATTCATATCCTGAAAACATACTCTCTGAACTGGCAGCTGGGGGAGATACCCCAAGATCTCCTGTGGTGAGAAAGATAAATGGAGAGTTCAGTATTTGCCACTGATCCTCCTCAAAATGAATTAACTCTTTAGAAATAATACAGAAATAACTGAATATTATTGTAGCACCCCTTTGGGCTGTTCTCAGGAGTGTACTTCAGCTAAGCCCAATTTATTGTTAAATTTTCAGTATGAATATTTACACCTCAAAAATCTTCCATCATTACAAATCAGGGTTTGATTTATTCTTGTATTGATTATCTCTACTCAATAAAATGATGAAAATATCTATAATACAGATTAAACTTTAAAGTGTTTCTTGGGGACAATTACTAAATACTCACCAGCACACCCATGGCCCCTCCCTCACATCAACTTTTACACACAAAAGATGATTAGCACTTTGTGAGCCCATGCTTCTAAAACTGCTGGCCCTTTACCTTGTGTTTACCTTTCATAAGATAGACATTGAACAAAATTACCTTTGAAGACAAGCATTTATTGGAGTAGAAGATTCCATTAAGATTTCCAGTTCAGAGAATATGTACTCAGGATATATAAGAAAATTTCCATCATGTCATTTTACCCAAAATTTAGGGCACTCACTAATACATATACATAACATATAATATATAATTAATAGGGACTTGTGTGCTCTCTCTTTCTCTTCCTGACTTTGTCTCTTCAACATTTGTTTCTCTGTCTGTCTGTCTGTCTCTCATCCCCAACTTCAAAATTGGTTTCCTTGTATTTAAACTCTCACCAAAGCCTTGGAGAAAGTTAATTGTCTCTATTAAGGCAGTTAGGAGAGTGCCAAGTCTGGAGTCAGGAAGAACTGACTTCAAATCTGACTTCAAACACTTGCTAGTCATGTGATACTAGGCAAGTCATTTAATCCTATTTACCTCAGTTTCCTCATCTGCAAAATGAGCTGAATAAAGAAATGGCAAATCGCATTAGTATCTTTGCCAAGAAAGCATCAACAAGGATCCAGAAGAGTCCAGGAAGAATTAAAAAGCTAAATAAAACAAAGTCTCAATTCCAGACCCCTTTCAAATACAAACAGACCACACACAGTCTACTGCTTTTATAAGGGGCAAATAGACTCCAGTTTTCTTATCTTTACATTATTATTCTCAGAAAAGAAGTTTGGTTTGGTATAGGGTAAAAGTACTAAATTTAAAATCAGAGATTTTAGGTTCAAATACTAACTCTGCCACTTACTAATGGTGACAAACACGTAAAAATAAGTTGAAAAGGACAGGGGAAAAGGTACCTAATGTTGGGCATCATAAAGTAGTGCAGATAATAGAGAGAACTAGTCAGAGTGCCTTAAATAGGGGATCAGGAGAAGCTTTCTGTTTTCTACCCTATCTGATCAGTAGGAGGGAGAAATCTTGCAATGATATGATTTTGCAAAATGATGAAGCTCCTGGGGAGCATGATGAAGTACAGATTGGTGGGAAATGTAGAGACAGCTGATTCTATCATCTTCCAATTCCTATCATGACAGAGGCTGGGGAAAGCTGATTGCAAACAAGAATGATAAAATATAATGGAAGTTCTCTGCTCTCAAATTTGTGCATGCACAGACATTCTTTAGCTGGTTTCAGGATGATAAGGAAGCAAATTATTGATTGACTGTGATAGACAGGTAGGTAGCACAATAGATAGTGCTGGCCCTGGAGTCAGGAAGATTTGAGTTCAAATCTGGCCTTGGACACACCCTAGCTGAGTGATCACCCTGACCAAGTCACTTAACTCTTATTTCCCTCCATTTCCTCATCTATAAAATGAGGTGGAAGGAAATGGCAAAACACTCCTATTTTTGTCAAGAAAGTCTCAAATGGAGACACGGACAGTCAGAAATGACTGAAATATAGCTGGAACTAGGATTTTCTTGATCTGGCTCTTTCCTGCTTAGCTGCTGTTGGATGAAAGAGAACATGATATTAAGCTGACATAGGCTTGTGAACATGAACTTCTGATTTAACTTTTTTCATGCTATCTTTTCTATTTTAAGCAAAGGAAATTACAGTCTATGACCTTGTGAGCTTGAAAGATCAGGAGAATAAGCTGCCAGAGCCTGCAACTTAAGTAATTGTGGGACCAAATGCTATGTTGAAATATGTATGAAGATTGAGACTACTTTTCCCAAGTACCAAAGAGATATGGGAAAAGTGCTGTCCCTGAGTATTGGGGAAGGGAAAGAGGTAATGTTCATATTTCTATTCTTGCTATGCCTATAAAGCAAATATCAGTTTGTAAAAGCCAATATTAATTGATTCAATGGAACCAGGGTGCTAATTACTAGTGGTTAAAAGTAGGAGAAATACATTGGAATTGGGGCCCAAGTCATGACACTTCCTAGGACTTTGAGGAGATGTAGCCAACTTCACTGTAAAGGAGTCAGGTCAGAATCTTCACTATATTTAGCTAATGTAAGTTTCATCAAAAAAGAAAAGGAGTTTATTACAATTCATCAGCTTTTATTGAGTGCATGAGAATTCTCAATCTAAAGACAAATGGGAAACAACCTGTTCCTTTCCTTGAGGAACAATTACCAAGATAATTTAAGATAATCTTTCAAATATGCTCCTTTCTTTTGACACTGCTCCCATTCTAGTATAGGTCTTCATTGTCGCATACCTGAACTATTATAGGAGTCTACTGGTGGCTCTGCCTGTCTCCAATCTCTGTCCACCCCAATCCAAACTCAATTTAGCAATCAAAAAGACTTTCTTAAAGCCCAGGTTTGACTATGTCACTGCCTGTCCTCCATTCAGTAAATTTTAGCAGTTCCCTTTCTTCTCCAGGATCAAATACAAAATCCTATGTTTGGCATTCCAAACCTAGATCTCTACCCTATCATGGCCTTTTCTAATTTTCTTGCATCTTAATTCAATGATTGTAGCCTCCTTACTATTTCAGGAACAAAGTACTCCATCTCTCCATTCCAAGTATTTTCCCACATGGCACTTATATCTATAATGTTCTGCTTTCTCAACCCTTCTTCTTACCTACTCTGGCTTTCTTCAAGTCCCAAATAAAATTGAATCTTCTTAGTTTTTCCCAGTTCCTCTTAATTCTAATGCCTTTCCTCTTTTCATTCTAATTTATCCTATCTATAATTGGTTTGTATATATTTATTTGCTTGTATCTCCCATTAGATTGTGAGTTCTTTGAGGACAGAAATTGTGGTGGGTTTTTTTTGCCTCTATTTGCATCCCCTTTTATTAGCACAGGACCTGGTACATTGTGAGTCTTAATAAATTCTTTCTACATTTATTAAAAATTGAAAATAATTTGGGGAGGGAAAGAGGGCAAGAATCACAGAAATGGGGGTCTGAAAAAGATTTGTCATAAGAAGAGAAAAAAAAACTAAGGTTATAAATGGTGTAGTTGAGGGTAAGAAACACATAGCAGCAGTATAGCATAGTGTACACTATACTGAGTTTTCAATAGTAGTTATTTTATTCATAAAAATATATAATATTTTATTACGCATAGGGCATCTGAAGCTAATTAGCTATTTCTAAATACAAAATAACAAAGTGAGTATGAATGACTCAACTTAACACAGTACCCTAGGACATAAATGACAAAACATATGATCCATTAACAGAGTCACTGCTATGCTCTGCCATGCTACTAAAATCATTTTCTTGGGAGTTTCAAGGTAATTGGGGTCTAAAGTGACTTGCCTGGTAAGTGTCAAGTGTCTAAGGTCAAATTTCAACTCAAGTCCTCCTGAATCTGGGGCCAGTACTCTATCCCCTATGTTACTTAGCTGCTCCCAGCAATTAGACTTTTTAAAAGACTTTAAACAATAAGCTAAAGACAAGTATCTTAATGTGAGACCCACAATCTCCCATAGAGGATAGTTTCATGATATTCATGAACTTGTATGGGAAAAGTCATGTCTTTTATTTTCATTAATCTCTAATAAAAATTTAGCATTTCCTTTAATTATTTTAAAACATTATTCTGAGAAGAGGCAATAGGCTTTTTCAGACCACCAAAGGGATTCATGACACTAAAAATAATTAAGAATCCCTGGTCTAGAGGTACTCTCTTCCAAAGATCAGGAACTGAGTTCTCTTAGTTGACCTAAACAGAGTAAATACCATCTTGGACAGTTCAGAGCTAACACTTCTTTCTGCAGTCAGACCCCTATTGCTTACACTGAGCAAATGCATTAAGAGAGTTCACTTCATTTCAATCACATATATGCATGTTTTTCAGTTATTTGTTAAGATTCTATCTCCAGAAACTGTAAAGAATCCTTGGACTTCAATTTCTGTATATGTATAATAAGAAGCTGCATCAAATGATTCTGCCATCCTTCCACCTCTAGATCTATGATCTTATGAATGAATGAATGAATAAATGAATCAATGAAAGAAAGAAAAGTTTTTATTAAATATTGTTTTTCCCGATTAGAAGTTTAAGGTCAGGAAGATTTGAGTTCAAATCTGGCCTTGGACACACCCTAGCTGAGTGACCACCCTGACCAAGTCACTTAACTCTTATTTCCCTCCATTTCCTCATCTATAAAATGAGGTGGAAGGAAATGGCAAAACATTCCTATTTTTGCCAAGAAAGTCTCAAATGGAGACACGGACAGTCAGAAATGACTGAAATATAGGATTTTCTTGATCTGGCTCTTTCCTGCTTAGCTGCTGTTGGATGAAAGAGAACATGATATTAAGCTGACATAGGCTTGTGAACACGAACTTCTGATTTAACTTTTTTCATGCTATCTTTTCTATTTTAAGCAAAGGAAATTACAGTCTATGACATTGTGAGCTTGAAAGATCAGGAGAATAAGCTGCCAGAGCCTGCAACTTAAGTAATTGTGGGACCAAATGCTATGTTGAAATATGTATGAAGATTGAGACTACTTTTCCCAAGTACCAAAGAGATATGGGAAAAGTGCTGTCCCTGAGTATTGGGGAAGGGAGAGAGGTAATGTTCATATTTCTATTCTTGCTATGCCTATAAAGCAAATATCAGTTTGTAAAAGCCAATATTAATTGATTCAATGGAACCAGGGTGCTAATTACTAGTGGTTAAAAGTAGGAGAAATACATTGGAATTGGGGCCCAAGTCATGACACTTCCTAGGACTTTGAGGAGATGTAGCCAACTTCACTGTAAAGGAGTCAGGTCAGAATCTTCACTATATTTAGCTAATGTAAGTTTCATCAAAAAAGAAAAGGAGTTTATTACAATTCATCAGCTTTTATTGAGTGCATGAGAATTCTCAATCTAAAGACAAATGGGAAACAACCTGTTCCTTTCCTTGAGGAACAATTACCAAGATAATTTAAGATAATCTTTCAAATATGCTCCTTTCTTTTGACACTGCTCCCATTCTAGTATAGGTCTTCATTGTCGCATACCTGAACTATTATAGGAGTCTACTGGTGGCTCTGCCTGTCTCCAATCTCTGTCCACCCCAATCCAAACTCAATTTAGCAATCAAAAAGACTTTCTTAAAGCCCAGGTTTGACTATGTCACTGCCTGTCCTCCATTCAGTAAATTTTAGCAGTTCCCTTTCTTCTCCAGGATCAAATACAAAATCCTATGTTTGGCATTCCAAACCTAGATCTCTACCCTATCATGGCCTTTTCTAATTTTCTTGCATCTTAATTCAATGATTGTAGCCTCCTTACTATTTCAGGAACAAAGTACTCCATCTCTCCATTCCAAGTATTTTCCCACATGGCACTTATATCTATAATGTTCTGCTTTCTCAACCCTTCTTCTTACCTACTCTGGCTTTCTTCAAGTCCCAAATAAAATTGAATCTTCTTAGTTTTTCCCAGTTCCTCTTAATTCTAATGCCTTTCCTCTTTTCATTCTAATTTATCCTATCTATAATTGGTTTGTATATATTTATTTGCTTGTATCTCCCATTAGATTGTGAGTTCTTTGAGGACAGAAATTGTGGTGGGTTTTTTTTGCCTCTATTTGCATCCCCTTTTATTAGCACAGGACCTGGTACATTGTGAGTCTTAATAAATTCTTTCTACATTTATTAAAAATTGAAAATAATTTGGGGAGGGAAAGAGGGCAAGAATCACAGAAATGGGGGTCTGAAAAAGATTTGTCATAAGAAGAGAAAAAAAAAACTAAGGTTATAAATGGTGTAGTTGAGGGTAAGAAACACATAGCAGCAGTATAGCATAGTGTACACTATACTGAGTTTTCAATAGTAGTTATTTTATTCATAAAAATATATAATATTTTATTACGCATAGGGCATCTGAAGCTAATTAGCTATTTCTAAATACGAAATAACAAAGTGAGTATGAATGACTCAACTTAACACAGTACCCTAGGACATAAATGACAAAACATATGATCCATTAACAGAGTCACTGCTATGCTCTGCCATGCTACTAAAATCATTTTCTTGGGAGTTTCAAGGTAATTGGGGTCTAAGTGACTTGCCTGGTAAGTGTCAAGTGTCTAAGATCAAATTTCAACTCAAGTCCTCCTGAATCTGGGGCCAGTACTCTATCCCCTATGTTACTTAGCTGCTCCCAGCAATTAGACTTTTTAAAAGACTTTAAACAATAAGCTAAAGACAAGTATCTTAATGTGAGACTCACAATCTCCCATAGAGGATAGTTTCATGATATTCATGAACTTGTATGGGAAAAGTCATGTCTTTTATTTTCATTAATCTCTAATAAAAATTTAGCATTTCCTTTAATTATTTTAAAACATTATTCTGAGAAGAGGCAATAGGCTTTTTCAGACCACCAAAGGGATTCATGACACTAAAAATAATTAAGAATCCCTGGTCTAGAGGTACTCTCTTCCAAAGATCAGGAACTGAGTTCTCTTAGTTGACCTAAACAGAGTAAATACCATCTTGGACAGTTCAGAGCTAACACTTCTTTCTGCAGTCAGACCCCTATTGCTTACACTGAGCAAATGCATTAAGAGAGTTCACTTCATTTCAATCACATATATGCATGTTTTTCAGTTATTTGTTAAGATTCTATCTCCAGAAACTGTAAAGAATCCTTGGACTTCAATTTCTGTATATGTATAATAAGAAGCTGCATCAAATGATTCTGCCATCCTTCCACCTCTAGATCTATGATCTTATGAATGAATGAATGAATAAATGAATCAATGAAAGAAAGAAAAGTTTTTATTAAATATTGTTTTTCCCAATTAGAAGTTTAAGGTCAGAAAGATCTGAATTCAAATTTTGCTTCAGACATTTTCTGTGTGACTATAAGAAAGTCACTTAACTTCTCTTAGTCTCAGTTTTCCTCAACTGTAAAATGGGGAAATAGTATATATAATGCTTACTTCATTGCATTGTTATGAGGATCAGATGATATAATGTATGTAAAACACTTTTCTAGTCCTAAAATACATATTTATTATTAATTATTATTTTAATACACAGTTCTCCCAACTTAGTTCTACTTAGCAAGAGCAAAGATAGTTGATTTATTCCCTGCCTCTTTGAAACCATATTTTGCTTTTGCTCTAGCCAATTCGAATAACCTGTGGCTCCTGCTTCCTTCCCTATAAGAATAAGAGGCAAGAACTAATATTCCCAATGTACAGAATCCACCAAAGCCCTGGCTTAGCAACAACATTGCTGTGTCCTGATGTGAAAGAGCCAGTCAAGAGAAGACCAAGCTGTAATCATGGTATGATTCATTACTAGATTCCAAGTCCAGAAAAAGGTATCAGAAGTTATCTGACCCAATAAAAAGAGATGAAAGTATAGATTCAGTTTGAACCTAGGAAAAATAGGGTCAGCTTTGACTTAGTGCATCTCTTAGATTATAAATTGAATGGTTATTCAGAAAAAATATGGTGCTAAGCAATGCTCAAATGAGAAGGCAATATCCTGTCCCCATAAGTCCTTTCTGACATGAACCATCAGCCACTTTGAAAAAAAGCAAGCTTGCCTCTGTGAGCAGAGTGTATCGGTCTCAGAACACATCCTGAAATACATTTCAAATGCTGTGCAGAGCCCAAGGCCTCCAAGAATATGCCACAAAACAGATTAAGTATGAGCTACACTCTGACTAGAGTATCACACTGAGCTAACATCTGTTCAGTCTTCTTCTCAATTTTCTTCAGCAGGCTGGCGGATGATAAACAGAAGTGTGGGGTACGGGTGGCAGCAGCAGCGGCTGGTTGTTTTAGTAAGGCTTTTAATTAAGAATTCAATTCTCAATTCCCACATGGATCTGAATGCTACATTGACAAAGAAGCAGTAAGGATAATAACAGCCCCTTTCCTTTGGAGAAACTTAAATCTCTGCAGATTCCTCTAGGGAATCTTTACACAGATCCTGAAAATTACAAAGAAGGGTTATCATTCTGCCCCTTTTCCAGATAGGGAAATTGAGACCCAGCAACAAAACAGTTCATTATTCAAGTTGGAATTAAAAACTCAACATTCTTGCTTCCCAGCTCACTTATCCAACTTATATAACTTACTTTTGATTAACTGAGTGGATAAAATGAGGGGGTTGGGAAGAAATGGCTCTCTGACAATGCATAAGTATTCTGAGACATTACAATTATGGGTTTTTTTGGTTCCTTAAATGACTTTTTAAAAATTTCAACAGTATTTTATTTTTCCTATTATATGTAAAGATAGTTTTCAACATTCATTTTTATAATTTTGAGTTCCAAATTTTTCTCTGTCTCTCCTTTGTCTTCCCCTTCTTCAAGATAGCAAGCAATCTGATCTAGGTTATACTTGTACAATCATTTTAAAGATACAATTATGCTTTTCAATGAAAGTAATGTCTGTAACTTTTCTACTAATAAATATATTTATTTATCACACTGTCTTAGATTTATAAGGATATAGAATACAAATGAAAACAAAAAAAGAAATAAGTGACTTCCATTAAAAATAAGCAAACAAAACTTTTGTAATGCATGACCTAGGCAAAACTAGATATCTGACTCATGACTACTAAATATTTTCTTGTTAAACTCAGAAGTTCTAGCCATTTGACAGCTTTAGAAACATAGACTTTTGAACCGGAAGACAACCTAGATCTTATCTAATTCAATACTATCATTTTACAGATGAAAAACCCAAAGTCCAAAGAACTTCATGCTTGCCCTGGCAAGATAGTAATCCCTCCTCTAACTGCAAACCTAGTGCCCTTCATACTACCTTATCCAACACGGTTTTTTCTAAGTACAGCAAAGCTTGGAAAATGCTGACTTCATATAAGTAATTTACAGGAAGGAAGGAAGGAAGGAAGGAAGGAAGGAAGGAAGGAAGGAAGGAAGGAAGGAAGGAAGGAAGGAAGGAAGGAAGGAAGGAAGAAAGGAAGGAACAATTCTTGCTGAATAAGAAAATATCCTAATCTCTCTAGATTTGTACTTCTGTGAAATTTAGAAAATTAACCAAAGTTTCTGAATTTTTCATTCAATAGAACCTCAGAGAATGGATATGTGCTAATCACTTGATGTATAAGGCTGAAGGTCAAAAGACCTAGGTTTGAATGCCATCTCCAACAATCACTAGTTCTGAGGCTATTAACAAATCTTTAAGCTTTAGTTTTTTCCTCTGAGTCATTTTCAAAGTGGTATAATAACCACAAAGGTTTATTATGAGGAAAATACTTTATGAATCTTAAAATGTATAAATATAAATAAAAGCAATCATACTTTTATTCAATTTAAAAGGCTATCATTTATATGTATATATGACATTGATACATATATATATGTATGTATGTATGTATGTATGTATACATATACACACACAGCAGAATAGTGCCAGGACGTCATTCCCATTTGAAGTTCATAGAAAAAAAGGAAGAAAAACAATGTAATAACAACAGTAAGTTTTTCTGTCTTCATTGTGATCTGCTCATGATTAAGTTTAAAGTCACTTGTGCAAATAAAGAGCTTCCTATTAGGTAGTGTGATATAATGGAAAGAATGCTGAATCTGTAGTCAGGAGACATGGGTTTAAATCCCAACTCCAGGACATACTATGTGACAACAAATAAATACTTTCACCTTTCAGAGTCTCACTTTCCTCATTTGTAAAATGGGAATAGTAAAATCATAGGATTATAGACTTGGGGCTAAAAGGGACTTCAGAGATTATCAGATTAAGTTCCATCATTTTTGGATGAAATTTTATTTGTATTACATATTCCCCACATACTCACTGTTAGAAAGAAGAAAAATGGGTTGCAAAACAAGTTTATACCTTGAAGCATTAAAAGGGTGCCTCAAAAGTCTTAGATATAACTGAGTCCCCAAAACCATTGGCATGGGACTTTCCCCCTCATTAGTGGAGGGTGATACCCTGAACCTGAATGACAGGCAAGGGAGAGTTGGAGAGAGGAAAGCACCAATCTCTTAAGTCTTTTCAAGTTCTTTTGTCTCTTGGAGTTTTACAGTCACTTCAGGTGTTTCTGGCTTCCAGCTTCAAGAGAAAAGATAGATGCTTTCAATCTAATCTCAGGTTGTTTGAAGGGTGAATGAGAAGCCAATAAAAGAATAGACAATCTCTGTCCTATCTCTATCCCAAGTTTGCTGCACTAGAGACTGAAGTTAGTAAAATCTAAAACTTTCTTCCTTGCTTGAGCTAAGTCACTTTATTCCCAATGAGAGAGCCCTTCACATTGCATGTATGATATTTGTTCTTATATAGTTTTCTAAATATACTTTCTCTGATTTTTATTTTGCTATAAATTTGAATTAATAGGCTTCTTTGCTATTTGCTACATGTATGTTACTTGTGAGAATTGCACTAATGGGAAGAAAGTCAAGCCTTGGATATAAAACTTATTTCAAACTTGAAAACCACACCTAGACTGAAAATATTTAAGGAAGATATAATTCTAGCTGAACTTCCACACCCTTTAAGAAAAGTGAAGTGACCAAACTTTTGTTCCTAACCTCTTATTTCAATTCCTGGCAAAAAAATAAAGTTTCCCTTCAAGAAAGATGGGACTAGAGATGATTCTTTTGTTTCTCTTAGCCACACAATACCCTCCATCCTACATGTATGGAATAACTTTTATTACACATACTTTACTAGCTTAATTAAGAATTATCAGTTGGGAGAATTGAAAGAATTTGAACTTGTTAATTTAATTTTTAAATAAAAGCATTACTAAAAGCCTCCTCTTGTTTTACTGTTTTCATCATTTCAAAATCTGCATTAAGATCTTTGGGAAAATCTGTTAATTCTTTTTCCTGTAAACTTTTTCTTTAAATCTAGAGAAAAGCTTTAATGATCAATTTATCCATTTTTCAATAGTTACACCTCTACTCTTAAAATAGGGTCATAAATATTAAAAGTCATCTGAACCCTTTATTTTAGTGTTGAGGAAACTAAAATAACAAGGTATATAACAATAACTTACTAAGATAACCAGATAGTAAGAGAAGACAAAGTTATACAAGTCACAAGTGTCAGAGTTGGAATTTGAACTCAGATCCTCTCAATCCTGATCAAGCATTCTTCCTGCTGCACCAGATTATAACTACAAGAAAATTAAATTAGAATAATGGTTTGAGACTATAATTTCTTTAAAAATATTCAAGATGGATGGGACTAATGTCTCACAAAAGCAATGCATATCTATGAAAAATGCTTATTTCTTTTACTTGCAAGCTGAGAAATTCAGTTGCCTTAGAGATGATGTGGTTACTAGCCATCAGTGAAACTGAACATGGTGCTGAGAATTTACAAGGAAATGTATTTAATTAAGTGCCATCTGAGCCACCCACACCGTGAACAAGTATTCTGGCAACAAAGGCATTATTGTTGCCAAGTTCCTGCCAAATGTTATTTTCCTAAGTCAGACTGGTTTTTTTTTCTTCTGACAATCTTGAACAAAGAGTTCCAGATGGCAATAGAATGTGAGAAAGCCAAATCACCCTCAGACCTAAATCCTCTCCAAATAGAAAAGATCCAGGAGAACCTTTAAGATATTTTCAGGCTATCACAGACAAACCTGAAACCAGAAAAAGAGGGAGGGGATAAAATTTAAGGTCAAAGGTCTTCTTATGGCAAAAGTGAAGTTTTCAAAAAATCCACCCTTCTATGAATAAGTGCTTAGGAAATCAATATAATATTTTTAAACAGCCAGAGAGAGGTATGATGCAGCTATATTTCTTACTAAGCAAGTTAAAAAAAAAAAAACGCAGAATTTTTAACATTAGAAAGATAGGGATTTTCCAAAAAATAACTACCAATGCTTTCAATGTGGAAGAAGGTATTTCATTTACATAGTTTCTAGTTCCTGAATTTACATATGCAAACATAGTTTGTGGACACATATACAGGGCTTCTTGACTCCAGGGAAATGTAGGTGTGTAAGTGGGGAATGGAACTCTGTAGATTGGTCCATTAATTATGAAAGTTTATTTTATATTGTGGATGGGAAAATAAGGCTGTACAAAGTTTAGAAATGTAATAACACACACTGTAGTGATGACAAGTGATTGAATGTGGGATGTAAATAATTTTGGCCTGAGTACCTATTTATCACAAATTAAAAGCAAAAATAAATTAGGTATAGGAATTAATATATTCATGGAAAAAATTTCATCTACTCTCTACAACAATGATCTCTTCAACTTCCCTATTTAGCAAACTGATAGACAACACTTTAGTATCAATTGGGATCAAATCATTGTCCTTACCTAAAATCAGGACTGAAACTAGAGTAGACTAATCGGGACTTTATCCTAGGCTCTTGAAATTTAAAGGAGGACCACCTTCTCCTTGTATAAGTCACAAAATAATTAGGTATTGGCAGTAGTTAAAATAGCTAAACAGTCTCTATTTCCCAAATTTCTAGCTTAATATGGATGGATGTTTCCAATGCACAGGCAATCCTCAATATCCATCCCTGCAAAAACCTGTGCTCCAAATTTCCTTTCCCTCCCTTCTTCTCCATCCCTGCAAATGGCAAGCAATCTAATACATGTTAAACATGCACAACTCTTCTACACATACCTCCACAAGCACCATACTGCACAAGAAAAATCAGACCAAAAAAGAGGGAAAAATGAGAGAGAAAGCAAAATGAAAGCAAACCACAACAAAAAAGTGAAAATACTATATTTTGATGCACACTCAGTTTCCACAGTCCTCTCTCTGGGTACAGATGTTCTATCACAAGACCATTGGAACTGGCTCTAATTACCTCACTGCTGAAAAAAAGTCACATCCATCAAATGATGGTATAAATATTATCCTGATTCTATTCACTTCACTCAAAATCAGTTCATCTAAGTCTCTTTAGGCCTCTCTAAAATCATCCTCCTTATCGTTTTTTACAGAATAATAACATTCTATAACATTCATATATTAGAACTTGTTCAACTATTCCCCAACTGATAGGCATTCACTCAGTTTCCACCTCCTGGCTACTACAAAAAGAACTGCTACAAGATTTTTGCAAATGTAGGTTCTTTTCCCCTTTTTATGATCTATTTGGGATTCAAGCCCACTAGAGATACTGCTGGATCAAAGGGTATGCACAGTTTAATAGCTCTTTGGCCATAGTTCCATATTGTTCTTTAGAATGGTTGGATCAGTTCGCAATTCTACCAAGAATGTATTAGTGCCCAAGTTTCCCCATATCTCCTTCAACATTTTTCATTATCTTTTCCCGTCATCTTAGTCAATCTGAGAGGTATATAGTGGTACCTCAAAGCTGTCTTGATTTGCATTTCTCTGATCAATAGTGATTTAGAGAATTTTCTATATGACTAGAAATGGTTTTACTTATTTCCTCTGAAAATTGTCTGTTCATATCCTTTGACCATTTATCAATTGGAGAATTGCTTGTATTCTTATAAATTTGGGTCAGTTCTCTATATATTTTAGAAATGAGGCTTTTATCAGAACCCTCAGATGTAAAATTTTTCCCCCATTTCCCTTCTAATCTTGTCTGCATTGCTTTTGTTTGTATAAAACCTCTTTAACTTAATATAATCAAAATTGTCCATTTTTGCATTCCAGTTCTTCTTTGGCCACAAATTCCTTCCTTCTCCACAGATCTATCAAACAGAGGCAGATTATTCTTCGTTCTTTTCATTTGCTTATGGTGTCACTCTTTATATCTAAATCATGATCCCATTTCAACCTTATCTTGGTATAGAATGTTAGGTGTGGGTCAATGTAGTTTCTGCCACACTAATTTCCAATTTTCCCATCAATTTTTGTCAAATAGTGAATTCCTATCCCAGAAGCTGGAGTCTTTGTGTTTATCAATATTACTATAGTAAAACATTTTTATAGCCTTATAGTCACTGATTATAGTCATTGACTATTGTGTCTTATAAACTTAACCTATTTTACTGATCGACTACTCTATTTCTTAGCCTGTACCAAATGGTTTTGATCACCATTGCTTTATAATATAGTCTTCTTAAAGATTATCTTTTAATATTTAAAAAAAATTAATGATTTGATTGAGGGCAGTTCCAATAGATTTGTAATGGAGAGAGCTATTTGCATCCAGAGGGAAGACTTTGGGGACTGAATGAGGATCACAACATAGTATTTTCATCTTTTTGTTGTTGTTTACTTGCTTCTTGTTTTGTTTCTCATCTTTTCCTTTTTTTATCTGATTTTTCTTGTGCAGCATGATAAATGTAGAAATATGTATAGAAGAATTGCCTATGTTTAACATACATTAGATTACTTGCTGTCTAGGGAGGGGGAAGGAGAAAGAGAGGAAGAAAAATTTGGAGCATAATGTTTTGCAAGGGTGAAGGCTGAAAACTATCTTTGCATATATTTTGAAAATAAAAAGCTATTATTTAAAAATAAGTAAACAAGCATTTTAAAATATTTCCATCCAAATATTATATGGAAATAAAGTTTTATTACACTTAAAATAATGATTCAAATCTACTTTGGTAATAACATCCCCAAAATTCTCTTTCAAAGTTTAAAGCTCCAGTTCACCTTCCTAGACTTCTATAAGGGAACTTATTCCCTCCATGGAGGAAATTACTAATATGTGAAAAAAATCAATCAAAAAGCATTTAATAAGTGTCTACAAAGTGCCATACATTGTGCTAGGCACTAGACACAAAAGACAAAAGCAGTCTTTTCTCTTAGGAATCTTATCTATGTTCTATTGGAGTCTATAAGTTTAGTATGTAGGTCTCTTTGTCTTAGTTCTCACCAAAATCTCAGTCAAACAAGACAATGAATTTAAATAACTTCATTGGACTTCATTCAGTTTCCCCATCTGTAAAATTAATGGGCTGGGTTAGATGATCTTTGAGGTCTCTTCTATTTCTACATCTGTGATCTTATTATATTTGCATATTAATAATTACTTTCTAGAGACTATGCTTTAATCCACTACTTATCTCTCCATACCCCAATCTACCCTGCAATGATTCAAGTGGTGAGACTTTCAACTATCACTTTGCAGATGCCAGAAATATTTTGATATATCTTTTGGAATAAGCAATTGCCTAATCCAGTTATTCATGGTACCATACTTGAGATTGAGGTTTCAAATCAGTTCAACAAGTACTTATGAAGCACCTACTATACCCTAAATACTGTATATTGGGAATTACATGAAGGAAGATGCTATCTACATCCAGAGAAAGGACTGATAAATAGAAAAAATAGAATGATTTTATATATACATACATATTTATGTCTATTGGTAGACATCTCAAGGGGATCAAAAGAGGAAAAAAGAGAAAAAAGATATTTATTTGATGATTTTATTATATATTTAAACTGAATAGCAAGTAGTACATAATAGATTGGCAGTTTCGTGTGCAATCTTTTTTTTTGTTGTTGTTACATTATGGAAATGTTTGTTTTATCTCAGAAATTCAAAAGTAAATAAATAAATAAATTTAAAAGAAAAAAATAAAATTAAATTAAAAAAAAAAGGAATATGAAGAAAAATGAAAGAGTCCCAGCCCTTGTGAAATTTACTTTCCTTGAGGAAATCTTTCAATGATAGCCCTAGAACATAGGGCAGACCATTCACTTCGCTACTCAAAAATCTTCCTATTGTTTCTAGGACAAAGCACAGTCATCAGCTAGCAATTTAGAGTCCCTCACCATCACCATCTAGCTCTCTCCTTCTTCTCCAGTATTATTTCACAAGACTGTTTCTTCATTCTAGTTAAGTTTGCAAGCGAGCTTTTCTTCAACCATGATATTCCATTGAACCACAAGACAAGTGATTGCCTTTGTCTAAAATGTGCTCCTTCTTCACCTCTATTTTGTAGAATCCTTAGTTTCCTTTAAAGCAAAATTTGATTGCCACTGATGATAGTCTTTCCAGAGTCACCTAATTGTCAATATTATTTCCCTTTTGAAATTGTTTTGCAATTCTTTGTGTATATTTATTCACATTTTGAATCTCCAGTAAAATGCAAGTTCTCAGAGGATAAGGGCTATTATATATATTTGTAGACTTGATGTTTAGCATTATGTCTTGTACATAATAGGCACTTAGTAGATGCTTGCTTATTTTAATTTCATTAATTCAGTCCATTGCTAAATGAATGAAAGGATATTCATGATGTCCTGTTTTCAAGGACCAAATCCATTGTAGCTTAGTGGGGGAAAAAGCATTGGAGTCCAGGCTTGGATTCCAATATCATCTCTGTCACTAATGAGCTAAGCAAGTCAAGTCACATAATAGCTGCCTGAGTTTTAGGTTTGTCATCTGTAAAATGAAGACCAAGCTGGATGTGAGCAGAAGTTGGTGCCATAGACTCTTCTGGCAGTCTAGTCTATGTACTACTCAAAAATGCTTTTAAAGGCATATATTAAACACATAGAATTACATAGAAAACCAATTATATTTAAAGTTATTTTTGAAAAACCCAAGTTCATGGACGCCAGGTTTAGAAACTTTAGATTGGATGATCCCAAAGGTAGCCCATGAAGAGTTTATAGGAAAGGATTCAGAAAATCTTAGTCTTTGAGTTCAAGGACAAAAAATATAAAAATGAGCTAATTCAGGGGCACAGAGCAAAGTTAAGCAGGGCACACTGGCCTCTGGAGTCTTTCATTTATCTCAATGAGCCTCTGTTCATGTGAGTAATTAGATTATCACAGATCCTGACTTCATGTTATGACCTGATTGAAATCCAGACCTAAACTTGTCCTGGAGCATGTGATAAACCAGATGAGCCCGAAGCTCAGTTGTCACCACCTTTTCAAATACAAGCATCTTAATTAAAAAATTATAAACTAGAAGTTTGCCAAGGAATCAGATAAAACTTCAAAAGAGAAGGGATAGCTTTCTTCCAGTTTTAAAGGCAGGTCCAAGGTAGGGAAGGAATGGAGTAGGAATGAATCCAAAGCAGTTTGAAAAACTTAGGCCACGGTTTAAGCAGAGCTGAAATACTCTTATGGGAAGAGAAATGTTAAGAATTAGAACACGATGGATTCACTGAGGACTACATGAAAGCAAGTCTGTCCAAAGATGGTATTCAGGAGCAGACAGAAAACAGACCTGTTCCAGCATGTAAGGGAAAACTTATATACCACGTGGAACTCAGATATTCATTGGGGCCCTTTGGAAGTGGGCCAAGAAAGGAGCATCTATCTCTTCTGCCATAGATGATACCCTGGGTCCTCATCTTCCATTCAAGGAAATAGAACCAGAGCTCCACTTTGGTTCCTGGAACACAATAGTTTTAGTCCTGAAAGGATAAAATAACATGCAAGAAAGCTCAAATGAAAGGCAGCTCAGTGCAATGATAATGTTGTTGTTTGGCCATTTCAGTCATATCTGACTCTTCATAACTCCAATTGGGGTTTTCTTAACACAGATACTGAACTAGTTTGTTAATTCCTTTCTACCTCATTTTTTGGATGAGGAAATTGAGGCAGACAGGGTTTGCACAGAATCACACAGCTAGTAAGTGTCTGAGGTCAGATTTGAACTCAGGATTTCCTAAGTCTAGGCCCAGTTCTCCATCCATTGTGCTACCTAGCTTACCAAAATAATGTTACTATTAAGTTAATTAATAATTAATTAAGTTAATTAACAAGTTAATATTTAGAGAGCTTACTATGTGCAAGGCAACATGCTAAGTACTTTACAATTATTATCTCAATTTATTCTTCTAATAGCCCTGGGAGGTAAGTGCTTTTATTATTCCCATTTTGCAAATGAGGAGACTGAGGCAAACAGAAATTAAGCGATTTGCCAAGGATCATAAAGATAGTAAGTTTCTGAGGTTGTTTGCTCTGAAATCAGATCTTCTGAGCTCCTAGCTTTTTGCTCCAATCACTGTAGATAAAATGCTATGCTTGGAAACTAGCATTCCAGTCTTGCCTCTCACACTTAACGGGTGACCACGTGCCAGTAACTTCACCACTCTAACATGAAGTTTCTGCATTTGAAAAATTGGGATGATGGTAATACATGGGGTTGCTACCCATTTCACTGAGTTGTTGGGGCATTCAGTGGCATATACTTCAAATAAAGTGTATTGCCAACCTTCAGACATTCTATTAATGTCGGTTATTATTGACATCCTGAGTAACACCAGACTAAGAAACCTTTTTCAAAAACAATAATACAATAATAATAAAAACAAAAAACTTTTTCAATAACAAAGGTAAGATCTGAAATAATACAGTATGGAACAGGATCTAATAATGATAAATGCATGTTTGTATATGTATGTACATATATATATATATATGCACACATATATAATTTATATTATTTAAAGTTTCCAAGGCACTTTACCTACATCATCTTATTTGATCTTCACAATGTTCTACTTGTATTATTATATCCATTTTACAAATGGGGGGATTGAGGATGAAACATTAAGTGATTTGTGCCAAGTTACAATGGTAGGAATTGAACATAGCTCTTCCTAGCTTCAGATCTGGCTCTTTTTTTTTTTTTTAAACTATAACACCTTGTCTCTCACATGAGTTTTAGCAACCTGGATAACAAGATAAAAATTTTCATTAGCATAGTGCCTAATCGTAAGCTGTTAATACATGTTACTTCTTATTTATTCCATTATATTAACAATGAAAATAAAATAAATGTAGGCTTCAAAAGTTACCAGGTATAAGCAGAGATCAATGTGGATTTAAACAAATTGACTTATTTATAGTAATTGACAAATATAATATTTAAAAAGTCCACCCAGAAGAATTCCTTTGAGAGACCTGATTATTACTCTTGAAGAATGGCCATTTGAAGGAAAATTAACTTCGTCATCAGTCATTCCAATTCTGAGTTCCCTTACTTTTGCCCTGGCAATTGAACTGAGTAATATGATATAAGAACTGGAAAGGAAGTTAAAGAACAACACTGTTATCTTATAATTTATACGACCATAATTTCTTAGACCTAGAGTTAGCAGAGATCTTAGCAGTCATCTAGTCCAATACCTTTATTCTACAGTTGGTGAAACTGAGACCCATGGAGGCTAATCAACTTACACAAACTCACACAGGGAATTAATGAGGAGACTCAAAATCAGAGAGCTTACATCATTAGTTTCCCTGTAAACAGAGCTGGCCTCAGATTTGTTCTAAGCATTACAGTTAAAAAGGGATATAAAATGGAGTGTGTTCAAGGGTAAATCTTGTTAAAAAAAATAATAATAAATTAAAGTTGAATTTAGCAAAGTAGATATTGTTTTATCAGTTTCTCCCATCTTGTTTTGGTGTCCAGTCTCTTGATTGTTCTAGAATAAGTCCAGTCACATCAAGTATTTATTAAGTACATAACATGTCATTTAGTCAGTTAAATAGTATTTAATAAGTTCCTATCATATGCTAGAGACTGTGATAGGCATGAGGGACACAAATATAAGCAAAAAGAAAAATACACTCAATATAGATAAGATTAGTCTTTATAAATTTTTTTTCAATTCAATTAATTTTTTTCATTCAGCAAAAATCTGCTTTTTCTCTCTCTTGACTCCTCTTTAATCTCAAGAAAGAAGAAAAAACTCTTACAAACATAATAGTCAAGCAAAACAAAATTCCTCCCTTGACCATATCCAAAAAACACATATGTCCTCTTAAAGCCCTTCACCTTTTTTTCAGAAGATGGTTATAGCATTTCATCATGAGTTCTAGAATTATGGATGGTTATTATATTGATCAGAGTTCTTAGACTTTCAAAGTTGTTTGTTTTTACAATTTTGTTGTTATTGCATTAATTGTTCTCCTGATTCTCTTCACTTCACCTTCATCAGGTTATAAAAGTATTCTCAGTTTTCTTTGAAATCATCCCTCTAATCATTTTTAAAGCACAATAGTGTTCCATCACATTTATATAAAATAGCTTGTTCGATTATTTACCAGTTATTGGGTATCTCTTCAGGCTTCAGTTTTTTGATACCAAAAAAGGTGTAATAAATATTTTTGTACATCCTTAATTAAAGTTCATTTAGCATAGGACTAATGTCTACATTAACATATTCTCTCTTATTCTCCTTTTTCTTTTCTCTCCCTTACACACATATATATGTATATATGCATATACATTGCATATATATGATATTATATGCACATCATACATTATAAAGCACATAAAATAATGTAATTTTATGTAAATATTATCCAAAAAGTTATTACTCAGAAGAGCTCTGTCATCTTGTCCTTTGCTAAAAGGGATATGTACATACATATAATAAATCAATCAATCAACAGGTCTTTAAATGCTGAGATTGAGGATACAAAGAGAAAAATAAAATAGTCTCTGCCCTCAAAGAGTTTAGATTCTATTGAGTGAAAACAACATGTACATATAGGTGTCATAGAAAATACACTGCAAATAAATATAGTTTTGTGGATATAAGACAGAGGAATCAATAGGATGAGTATCAAGAAAAAAATCATGGAAATGATGGTTCTTTAGTTGAACTTCAATGAAATTAGGGATTCAAAAATGCAGAATGAGGAGAGCAAGGGGGCCAACCTGTCCAAAGACATTGAACAGGAGGGAGTGTTGCATATGAAGAACAAACAGGAAAAAGAGGTCAGTTTGGTTGGACCCTCAAGTGTGTGAAAAATACAATAAGGCTGAAAAAGAACTTTGGAATCAAGACTTGGTGTGCATTAAATGTCAAATGGAGGAGTTCACATTTGATCCTGGAAGGAATAGGAAGCCATTAGAACTCTTATTCAGTGACTTATGATACAGATTCACATATACATCACTTTCCTAAACATTGTTTAGGATGAGAATAGGAATAGTATCTTTGTTAAACTTTTATTCTTCCTCCCTTGCCCAGCACAGTGTATTCAGGAATGTATTGAAGAATACAGAAGGCACTTAATAAATATTGTTTTTAGTTATTTAGGCTTTCAAAAATATAGCTTGAGTAAAAATATTACTGTCTTGACAGTGTTAAGTGAGGGATGGGTGACTAATATTTGCACTACAAGAAAGGTGGGAAGAAGTTTATGCCTGTGTCACTCATGGGCCAAATTGGATTGTTGTTTCCTTTGGTCTTTCTGCACCTTCTGAGGGTTGATCTTTCTGACAGCCATGTAGCAATAGCATCAACACTTCAACAGAGTCTACACATTTCCTTTTCATCGAGTCTGGATGAAGGAATTGCACATCTGGCCAAACTAAGGGATTAGTTGAAAGTGAGCTGGCTGAAAGTCAATCAAGATAAGACAGAAGTGATGCTATTGTGCAAAGGGGAACACCTAGATATTGCCATGGGAGTAAACTGTTGTATTTGATGGGGCATGCTTAATCTTTACCACTGAAGTTTAAAATCCTAGTTCAAGGGAAACATATTTTGGAAAGGACACAGGGCTGAGACTCCAGATGTGGATTTAAACTCTAATTCTGAGCCTCACAAATTAGATGATTATGGATAAATTGCATCATCTCTCAGGGCCACTTTCTCTCATTTGTGAAATATGGGTGTTGGACCAACAATCTCAGAGACTCCTTCCAGTTATGACATTCTGTGATCACTCCTAGAACTTACATTGACTCCTCAGGCAAGCATTTTTAAACTCCTCTGGGACAAATTTGGAACTACTCTTTTCAGATTGAGCTGACAGAATGTGTTCTAAATGAACCAACTGGAAGCTGAAAAAGAAAAGAACAAGCATTGATTGAGTACCTATTATATGCCAGGTATAGTGCTAAGTGATTTGCCAATATTATCTTATTTGAAAGAAAGCATGGAGTAGACAAAGAAAACTAGATTTGGAATTGAGATTTCAGTTCACATACTACTTCTGACACCTTCTTGGTGTGTGACCACAACCAAGTTCTTAAGTCTCCTGTACTCCATTTTCTCATCTTTAAAATACTTGTACTATATGGTTTTGTCATGAGGAAGGCTCATGTTTCATTCATTCACTTATTCATTCATTCACTTTGTAAATTTTAGAACAGAGTACTAGTGTACTCTGGTACTGGTGAAACATACTAGAAGAAGAGCATGCTTTCAAGGAACTCACAATCTAATTTACATTTATATAGCATCTAAAATTAATAAATAGGAATAGAGTTAAAGATCTGCCAAACCCAGTTCAAACTCACCATAATTTTCTATAGTAATAGGCTTTAGAGAAAGTGAACTTAATTTAGAACTTTATGAGCAGATACTAAAACCCAGGAATAAGCATCTAGGCAGATAAATGTTTCACAACTGGCTATTTGACACACGTTTAAGTTTAACCTGCATTGTTACCATTATCTCCATCAGTTTCTTAAGTCTAATAATAAAAGCAAGCCTTGATTTGTATCATTTGACAATTTCTGAGGGATAAAGGCTCTCACCAAATTCAACAACAGACTCTACAGAAATCTTGGAACATCCAGCCGGCTCCAGCATAACTTCACTTGAGCCTCTAGGGTAACATGTGAAGTATTGGTGTATCATACTACAGGAGACAGCAGTGTATAAAAGGTTAGACTTCAGATAAGGAAGAACTGAACTCGAGTACTATTTTTTGCTACTTACTATCTGGATGACTATGGGTAGGTTGCTTAAACTTTGATCCTCAGTTTTAATAATAATGTCTACAATACCTCATAAAATTGTTAAAAAAAACTATATATGTGTGTGTGTATACATATGTATATCTGTATACCTTTATAGTTTTATACATACATATATTTATTATATGAACTTCAAAATATTCAAATATCAAGGAATATTAGATTCCTGGCACTTTTTCCCATGAAAACAATTTGATTTAGTCAGTCAATAAACACTTATTAAGTTCCTACTGTATGCTAGGCACTCTGCTAAGTGTTGGGGATACAAAAAGAAGCAACTCCATCTAGAATGAATTAATTCAATCCAATAAACATTTAATATCTGCCTATTGTGTGCTAGACACTGGGGATGCAAATAGCATAAAATGTAGTCCCTGACCTCAAATAACTTATGATTTAAAAGAAGAGATAGCATTCAAAAGGAGGTAGGAAAGCTTGGGTGGGGGTACATATCTTGTTTCTTGGAGTTAAAACCAAACGGGGCAATAGATGCAAAGTAGAGGAAACTGAGAGAGTCCAGCCTCTGTCATCTATTTTTTAAAAACCATTGGGAAGAGTTTGGTACTACCAGCAGAAGAGAGAGGAAGGTAGTGTGAATCAGGGCTTGCATTAACAGGATAGTGGTGAATTTAGAAGTGATGTGTTTACTCTGGAAAGGGCAGCTAGTTCCATTGAATTAAACCAGGTAGGGCAGCAGATACAAAATGAAGAAACTAGATATTGTAGAACATTTCACATAGAAAATCCTAGAAAGAGGTTTCTTAATCAACCAAATACAAACTGATTAGTTTCCTTTTTTTTTTTTAAACAACTTTTTATTGACAGAACCCATGCCAGGGTAATTTTTTACAGCATTATCCCTTGCACTCACTTCTGTTCCAATTTTTCCCCTCCCTCCCTCCACCCCCTCCCCCAGATGGCAAGCAGTCCTTTACTTGTTAAATAGGTTACAGTATATCCTAGATACAATATATGTGTGCAGAATGGAACAGTTTTCTTGTAGCACAGGGAGAATTGGATTCAGAAGATAAAAATAACCCGGGAAGAAAAACAAAAATGCAAACAGTTTACATTCATTTCCCAGTGTTGTTTCTTTGGGTGTAGCTGCTTCTCTCCATCCTTGATCAATTGAAACTGAATTAGCTCTCTTTATCGAACAGATCCACTTCCATCAGAATACATCCTCCAACAGTATCGTTGTTGTTTTTTTTTTATATTTTATTTTATTTTATAATAACTTCATATTGACAGAATCCATGCCAGGGTAATTTTTTTTACAACATTATCCCTTGCACTCGCTTCTGTTCCGATTTTTCCCCTCCCTCCCTCCACCCCCACCCCTAGATGGCAAGCAGTCCTATATATGTTAGATATGTTGCAGTATATCCTAGATACAATATATGTTTGCAGAACCGAGCAGTTCTCTTGTTGCACAGGGAGAATTGGATTCAGAAGGTAAAAACAACTCGGAAAGAAAAACAAAAATGCAAATAGTTCACATTCGTTTCCCAGTGTTCTTTCTTTGGGTGTAGCTGCTTCTGTCCATCATTTATCAATTGAAACTGAGTCTTTGTCAAAGAAATCCACTTCCAACAGAATACATCCTCAGACAGTATCCTTGTTGAGGTATATAATGATCTCCTGGTTCTGCTCATTTCACTTAGCATCAGTTCATGTAAGTCCCGCCAGTCCTCTCTGTATTCATCCTGCTGGTCATTCCTTACAGAGCAATAATATTCCATAATGTTCATATACCACAATTTACTCAACCATTCTCCAATTGATGGACATCCTTTCATTTTCCAGCTTCTAGCCACTACAAACAGGGTTGCCACAAACATTTTGGCAAATACAGGTCCCTTTCCCTTCTTTAGTATCTCTTTGGGATATAAGCCCAATAGTAACACTGCTGGATCAAAGGGTATGCACAGTTTGATAAGTTTTTGAGCATAGTTCCAAATTGCTCTCCAGAATGGCTGGGTGTGTTCACAATTCCACCAACAAAGTATCAGTGTCCCTGTTTTCCCACATCTCCAACATTCCACCCTACTATCTTTCCCTGTCATTCTAGCCAATCTGACAGGTGTGTAGTGGTATCTCAGAGTTGTCTTAATTTGCATTTCTCTGATTAATAATGATTTGGAGCATATTTTCATATGTCTATAAATAGTTTCAATTTCTTCATCTGAGAATTGTCTGTTCATATCCTTTGACCATTTATCAATTGGAGAATGGCTTGATTTCTTATAAATTAGAGTCAATTCTCTATATATTTTGGAAATGAGGCCTTTATCAGAACCTTTGACTATAAAAATGTTTTCCCAGTTTATTGTTTTCCTTCTAATCTTGTCTGCATTTGTTTTGTTTGTACAAAAACTTTTCAATTTGATATAATCAAAATTTTCTATTTTGTGATCAATAGTGATCTCTAGTTCTTCTTTGGTCATAAATTCCTCCCTCTTCCACAGGTCTGAGAGGTAAACTATCCTATGCTCTTCCAATTTATTTATAATCTCATTCTTTATGCCTAGGTCATGAACCCATTTTGACCTTATCTTGGTGTACAGTGTTAAGTGTGGGTCTGATTAGTTTCCTATAAAAACCATACCTCTCCAAACTTAGAACAACTTCTGCTGACTCTAATCTCAGCTGAAATACATCCAGGAAATTAGATAAAATTCTAAATTAAGATTAAGTTTCTCAGAAACAAAAGATAAAATGATCTCAAGAGCCATTTCTATCAAAGCAAAAACACATTGTAGGTTACCAATTTTTATATGATATCCTTCTCCTATAGGAAGTGCTTGGCCAATGCCAGTCTTTTCCAATTCTGTTTTTCCTATGCACTATACCATCCCACATATTTCAAAGGATTCTTTGTGCCTTTCCCCTTTTCTACTTCTTCAGTTACCAATCCATATTTCTTCTTGCCCTACTCCTTCACTATCCACATAGTAACTAACAAAAACAGTAACAAAGATTTGTTCATCCCCTACTAGATTTGTTGAGCCCCTATTAAAGCACTTACATTCATTTGTGCTGACAATCCACATTCTCCATTAATATTAGGTCACTCCTATATGGAGGTAGAATTCTGATCAGAACCAGATCGTTATTTTTCTTATTTAAATATTGATTATTTTTCTCTTTCAACCTGTTCATTTGGGCTTATTAGACTCTATCCATCTTTAACTGATGTTATTGTCAAATTTATTTACTTAGGGAAAGGAGGTCAAATAAAAAGAAGCTACCAAAGCTGCGTTATATAATTTGTTCTGTATTTTATTGATTAATGGATACTATTGTACTGTAGTCTTTGTTTGCCACTATCATGGAAGATGTAAAGCAAAGAACTCAAACTGAAAAAGGATTCCCTATGCTATAAGGGGTCCTCCAAATGTGTCTATACGTAGATGACATAGCTTTGACTGCGATAATATCCAGAATATTGGAGACAACTTTCAAATAGATTTATAATCACTCAAAAGACAAAATAACTACAAAGGGAAAATAATGTTTAAAGAAAGTCCATTATCCAGAATATAGAATGAATTTGGATAGATACCCCATTGTCAGTACACTAATATCTTGGACAAAAAGACATTGCAGATGAACAAGGAACTGCGACCAGAATTTAATAAGAAAAGAAAAAACTGAATTGTACTTGTGAAATTGCACAATGTATTTAAAAATCCCAAGCTTCTCCCTGAAATGCAGAATCATCTCTTTAATGTCAATGTTTTTTCAAGGATTATTTGTACCTTGAAATCAAGGAATATGACCCTATCTGAAGAATTAATGTTTCTATAAATCTAAGAAATAGACAGGAGACATAAGGTTTCAATTAGCACTAATTGAAACTATTGTGATGATGATTTTGTCACAACAGATTGCATAAAAAGTGATTGCTTTGTTTTGATACAATAATAAGGTGAGATTTAAAGAACAAATCAGAAATAACAATATTCCATATTTAAAATGAGGACAGATAGAAGTCTTTTAAAGTGGACAATTATGAGTATTCATGAATGCAATGAAGACATGAATACCTTAGATTTCACCAATTATAATCAAGGGATTTATATTGCTTTTTGCTTAATAATGCCATCAGCTAAAAGTCACCCATCAATTTTTGCCGAGCTGTACATGGGCATTATAAAAATTAACATCCTATTTAAATATAATTTTTTTTAAAAGATGAAATTGAGGAGTTACTGAAATTTGAAGTAAAAAATTGAAAGATTTTGAGGTTTAAAAAAATCTTTACTTAAGTCAAAGTCCAGAAATGAATAACAAAACCAGAACTGTGTGTTTGAATTAATTTTGGAAAGAAGATAAACAGACACAGCTAGGTGATGGGCATGATTGAGCTCAGATACTTGATACTTACCAGTTGTAAAGCTGGACAAGTCACTTAACTCTGATTGCCTCTCAATAAAAATGAATGAAAAAAAAAGAAAAGAAAAGAAAAGAAAAAAGAAAGCAAGAATAAAATGAAATAAAGATACTTCAAATGAAATTCTAAGAAATCCTCTGAATTTCAATACATTGATACAGTCTAATTATGTCAAAATAGAGTAATTCTTAAAAGCTTTTTGGTACCGCTATAACCATCATGAATAGATGTATTTTCTTAAAGTAACTGACAAAAAGTCCAATAACATTTTAGAACTTACCCACAGCAATACCAAATAATGCTATGGCTAGAACCATAAAAGAAAAAGTATAGTTTATCAAAATAATGCCTCCAAAACAGATGTCAATCAATACTATGGAAGAAATAACTCAATACAGCCATTCAAGTTTTGCAAAAAGGCACTGGAAGATTACATTAATTTCTAATTGGTATACACAATAGAAAAATGAAATGCCACATCACCCAATTAAAGACAATGAAAACAGAAATGAACAGGAATCTACAAAACAAAAGCAGACCAGAAATTTTAGATTTTCTTAATCAGCAATTGAAAGTAACAGTCAAAAAGTTAAAGCAATACAAGATATTAGAGCAGTGCAAAGAATAAAATAAATAACTCAATAACAATGAAAAACTTGACTAAGAAATAAAAAAATAGACAAGATAGAATCCTTGAAGAAGGAGGATGTGGAAATATTCTATATATTTAAAAAATCCAAAATAATGAAAATGAAAGTTCAATCAAAAAAGAAACAGAAAGTTGGTTCACCACTAACATATTAAAATGACAGAACAGTTACAGCAAGATAGGTGACAGAAATTCTATCTTTTCTGCAAATCTCAAAAACAATAGGGTCAGATAAGATCCATAATTATCAGCTCAAACAGCAGCATATAAATTACTGGTAAAGTATTCTACCATTTCCTCTCATATGAAACCCTAATCCTACCTTTTTTAAAGACAGCATTACACATTTGTAATTCAAGGTGAGACCACCAATGTCCTCTCCAAAAATAGAACAATTATGTATTTATATTCTTTCCATAAAGCATCCTTAGATAGTAGTATTTAAAAAAAATTAAAACATTCAAAAACAATTTAATACCATATATTGAAGGAGGAGCAAAAAGAGTGTGTCAAAAAGTCTCAGGGATGTAATGAAAAACTTATTATAGATTCAGTAATTATTCAGCAAACTATAAAGCATCCTATTATTTATATTGCCTGTATTAATTATTAAGTAGTCTTTGGCTAAGTTCCATATTAATTGCTTATTCATATGCTAATATTTTCGTGGAAAAACAATCTCTACTTAAAATATGCCACCAAAAATTTTTTTGACTTGCAATTGAGGAGAAAAAAATAAAATATTGTTGAAAAATTTTTTTAAAAATTCATCAGGCCCAATAAGGTAAAAAAAAAAAAAAAAAAAAAAACAGATCATATAAATTATGATCTTTTCAGAAAGAACTTAGGCCCACTGTGGTTCCTTATAGACTTAAATCCTTGTCATGTTACCTAAAAAGTATGTCCTTCAGTTCCAATAAACTTGTGATGAAAAGAGACATCTGCATCCAAAAAGAGGATTATGCAGACTGAATATGGATCACAGCATAGTAATTACACCTCTTTTTTTTGTTGTTATTTGTTTGTTTGTTTTTTCTCATTTAACCTATATTGGATTTAAGAGAGGTGTGGGGGGAAGAAGGGGAAAAAGTTGGAACATAGGGTTTTGCAAGGATGAATGTTGAAAACTATCTGCATATATTTTGAAAAACAAAAAGCTATTATTATTAAAATAAATAAATAAATGAAAAGTATGCCTTTTAAATTATAGAAGACATAGAAGGAAAAGATCTTATTAATCATTTAATGTAAATGAATGACCTCAAGCTAATTGACTTCACCAAAATGAAAATTGCATATTTCTTCAATTTATAGAATTTTCTCTAATTATATCAAAATGTCATTTGGGTTTGATTTTGTGTGAATTTCTTAACAGATTCTATAGAAATATAGAGGCTAAATTATCTTACTTTGAATCTAGAATTTTCAATGAACCAGTGGATACAAGCAACACATATAAACATGTTGGTCTTTCAGACAAGATATATTGGGTAAAAAGATATCAAAAGGAATGTGTCAAGAAATTTGTCTATGTTCTGAAATTAAAGCTGCGAACACATTTAAAGCAATCAACACCTATATGATACTACTCTCAATGAATAATTTCTGAACTGCAAAATGGACCATAGCAGATTTGGAAAGTATTCTAATAACATCCCAACAATTTTATTTTAGGATCTGCCACTGTAACACAACAATGGAAAGACCATTTCTGCAAAAGGAGAAAGAGGACTGGCAGATGTTCTTAGAGCAAAAAATAAACAGTTCAAAAATTTACAGGAATACTTTTGGAACAAACAGATATTACTTCACCAAATAATAATAAATGCAGATTCAACAAGTGCAAGTCATTGAGTTTATCAAATGGAAACAAATGTGGTTTGTGCTAATAAAACATCTGAGATCCATGAATACAATTAAAAAGCCTTCTCCATGTTGCCAGAAATTACAGAAGGATTACCCTTAAGGGACTAGGTTTTAAGGATGGCTGTATATTAGATGATGACAGTGGTGGAAACCATGCAGCATATTGTTGTAAATTTTTAAAAAATTAAAATTTAACAAATATCTAGTGAAACATGACCTGAGGGCCAGAAGTTAGCAATTTTTCATGGACTAACATGACACATTCTCAGACTTATATACATTCTGGACAATTTGATAAATAAAGTACAGTGGAATGGCATGCCTTGTTGTTCACAATTGCCCAACAAAAAATAATCCACAAAATCCAAAAAAGCTGAAGAACAATATTTTTAGCAGATGTCACTATATTAAGTGTTCATATTCTTCAGACTTCTTGGAATGTATAGCTTTGAAATACAAAAATCAAGCAAAAGGAATTAAAATCATGTGTTAATAAAATATCATTTCCAATTAGCCTAGGTACTACTAGAGTTTTACCAAGAATGTTTCTAATGAACATAAAGAGAATGCATTTACATTCTAGTAGCTTAATTCATTCACAAAAAGCAGTTATTTTCTTCACTTAGGCAATAGTCCATGAAATATAAAAAACAAACAATTAATAGCAGAATGATGACTTGCCCCAGCATTTTTTTCTATCTGAACTCCATTGAGCAAGTTGAAAATGACTTTGATAATAATTTTAAACTTTTGACAAACTCTATTAAAACATAGAAAATGAGATAATAACATTAATATCAGAGGGATAATGATGATAATACTAATAAGTAACAGTCACATAGCACTTTAACATTTACAAAGTACTTTGCACATTATCTCAACATGTATATGTGTGTGTGTGTGGTATATTTATTTTTAAATAGAGCTTTCTCTGGGCAAAACTGTGTCTTATAGCTCATTCTTTTATGGCCATTGCCCTCAGTGCTCAGCAGCCTTATTTGCAAAGTACATTTGGCCTCCTCTATCAAGGCAACACACTGTATTTTGGATCCTAGAGAACCATACATATAGAGTTACACTGACAATTTCTCCATTAAAGTTTTTCTAGCTCATTCTTTTCATGTCCTGCTAAATGATAGATGACAATTAATTAATCTGATAATCTAACCTATCCTGATATATTACTACTACTACTACTACTACTAATAGCAGAGTCAAAATGGTTGAGTAGAGGCAGCAACCCAGATGAATTCTCTTAATATTCCCCTCCAAAAAACTTCTCAAATCAAATTTTAGAGTGGCAGAGCCAACAAAAGAATAGGATGAGATACTTTTCCAGCTAAAACAACTTAGGAGGGTGACAGGAGAGGTCTGTGACAGAGGGGGATGAAGGTGGGTCTTACCCAGAGCAAGGTAGCAGCACATGATTTTGGAGTAGCCAAAATAGCACAGCAACAGCAGTAGGGTCAGCAGAATCTTTAAAATTCAGCCCAAAGAATGAAAGGGGATAAGACAACTGGCTAGAGATTATAGGAAAGCCTTTGCTGGCATTGGTGGACACTGGTATGAATTGATACCTTTATCATATATTAGTACTTCTGGGTCACAGTTACAGATACAGAGTGTTTCTAATCAGCCACAAAGGAGCAGGGGACTTAGTCACAGTTTCAGGGCCAAAAGGAGCAGCACTAGTGTTTGTGGTTATAGGGGAGCTGGAAGACCTTACTGGGTAAAGATCAAAACACACACACAAAAAAAAAAAATAATGGCCACACCTCTCCCTATACCAGTCCTCCTTGAAAGTACTGAAAACTTTCAGATCTCCAAAACTAATGTTGAAAATAGCAGCACAAAAATGTATGAAGCTTGGGATAGGGCACCCACATCCCCAGGTTAATAGAGCCCAATTTTAGCACAAAGTTCAAAGCCAAGAAATAGGCTGGGAAAATGAGCAAACATCCACAACAAAAAGAAAACTTGACCATAAAAAAAGAAATAGAGAAACAAACAAAAACTACGTTGACAGGGAAGACCAATACATAAACTCAAAAAAAAGATAACAATGTAAAAACAGCCACCACCACCCCCCCCAAAAAAAAAAAAGATGCAAAGAAAAATGCCAATTGGATCCAAACACAACAAGAATTTCTTGAAGTGTTAAACAGGGAAGAGTAGTAGAGAGAAAATTGTGGAAAGAAATGAGAATAATGCAAGGACTGTGAAAACGAGGAGTAAAAGCTTAGTTAAAAAGTAAAACAAAATATTGAAGAAAATAACATCTTAAAAAATACAATAGGCCTAATAGTAAAAGAGTTACAAAAATTCACTGAAGAAAAGAACTACTTGTAAAGCAGAATTGGCCAAATAGAAAAAAAAAAAAGATACAAAATTTCATGGATGAAAAGACAAGCACAAAATTAAAATGAAGGGCTAGAGTAGAATCTATTATGCTTCAGCACAGCTTTAAAAAAAAGGCATGATTAACAATTGTGAGCTCAGACAAAGCAAAAGCAGACATAGACCTAATTAAAAGAAATTATCAGGGAAACTACATTTTAAGAAACGTTCTCAAAGACAATAAAGTAATATCAAAAGTTTACAGTAAATTTTTCCAATAAAGGCTTCATTTCTTAACTGTCTAGACAACAAGAGAGACTATATGGGAAAAAAAATTATAGCAGCTCTTTTTGCAGTTTCAAAGAATTGAAAACTAAAGGAGTGCTCATCAATTAAGGATGACTGAACAACTTGTGACATATGATTTTAATGGATATAAGAAATAACTAGGTGGAAAATTTTCAAGCCAAAAAACAAAACAAAACAAAACAAACCACAACAATGTGGCAAGAATTATATGAACTGGATACAAAATGAAGTAAGAACTGACAGATTATTATGCATAGTAACAACAATGTTATAATGATGATCAACTGTAAAACTGTAAAACTCTGTTCAATAAAATTATGAAGAAAAAAATGCTATTTGCCTCCAGAGAGAAAATTGATGAACTTTGAATACAAATTGAAATATAATTTTCTTGCTTTTTTGTGATATGACTAATGTGGAAATATGTTTTGCATGATTTCACAGGTATATTGATATCTTGTTGCTTACTTTCTCAGTAGTAGTGAGAGGGAGAAAATTTGGAACTACATTTAAAAAGAAAAGAATGATCAAATAAATAAATAAATTTAAAAGAAAAATAATAATAAAGCTAACTCAATTTAGATAGTGATTTATAGTTTCCAAATGCTTTCTCACATTTAACCTGAAGTATATAGTAGAAATATTCTTATCCAGGTTTTATAGATAAAGAAACTGAGGCTTAGAGAGATTAAATTACTTTTCTAACGTTATATAGCTAATATACTCTAAAATCCTATATAAATAAAATAACATTTCCTATAATGTTAGAAAGTAATTTAGCTCACACGCAAAACTATGTCTTTTACTTCAATGATCAACATACTTTTTACTATTCCATTTATGTGTTCCTCCTCTTAGGGGTCTTCTAGAAATAAAGTCTCAAGCCAAGATGAGAAACTCCACTGGTTGGAACATCAGACTATAAAACATTTATTTCAAGTAAGGTCTGACTCCCTTTTGTAACAACAACAACAACAACAAAAACAAAAACAAAAACAGTCAGAATAAAAACGTTTGCAATGCACAGTGATGCATTTGAGCCATCTGCTCTATGTTTGTGATTAATTTCTTCATCATATTACAAATTGTCACTAGTCAAAGTAGTTCTCTTCCTCAGAGGGTTGGAGACAGAATGGGTTGGCCTCTAATCATTCTTTATAAAATCCCTCAGGAGCAGGAAATAAACCATGAAAAACAGAGAGTCAAACCCCATGTAAACAATCACACAAAACTGCCAGTGTGTCTATTGGTGTTCAGTGATCTTCACAAAGACAACAGGACAATAATTATGATCGAGAAGCAGTAATTATGACAATTACATTTAATTGAGGTAATTATGGCAACATATAAATGAGAATCCTTCTTACTTCTTCTATTTAATACTCATGCAATTCAAAAGGTAAAACAAACACATAGCCCCAGTCTTTTCCTATAGGAGAATTGGGAGGTGCAGACTGTAGCAAGGATATAAGTGCTTATTCCAATCAACTTGGAGTGGAAAATGCCATCCAGATCAGAGAGAGAGAACTATGGCAACTGAATATGGATCAAATCATAGTATTTTCACATTCTTTGTTTTTTTCTACCTCCCTCTCTTCCTCTCTCCTTTTCTTCCTTCCTTCCTTTTTTTTCTTTCTCAAGTATTTTTTTAATTTTTGGTCTGATTTTTCTTGTACAATAACAAATATGGAAATATGTTTAAAAGAATTGCACATTTTTGACCTATATCAGATTGCATACTATTTGGGGAGGAGGAACTTAAAGAAGGAAGGGAGAAAAATTTGGAACACAAATTATAAAAGCATGGATCTTTTCCAACTGGACAGAAAATCTAAGGAAATCCTCACTGGTAATTGATGCTCTGCCACCAAGAATGATTCTGTCCCTAGGTCAGTCATAGCAGTAAGAAATTACTCTAACTGGATTGAACCAATAGTATAATATTGATTAAAGGAGTGTTGCAATTAACACATTTATCTACAAGTATCTACACTGATACCTATGATGCCTAATTTTTCTCCAGTTGCAATAAAAATGCTACCTCCATATGTTCCTCTTCCTCTCTCTCTCTTTACAAAATGTGTAGTATTGCACTACCGGAACAGGGAGGGAATACCAAGATGGAGTTCAGAAAGCTCTAAGTAATACCTCCAGAAAGAAGCATCACCAGAGTTGAACTATTTCAAAAGGTATGAGTACAGTTGTTTAGTGATTTGTGTTGATAAACTATCTACTTTGTTACAACTTCAAAGTTTGGGAGGTTGTAAGGGGAAGAAAAGGAGCAGCTGTGATCTGTCAATCCTGGATATTCTACTAATTTCCTAGTATCTTGGGAGTTTACCCAGCCTGGTTGTTGCAGAATAGCCCAGTACTCTGCATAATTAACATATTTTTGCATACAAGGAGAAGAGGGGAGGTGAGAATGGAGCTGAATATGGATCTTAGTTTAATATTAAAGAAATAATAACACTAAATTATGAGTTTATTTAAATGCACCTTCACTTTTCAGAATCATTTATCAAGTTATAAATTCATAAATAGGAAGTATGAATTAAAAGAACCTTAGAGGTCATCTAATATAGATGTCTCATTTTACATATGAGAAAACTGAAGCCAGAAGTAATTGAGTGACACATATAATCATATAACAAGGTATTGACAGACATAAAACTAGAAATGTTTAATTCTTAATTTCTCTTTTCCCCCTCTTCATTCAGACTCAAAATCTTGATATTATCTACAAACAACACTCCCTTGTTTTTTTTAACTTTTTAATTTAACTGATTGTTTTACTTAATTATTCTAAAAAATTCAGAACCAAATGCCAATCTTGTAGTAATTCAAAGAATAGAAAAGCTATATCTTGTCATTTTCTCTCCTCCTGATACATTTTTTCATTCTTAAGCATCTTTGTTGTGCCTCATATTTTCCATAAGACATCTGAAAGCAGAATTATTTTTGTGAGTTACTTCAGATTCTTTCCCTTTTTATTTTATTTTTATTCTGAATTTAAATGCCAATTAAAACAAACATTCCTATATATATATATATATCATTGAACAGGAAAATATTGTATCTTCAAGGTCTTTCCTTTAGTGCTTTTCTTGTCTACATCATCTTACATATCCATTCATCCCCTTTAAATGCTTTGAAATCCAACCAAAACAATGTATGTAATAAAATCCCTCTCACTTACCTCTTAATTCTGAGCCTTCTTCCACATTTTGTTTTATTCTTGGAATAAATCTCCTATAAAACATATACTAAACTTAGAGAGTATATAGAGCTTCCAAAGTTTGCTTTCTTTGTGAAGCCATCTATGGATAAAACAATAAATTTCTAGAATCCTAGTGTCATGTTTGGACTATTGTGTATAGTAAGTGTTTAATAAAATTTGTTGAATTTATTAGACAAAAGAAAATAATCTAACAAAAAAAAGAATAATGAAAAGATATGAGAATCCTACTGAGACTATTCAAATATAATCTATTTAATCAAACAGTTGATACTAAAAATGGGGGGTAGAGGGAAATTAACAGCTATTGATACAAAATACTGCCATTACCTATAAAATTAACTAATGATAATCAATCACCATAACAGGGAGTCTAAAAGATTAAAAGAAATCATCTTAGGAAACAAACCAAAAAATATCAAAGTCTACTACTGGTTTAGAACATAAACTTATTTTGTCATCTTTTGGAGGAGATAAAAGGTTATAAGTAGCATTGACTCATAAAATAGTTAAGACCAAGGGAAAAAAGAAGTTTACAGAAAGTTTGTCAAGAGACTCAAACCAAATGACAAAGAAATCTTGAAACCATTTTAGGGTGAACTGGAAAGACAGCAAATAGTTGAAGAATGGGAAAGTATCTCTAAAGACTTTTATTAGAAATTCTTTTCACTACTAATGATAATGGAACCATTATTCTGGACTCTAACACAAGTCTATGCTATGGAAATGTCACTGAAGACATATGAGAATAAGCATTTATAATAAACCATGTAAAAGAGAGAGAAATTTTTGAGAGCACTGAGAGATTAGTTTTCAAGATATCTAAAAAAGGTAAAAATAACAAATACTTAGGAAAAAAATCTCAAACTTCATCACTATTCTATCTCTTCCATGGAAAGCTCAAATTCCTAAGGATATGTGTTTTTTATTTATTTTAACTTTGTGTCCCATTGTTCAGAACTGAACTTCCAAAGATGAGCAGCTAGGAATTTGAGAAAGTTGTTCTTTTGCCTTAAATGTTCACTTTTTTTGTATCTAAGTTTTAACATGTGACAAAAATATTGACTAATATAAGCCTAAACTATTTGTTGAATTTCTTATTCAGATCTAGAGATAAGAAAGGAGAAAAATAGAAAAATGGATTTCTCTATTTAGACAGGAGAGGTTATTTGTTCAATAGAAGCTGAACCAAGAGGTCAGCCACTAGAGAGGGGCAAAGGAGCAAAGGAGGGAACCAGTAGTCGGCTGATTTTGCACATCTTGCCAAAGATCTGAAACCAACATGCTCCTAATAAAAACATAATCCAATAGAGTCCCCAAAATAAGGAACCAAAGGAACTATTCTCTCTGGAGAGACAGATTGCCTTGAAAAGCAAATTTTGCTGAGATGAAGGGATGAGTTGCTTGGGAAGTGGCACGTGGGCAAAAACAGAGTGAAGGAAGTTTCCCAGATACATAAAGTCAGGTTCCTAACTTCATAGCCCTGATTGTTGTTGTTGTTTCACAAGCACCACTCAGTTGTAATACAAAACTTAAAATAAGGAAATATATGCATGCTTATCAGAATTAATTAGCTAGGTGACACAGCCAATAATGCTCTAGCTCAGGAATCAGGAAAGGCCTGAGTTCAAATGTGGCCTCAGATATTTAGTAGTTTTGTCATCCTGAGTGAATCAATAACTTCTATCTCAGTTTCCTCATGTATAAAATAATGGTAATTATAGCACCTCCCTACTAGAGTTGTTGTGAGGAAAAAATAAGATATTTATAAAATGTTTGGCAAAATTTAAAGTGCTATATAATGCTATGTATTATTATTTTTAGCCCATAAAGGTGATTCCCCAATATACAGATAAATGAAAAATGAATGAATGACAAAGACAAACATTAAAGGATTACCATGTGTCAGATGCTATGATATTTCATGTTCCACAAATAAACACCTTGAAGTCCTACCACTTTAGAAGTTGGTTTTGATTTTCCTTTAAATAGGGCTAACTTCTAAGTCCTTGTATGCATTTTGTCACTCTCTCTATACCCCAAACCTTTTATTCTCAGAGATTTTCAAACTCATGTTCAAGACCCTTCTGATATTGCTACTACATAATTCTTCTACTTCAAGTCCAGCAAGGCCTTTTTACCATATATCAGATGTGCTGCTCTGGAGAGGCACATACAAGCAAGCAAGACAAGTCCTGTCCTTAAGGAGCCTGGGAAAGGCAATACACAAAGGGGAATGGTATCTTGGGAAGAATATTTAGGAAAGGAAAGACTGAGGGATAGGAAAAAAGAAAGAAAGGGAAGGAGGAAAGAAAGGAGGGATGGAGGGAAGAAGAAAGAAAGATAGGGAGGGAGAGGAGAGAAGAGGGAAGGAGAGTGGGAAGGAAGGAGGGAGAGAGGAATAGAAGGATGGAGAGAAGGAGGGAAAAGGGAGAGAATGAAGGTAGGAGGAAGAGAGGGAGGGAAGGGAGAGAGCAAGGAAAGAAGGAAACCTTTCCTGACTCTTTTATTCCACTATTATCCACTTCAGGGTCAAGTTTCCTAAAAAAATTAATCTGTACACTAAGCTTCCATTTCTTCATTAACTATTATCTTCTCTATTCATTTCAAATTGGCCTCCATCTCCACTATGTAACTGAAACTTCTTGTGCAAAGATCAATAATGACCTCCAAAACGCACATACTTTTTTTGTCAATCCTTGTCTTTTTTGTTCTTTCTGCAGAATTTTGACAGTATTAATTTCTCTGTTCTTTTGGAAACCTCCTCTCTTGGCTTCTGTAATCTAGCTTGCTTTTACTCCTTCTCCAATCATCCTTTCTGTTTCTCTTGTTGACTTTACCATCCTACTTTTAAACTGATTTACTTCCAAATATTTTATGGTTAGCCTTTATCTCTTGCTTTGGCAATTTCAACCACACCCATGGCCTCTACAATGGAGATTAAAATTGTCCAACTTACAAAAGCTCTGAGGCAGAGCTCTGAGCTAATGGTATTTTATTAAAGGGGCCATGGAACCTTCTAAGGAAATAGACTTCAAATCTTCTTCATGATCTAAGATGATCCCTCCTTCTAGGGCCTTATCTTTATAGGGTTGATATCAGATTTATTATCTAGATATTCCAAAGCAACTATATATTTTTTAATTAATCAATTAATTTATTTACAAAGCATATGCATGAGTAATTTTTCCAACATTGACCCTTGCAAAACTTTTTATTCCAACTTTTCCCCCTTCACCCCACCCCCTCCCCTAGCTGGTAGGTAGTCCAATACATGCTAAATATGTTGAAATACATGTTAAATCAAATATATGTATACATATATATACAGTTATCTTGCTGCACAAGAAAAATCAGATCAAGAAAAAAAGAAAAGAAAAAATGAGAAAGAAAACAATATGCAAGCAAATAACAACAGAGAGAGTGAGAATGCTATGTAGTGTTCTGTTATGGGCCAGAACTCTTATACTTAAAACAAGGATTCTTACAAGATGCTAACTAAGTGGAATTAATAAGACAACAGTTATCTAGTTTAGCATGATGATTAATAGTTCTCTAGTTCAGTACATGTACTTAATACGTAATATAGTTCTACAAGATTCACATCTACGATGATGTAATTATAATGGAATATATAACAGCCAGCAATGACTGAGAGACAGATTCATTCCATCAGCCACCTTTGTGGTGGCTGGTGGTTGAAGCACAAGCCCTTGGACTCAGAGAGATTCACTTCATCTCACACCACCATGGTGGCTGGCCTCCTGCACTTCCCCCACTAAGATCAAGGCGGGTCTGAAAGGCTCTCCAGAAAGCTGCCCAGTCCCAGGCAAGGAGACAATAAAGATATCTTTTTTAAGATCTCTTTGGGATATAATCCCAGTAAAAACACTGTTGGATCAAAGAGTATACACAGTTTGATAACTTTTTGAGCATAGTTAGTTCCAAACTGCTCTCCAGAATGGTGGGATCTGTTCATAGTTCCAACAACAATGTATTAGTGTCCTAGTTTTCCCACATCCCCTGCAACATTTGTCATTATCTTTTCCTGTCATTTTAGCCAATCTGACAGGTGTGTAATGGTATCTCAGAGTTGTCTTAATTTGCATTTTTCTGTTCAATAGTGATTTGGAGGACCTTTTCATGTGATTACACATAGTTTTAATTTCTTCATCTGTAAATTGTCTGTTCATATCCTTTGACCATTTATCAATTGGAGAATGGCTTGAACCATTGTAAATTTGAATCAATTCACTATATATTTTAGAAATGAGGCCTTAATCAGATCCTTTGGATATAAAAAGGGTTTTCCCAGTTTATTGTTCTCTTTTAATTTTATTTGTGTTAGTTTTATTAATATAAAAACTTTTTAACTTGATATAATCAAAATTATCTATTTTATGATCAATAATGCTCTCTAATTCTTTGTCAGAAATTCCTTCCTCCTCCCCAAATCTGAAGGTAAACTATCCCATTTTGTTCTTCTAATTTGTTTATAATATCATTCTTTATATCTAGATTATGAACCTATTTCAACCTTATCTTGGTATATGGTATTAGGTGTGGGTCTATGCCTACTTTCAGCCATACTAGTTTTTAATTTTCCCAGCAGTTTTTGTTAAATAGTACATTCTTATCCCAAAAGCTGGGGCCTTTGAATTTGTCAAATACTAGATTGCTATGATCACTGACTATTTTGTTCTGTGAACCTAACCTGTTCCACTGATTGACTTCTCTATTTCATAGCCAGTACCAAATGATTTTGATGACCGCTGCTTTATAATATATTTTAGATCTGGTACAGCTAGGCCATCTTCATTTGATTTTCTCTTCATTAATTCCTTTGAAATTCTGGATCTTTTGTTCTTCCAAGTAAATTTATTGCTATTTTTTCTAGGTCAGTAAAATAGTTTCTTTGGAATTTGATTGGTATAGCACTAAATAAATAAATTAGTTTAGGGAGCATTGTCATCTTTTTTATATTCACTTGACCTATCCAAGAGTGTTTGATATTTTTCCATTTGCTTAGATCTGACTTTATTTATGTGGAAAATGTTTTGTAGTTTTGCTCATATAGTTCCTGACTTTCCTTTGGCAGATGGATTCCCAAATATTTTATACTATCAACAATTATTTTAATTGTAATTTCTCTCTGTATCTCTTGCTGTTGGATTTTGTTATTGGTATATAAAAATGCTGATGATTTATGTGGATTTATTTTGTATCCTGCAACTTTGCTAAAGTTGTAGATTATTTCTAATAGCTTTTTAGTTGATTCTCTGGGGTATAACTCTAAATATAACACCATATCATCTGCAAAGAGTGATAATTTGAGTATCCTCATTACCTACTCTAATTCCTTTAATCTCTTTTTCATCTCTTATTGCCAAAGCTAGCATTTCTAATACAATATTGAATAGTAATGGTGATAGTGGGCAATCTCATTTCACCCCTGATCTTATTGGGAATGGTTCTAGTTTATCCTCATTACATATGATGCTTACTGATAATTTTAAACAGATGCTACTGACTGTTTTAAGGAAAATTCCATTAATTCCTATACTCTTATTTTTTAATAGGAATGGGTGTTGGATTTTATCAAATGCTTTTTCTGCATCATTGAGATAATCATTTGGTTTTTGTTAATTTGGTCATTGATATAGTCAATTATGCTAATAGTTTTCCTAATATTGAATCACACCTGCATTCCTTGTACAAATCATACTTGGTCATGGTGCATTATGCAGGAGATGATTTTCTGTAATCTCTTTGCTAATATTTTATTTAAGATTTTTGCATCAATATTCATAAGGGAGAAAAGGTCAATAATTTTCTTTCTCTGTTTTCATCCTAACTGGTATCAGTACCATGTCTGTGTCATAAAAGGAATTTGGTAGGAGTCCTTCATTCCCTATTTTTTCAAAAAGTTTATATAGTATTGGAATTAATTGTTCTTTAAATGTTTGGTAGAATTCACATGTAAATCCATCTGGTCCTGGGGATTTTTTCTTAGGGAGTTGATTAATAGCATCTTCTATTTCTTTTTCTAAAATGGAATTATTGAAGTAATTTATTCTTCTGTTAATCTGGGCAACCTATATTTTAGTAGGTATTTCTCCATTTCACTCAGGTTGTCAAATTTATTGGCATAAAGTTGGGCAAAGTAACTCCTAATAATTGCTCTAGTTTCCTTTTCATTGGTGGATAGTTCTCTCTTTTTGTTTTTGAGACTAACAATTTGATTTTCCCCTTTCCTTTTTTCTAATCAAATTAATTAAAAGTTTATTTTTGTTGGTTTTTTCCGTAACACCAACTCTTAGTTTTATTTAATAATTCAATAGTTATTTTAGTTTCAATTTTATTGATCTCTCCTTTTATTTTTAGAATTTCAAGTTTGGTATTTGATTGGGAGTTTTAATTTGCTCTTTTTCTAGCTTTTTTTGTTGCAAGCCCAATTCGTTGGTCTTCTCTTTCTCTATTCTATGCAAGTAACCATCTAGAGATATAAAATTTCCCCTTATTACTGCTTTGGCTGCATCCCACAAATTTTGGTATGTTGTCTCATTATTGTCATTCTCTTAGATGAAATCATTAATTGTGTCCGATTTGCTGTTTCATCCGTTCATTCTTTAGGATGAGAATATTTAACTTCCAATTACTTTTTGGTCTATTTTTTCCTGGCCTTCTATTGAATGTAATTTTATTGCATTGTAATCTGGAAAAAATGCATTTTCTATTTCTGCCTTTCTGCATTTGATTTTGAGGTCTTTTTGTCCTAATATACAGTCAATTTTTGTATAGGTACCATGAACTGCTGACAAGAAAGTGTACACCTTTCTATCTCCATTCAGTCTTCTCTAAAAATCTATCATACCTAACTCTTCTAGTATTCTATTTACCTCTTTAACTTCTTTCTTACTTATTTTGTGGTTTGATTTATCTAGTTCTGAGAGAGTAATGTTGAGGTCTCCCAATATTATAATTTTGCTGTCTATTTCTCTCCTTTAGGAATTTCCATGCTATAATACTTTGTGCATATATATTTAGTGTTGATATTGCTTCATTATCAATGGTGCCCTTTAGCACAATATAATTTCCTTCCTTATCTCTTTTAATTAGATCAATTTTTGCTTTTGCTTGATCTGAGATCAGAATGGCTATCCCTACTTTTTTTTTTTTTTACTTCACCTGAAGCATGATAGATTCTGCTTCAGTCTTTTACCTTTACTCTATATGTATCTTTTGGCTTTAAATGTGTTTCTTGTAAACAACATGTAGGATTCTGGCTTTTAATCCTGTCTGCTATCTGCTTCTGCTTTATGAGATAGTTCACCCCATTCACATTTACAGTTAAAACTATTAATTCTGCATTTCCTGCCATCTTATTAACCCCAAGTTATCTTTTCTCTTTCCTTTTCCCCTTTCCCTCCTTCCCAGTATTTTACTTATGAACACTACTTGCCTCAAGCAGTTCTCCCCCTTTAAAGATCCTCCCTCTTTTTTATATCTTTCCCTTACTATTTCTCTTTTCCCTTCTACCCCTTCCCTTTTCCCCTTTCCCCTCCCCTCCCACTTTTCTATAAGATGAGAGATGTTTCTCAGTGAAACCAAATATAGCTAATATTCTTCCTTTGGGCCAAATCTGATGAGAGTAAGATTGACACAATATTTGTCACCCTCCCTTCTTTCCCTCAATTATAATAGGTTTTCTTTACCTTTTCCTGAGATGTAATTTCCCTCATTTTACCTCCACTTTCTCTCTTTTTTCTATTATAATTCCCTTTCTACCTCAATTCTTTTTTATATTTTAAAATATTTATAAATATTTTATATTTAAAATATATTTTATATATTATATATATAATCAGATTATACATGTACTCTCTGTGTATGCTCATAACAGAAATACAGTTCTCAAGTTTTTTTTTTTTCTTTTTACCTTTTTGTGCTTCTCTTGAGTTCTATATTTGGAGGTCAAATTTTTTGTTTAGCTCTGGTCTTTCCATCAAAAATAAATGAAATCCACCAGTTTCATTGAATGTCCATCTTCTTCCCTGAAAGAAAATGCTCAGTTTAGCCAAGTAGTTTATTCTTGGCTGCATGCCAAGTTCCTTCACCTTTCAGAATATCAGATTCCAGGACCTTCAATCCTTTAAAGTGGAAGCTGCTAGGTCCTGAGTAATCCTTATTGTGGCTTCTTGGTATTTGAATTTTTCTTTCTGGCTGCTTGTAATATTTTTTTCCTTTCTGAAATTTAGCCACAGTATCCCTTGGGGTTTTAATTTTGGGGTCTCTTTCAGGCACTGTTTGGTGAATTCTTTCAATGGTCATTTTACCTTCTGATTCTATGATATTCGGGCAGTTCTCTTTAATGATTTCCTGAAAGATTGTGTCTAGGCTCTTTTTTTTTTTCATCATGTATTTCAGAGAATCCAATAATCCTTAAATTGTCTCTCCTAGAACTATTTTCCAGGTTGGTTGTTTTCCCAATTTGATATTTTACCTTTTTTTTTCTGGTTTTGCTTGACTGTTGCTGTCTCATTGAGTCAATCATTTCCATTTGTTCAGTTCTGAATTTTAGTGAATTGTTTTCTTCATTTACTTTTTTTTTAACTTCTTTTTGTATTTGTCCAATTGAATTTTAAATTAGTTGCTTTGATCTATGGAATTTTTTTTCATTTCACAAGTTCTGTGTTTTAAGGAGTTCTTTTCTTTTTCTGTTTCACAAATTCTGTTTTTCTGGGAATTGTTTTCTTTTTCCATTTTATCAAACCTATCTTTTAATGAGTTATATGCCTTTTCCAAATCCTTTTGCAAAGTTTTCATTTCCTTTCCCCATTTTTCTTTTAATTCTCTTTTTAGATCTTTTTAATTTTTTCCAGGAGAGCCTTGTGTGAGAGGGATCAGGTTATATCACCTTTTGAAGCTTCATCTAGAGACAATCTGCCTTTAGTCTCCTCAGGGTTTGAAGTCTATTCTTCTCTTTCACCATAAAAGATTTCTATCATCAGAGTCCTCTTTTCTTTATTACTCATTTAAAAAGAAAAAAAAAAAAGTTAAGGTCTTCATTGGGGGGGGGGGGGAGGGCAAGGGGGGGATTCCAAATGATCCCTAGGCTGGGTCACTGCTGATTCCCTCCTGGTTCTGGGTGGGTGTGGCCAGGTCCTGTGAGATTCTGGCATTTGGGCATTCACTATTGATCTTTTTTGTTTGTGTTGGATGTTTTCTAACTTCTCTGAAGATCTACTGGCTTGCAAGCAGGGCAGAGTGGCCAACACTTCTGTAGATTCCTATAGATTCCTACCTGTAGATTCTCTGCCCTGGGTCTGTACCACCCAGAAGAGTCCATACCACCTGCAGAATTCATACCATCTGCAGAGACTGCACCACCCTGGGACTCCGCACTGTCTGCGCTGGTATTTGTGCTCAGCTGCTTGTGCTTGGCTGCCTTCCTCACATTTCCAATTGAAACAGACCTTTTCTGGCAATCTTTGAAGTTATCTTCTATTGGTAATTTGCTGCACTCCCAATATTTATGGATTCTGCCAGTCCAGAACTAATTCAGAGGCTGAATTTGCTAATTAGTTGAGAATAGTAGGAGAAGGTAAGAAAGAAGCATGTGTCCTCTTCACCATCTTGGATCTGCCCTTATTAAAATAATTATTAGCAATCATTGCCTTTTGTAGAAACATAATGAACTGATTAATACTGACTAGAGTTTGATTAGGAGTCCTCAATTAATCATGTTTCTCACCTCCTCAAATATGACATCTAACTTTTTATCTATGTGTCTCTCTTCTAAGCTTTAGACTTGCGGCCTGAACTGGTTGGAGCACAATTTCCATTAAGTTGTTAATAATTTTTAAAAGGTGAAAAATTAAAATTATTTTTTATCCAAAACCTGTTATTCCTCTCATTACACTACTCTATCAGTGGCACTTATATTCATTTAGTCTTGAATGTTCAAAGCACTGCCCTTCATATCCAATCAGTTCACAAATTAGTCAAAATGAATTTATTCAATGCTTACTATGTACCAAGTACTGTTAAGCACCAGGGATACAAAGAAAAGCCAAAAACAATTGTTATCCTCAAAGAACTTATTTTCAACAGATATATGACTGGATACATAAAAGATACATAGAAATTAGATGAAAGGTAATATCAGAGAGAAGGGACTAGAAGACAGGGATCCTGGGAAAACTAGCCCTTCTGCAAAAATTACTTGAACTCATTCATGAAGGAAGATATAAATTCTAAAAGATGGAGATGTTCTATAGATTGTACTTCCCCAGTATCTCTCTGGCATCCTCCACCCCCTCCCTATTGTCACAGCCACCACCTTAGTGCTAGATTTTTGGCCACTTGCCTGAACTATTTCACCAGTCTCCTAACAGAGCTAACTCTACATTCTCCTCCTCCAGATCACCAACAGCATTAAGCAAAGACCTAATCCTGTTACTACTCTGTTGTAAACTTCCTAATGTCTTCCAAGTTTAATGGTCACCAAGTTCAATTTTTGATTCCTAGAGTTTTAGGCTCTCCCCTATGTTACTAACTTTTCCACCTTATCTCATACTCTTCATTTACTCTATGATCTTGCCATGTTGAACTATTCCTTATAACAAAACATTCTCTTCATTCACACAGTTCTCTGAACTTGAAATGCCCTGTTCCTACTATTCCTACTAGCCACATTGCTGTTGGCTAGGGCTTATTTAGCCCAATCGGGTGATTCAGGTTCAGTATTAGAATTCAATCATTAGGAATTAAGCCTCTAGGTGGGTTAATAGACAGAGAACTAAGGCTGAGTTCAAGTCCAGTCACATACCTGTGTGACAATAGACAAGTCATTTAACCTCTGTCTGCCTCAGTTTCCTTATCTGTAAAATAGGGAAATATAATAGCAACTACCTTCCAGGATTGTTGAGAAAGTTGTTGAGAAGTGAGATGATATTTGTAAAGCACTTTGTAAAACTTAAAACACTATGTAAACACTAACTATTATTAATGAGACATATGCCATTTAGAGACCACTGAACAGCCTACAAAATGAAATATACTAAGCCGTAGCATGCTAAGCAACAAGAATACAACACTGAGTGATTTTAGGCATGGCTTGCCTGCCTGTGGGTGGACAATATTAGCAGAACAGTCATCTGGATCAAAACTAAAGGAAGAACACCTCACTCATGTATTGGCTTTTATACTTGGATGACCAAGAAATGATTTCACTGATTCAAACCGTGGTCCCTGGTTCAATCAATTCTGGAAGGTAGTTTCAGTGCCTTTAAGGAAAAACTAATCTACCCTACATGTGGCTCCTATGACATATCTATCCCATGAAATCTTCCCTGATTCTTCCCTGTCAGTTATAGTCCTCTCTTCACCTACCTCCACCCCTAAATCTCACATAGCACTTTGAATCTTTCTTGTATATTTATCAGATACCCTTTTATTTAGCATGTTTTTGTGATATTTTACATTATGTAGATACACACACATAGTTAAAGATATAAAGATATATTCATGTATATCTATATGTGTCTGTGTATATATGTGTGTGTATCTATATAATGTGTTTTTTGTGTGTTCCTTAGTAAAATCCTTGAAGACAGGTATAGAGTCTTAGCTAAACTCTCTCTATCTTCCCCTGCACAATGCTTTGCAGAGAATAAACACTTAATATTAATATTCAGTTTATCAAAGTCATACTTATCATAGAGCTAGAAGTCAAACCCATTCATTTTCCAGTGCTTAGCACAGTGCCTGGCACACAGTAGGTACTGCATACATGTTTTTTATTGATTTCATAGTTAAGGAAACTGAGCTTGAGGTTAAATTTCTTGCCCACATCCCACAAGTTGCATACACTTTTGAACCAAAATCCTCTAAATCCAGTGGTCTTTCCACTATCTCATGCTGAACTGAATTGAGTTGAGTTGGAGGGAAGGAAAGAAGGGTAAGGAAAAACCAATTATTAATTGCCTTCTATGTGCCACATACTATGCTAAGTGCTTTACAAATATCACCAATTGAGATGTTAGGCAAGTCTCTTAACCTCTCTCTGCCTCAGTTTTCCCAAGTATAAAATGGTAATAATAATAAAATAATAATAGCAGCACCTACCTACCAGGAGTGTTGTGAAAATCAAATGAGATAATCAATGTAAAATGCTTAGCACAGAGCCTAGCACACAGTAAGTACTTAATAAATGCCTGTTCCCTTTCCCCAGACTTCTGACTTCTGTAGCACACTAGATGGTATAATCATTTTACAGAGGAAGAATCTGATGCTCAGAGAAAGTATGCCTCACCCAGGTTCACACATTAGTAGTTTTATTATTTCTTTATTTGTTATTAGTTTTATTTTTCTATTTCTGTCCCCAGGATCTAGCCAAGAATCCAAAATACTTCATAAATATAGGGTATTCCAAAAGTCTTAGCTTTTAAACCTGAAAACTGAACTGAGACTTTTGTGATGCCTGTACTTATCAATTGATTGATACTACAAATAGAATTTGAACTAAAATATTCCAGATTACAAATTTTACAAGTCTATCCACAGGTTCAAAGTTTTCATTTTTACAAATAAGGAAACTATTTAGAAAGATGCAACGACTTGCCTAGGGTGACATACGTTATAATTAGTACTCCTTCCTTTCAAAGATTGAGGTGAGTCCTAGCAAGGCAAAATACTTGCCAAAGATCAGTATGTTAATGAGTGGCAGAGCCAGCACTAATGTTTAGGTCTCCTGTCTACATTTTCTATACCCCATTCAATATTCTGATTCAAAGCCACCACTGGAAGGACTAAGATCATTGCAAATTACAGGACCATCTCAGTTGGTTGTTGTCCTTTGTTTGTGAAGACAAAAATGACATCACTATGTTAGAATTGAGTTACAGTGTGTCCGACTGGCTGATCAGACCAATACAAGCTTGGAATATTCTGTCACAGGTTGGGACACAAATAATCCTTATGAATATTGGGGGTAAAGAAATAAAGGGTATTTCCAACCACTCTCTGATGAAATAAGAGTATATGATCCACATGCTTCACCAAAGCCTATTCCCTGGATTCCTGGAAAGGTTAAATATCTCTAATACATCACTTTAATCAGTCTCTCAGACCTAGAGCATACTCTTGGCCTTCAAGTCTCAGTCCCTCATTGGATTATGTTGCTCCATCATCTGTTCCTATTTCCTCCTCTGGAGATTTGCCATCAGATCTTCAAAATTGTGCAATACACATACTTGGAACAGTTACAACTCTTTAACTAGTTTCGGTTGTTTTATGATCAATACCTCTTGCCTCAGGCCCTGGGGGGAATTTAAGGCCAAATAAGCATTATGTTTTCATAAACTGTGTATAGCTTCCCTCTTACTTTGATCCCATCTTATAAAGGAAAGCAACCAGGTGGAGTAATTTCCAAACAACAATATTGAGGTTAGCAAGTTTCCATCTCAAAGAAGTGACCACACCAAAGCCTTGGTTCCCAATGGAACCGCCTTTATTGTGATAAATTTGCCAGGAATCCTATTGACTTGAATCTAGCTTTTCCTGAGTAATTTATTTCTTTTATTTCAATAATATGTGATGCCATTTCCTTTTGATGTGCCACAATGCATCCTTAGAAATGAGAAAAGAAAAGGGTAGTGAAGATAGTCAGAAGCTGTCTCCTCAATAAGAAACTTTCTAAGCACAAAATTTCTTCTTTCCAGAGCCAGAACAGCTAGAAAAAAAGACCCAAATTCTGAAAACTCCATTGAAGGCGCAATATGGAGATGTGGATACGCCACTGACTGAAAATATAACCCTTTAGGTGAAGGGTACTTAGCCTTTCTTGTGCCATAGATCTCTTTAACAATCTTTTGGAATTTTGTTTTCTTTCTCATTTCTCTTTTCTTTTTGATCTGATTTTTCTTGTGCAGCATGATAATGTGGGAATATGTATAGAACAATTGCACATGTTTAGCCTATATTGAGAATTACTTGTCGTCTAAGAGAAGGGCTGGGAAAAAGGGAGGGAAAAAATTTGAAACATAAGGTTTTGCAAGGGTGAATATTGAAAATTATCTATGCATATGTTTCAGCTTTTGGAGTCAGTGGATCCTCTCTCAGAATAATGGTTTTAAATGAATAAATTACAATATAAAGGGAAAAAAATCACATTAAAGTATAGTTATCAGATTTTTTTTTTCTAATTCACAGGCTTCAGGTTAAGATCTCCTGTTCCAGAGGAAACATAAGAACTGATTTTTGCTCAGCTACCTCATTAAAGTAGTCAAAATAGTCCATCAGTCAATCAAAAAACAACTAATTAGCTGTAGTCTGCCCTATGTACAGGAAATGAGATAGAAACTGGAGATACAAAGAAAATAGTGAAATGTCCTTAAGAAATTAACATTTTATAGAAGATAACATGTGAACATTTAAATATCTACAAAATAGGTCAGGGTTACCCATTGATTCATTGGATCCATAGAACTGGATATGTGTTCTGGTTCCTTGCTGAGAGACATGCACCTTTCTGAGATGGCCTTTCTACTGACTAGGAGATTGCACTAAAATTTACTGGCAATTACATATGAGAGGGATAGGTCCTCATTAAAAAGTCCATCCTTTTAGTAGCTTATAAGAAGCATAATTCCACCATTCTCTTTTGCCATTATACATGTTTTCTATCTCTCAAATTTCTAGTAAGAGTACAAAGGGGAAATTTCTCTCTTCTCTCCCCCATCAAGGCAATAGTACCTTTCTTGAAAAATAACTGGCTAATACTTGTTTGCTTATGGGAAATATAATCAGGAGGTCAAGTTCCTAGCTGTCTTCTTTTGTCTTCTTATTTCTTTGAATCCAAGTAGTACTAAGCTACAAGGAGGAAAACACAATTTAACATAACTTTGGCCCTTAACATATAGGTGGAGAATCCCTCAGTTCCACATTTATGCTTCAATTGAACACAGAGAAATTTTCATACTCGTATGCTTTATAGGGGAGGACATGACCAACACCAGTGTAACTGATGGACCAAAGATGACCATGCTCTAGCTGGCTAGGGGATTTGAATTTCTCAGACAATCTGATCCAAAGTGAGTGTAAAAAATCTGTTTCATATTTATTTTCCAGGAAAAATATTTTGAGTGTGATGAGTTGAGAAGTTTTGAGATTCTTTCTCTGTCTCTGTCTCTGTCTCTCACACAAACACACACAAGAACAGTCACACATACATATTTTATACATATTATATATATGCATATTTTTGTGTCTTCCACAGTTGCTGTGATAGCGAGATTAAAAGTAATAATAGTGATAATAACTAACATTTATATAACACTTACTATATGCTAAGTACTATGCTAAGTGTTTTACCATTTGATCCTCATGATAACTCTGGGAGGTAAGTGCTATTTCCATTTTACTAAATAAAGATAAAGAAACTGAGACAAATAGCAGTTAAATGTCTTGTTCAGGGTCACATAGCTAGTAAGTGTTTGAGGTGGGCTTTGAACTCAGATCTTCCTGTTTCCAGACCCAGAGCCTTATCCACTATATTACCTAGCTGTCCCTAGACATTGTCATATATCAGTTATCTGTATTATTTATCAAATACCTAACAAGAACATCAGTAACAGTAACAATAATCATAGCTAGCATTTACATAGCACTTTACAAGTACTATCAAACTTGATCTTCACAACACTCTTAAAAGATAAGTACTGTTATTATCTCCATTTTTTAGAGATAAGGAAATGGAGACAAAGATTACATGACTTGACCATAGTCTCACAGCTACTCAGTGTTTGAGGATGGATTTGAATTGGGTTTTCTTGAATCAATATCCAGTGCTCTATTCATAGTAACTATATTTTGGGGGAGGCTCTAATATGAGACACATCTAAAATCTATTGTAGAGATTTCCAAGAATTATTCTAGCTTGAGAATAGAGACAAAAATAGACAGTGATGTCCCTTTAAGTTCCAACTTTCAGTATTAAACCTAACTTTATGTGACTCTCCAAAACAATAAAATTGTGAGGTAGAAAGCACTTTTAGGAAGATGAAACAAGAAAGTCTTCATATATGACATGATATTTGAACTTTTCTTTCAAGGAAATTGAAAACTGTAAATTTTTGTAAATCAAAAACTATAAAAAGAGGAGGATTGTATATTTCAGACTTGAGGAATAACTTCTACAAAAGCCTTGAAGTAGGAAGATGAGGAATAAAAAGGGTCTTTTGGCTAGACAAAAGAGGTCTGACATAGGACATGAAGAAGGTCAAAGAAAATGAGAGGGGTCAAAGTAAAAAGAAAAGTAAATTCTTTTTTATGTTTCTTCAAAGTTATAAAAATCATTTCTGCTATTCCAAAATTTTTCCCATTACCAAAAAATAAGAAACCAACATATTGAAATGAATATTGTTAAACCATTTTAAAGATGGAAAGACACTGAAGAATTTTCATTTAACAATTCTTGTGGGAGGGGTACTGCCTGTCTTTCCATGATTAATGAAAATTACTCAAAGAGTTTATAACATCTGATTCTATTACCCCTCTCCTAAATGTTATTGTCATCTCCTGAATTCTTAGTCACTCTCCCACCTGAAGAAGACATGATATAGTAGAAACAAAGAATGAGGTTGAAACCTCAGGTCTGCTACTTAACTGAGTAACTTTCAAAAAAATATACAACATCCCTAAGATTGTCTCATCTATAAAATGAGAGTGTTGGACCAACTACCTTCCAACGTCCTTTCCAGATATAAATTTATGTTCTTCCGTCTTTTTTCTATGACTATGGCATTTGACTTTTAATCTTTCTACCTTTAATCAATATATACATTCACTTCAATATACACATGTACTTTAATATCCTATCTTCTTAGCTCTTTAAACTCCTCAACTCTTTTTTTACCCCTATCTCAAACACTCACTAGAATGGTCACACCCTAGACCTAAATATTACTTGAAACTGCTCCACCTTCAAAAACCTGACTTCTGAAATTCCCCTCATTGAACACAATCTCTTGTCCTTCCACCTCTTCCTGACCCTTCCACCTCCCAAACTACACTTGTTCTTTAATCCCATTTTGACCTTTTGTCCTTTGACTCCTTCCTGTTTTCCCAGTCTGCCAAGCCATTATATCTCCTTAACCAATCTGGACCATAGATGACCAACCACTTCAATAGTGCTTTCTCTATTAGCCTTTAGCTAACTCCTTTGTTTATCCTTGATTATATTCACTTGATTTCTTACAGAATTTTCCTTTTTTCTCATGCATTTTGATTCTCTGCATCTTTACTAGTGCCATATATGTTCAATGTCCTTTATCCTAAAAGGGAGGCTTCCTTTAACTTTACCTCTCCCTCATGTTTTTGTGCTTTCTCCAATTTATATTTTCTCTGTGTATATTTTGTACATATTTATCTCTATACCTATTGTTTTCCCCAATTTTGTTTTTCTCTTGGTACCCTATGTGCCTAGCAGTTTCCAGCACATAGAAAATGCACAATAAGTCCCTCTGAATTAAACTGAAATTTCTGATCCCCTCTTAGTTGTTAGTATACTTTCACTCTACAAATCACTTTCTATCAATTTTAGATGCAAATTTATATTTACTTACTTTAATCTGTATTATATTTCCCTAGTAGAATGAATGTAAACTCTTTGCTTGTACAAACTGTTTCACAATTGTCTTTATATACCCAACATTTGGCATAGTGTCCAGAAATAGTGACTACTTATTGATTTGAATTGGTATAAATTTGGTTTAAGTTGAATCTAAATTGGATATAAATTTGAAGAAAACAAAGAGATGATTCAGATGTGGCTCTATATCATGGACTTGGGTAACTAGAAGAATAGACTTACTCCTAACAGAAGAAAAGCTTTTAGGAGATGAAGTTATAATAGTGATAGGGGCCATTCTGGGTGTGTTATCTGAGATACAATGAATATTGAGTAAAGATATTACACAGGAAGATAGAGATGCAAGATGAACTCTCTGGAACTCCAGAGAAAATTTAGGGCTAAATATATTGATTTGTGATCGATTCACAAATCCATTCAAAAATGATAATTGACTCTATGGGAAATAAATAAAATTAAAGAAGAGGATAGAGAAATAAGAGAATAGGGCCCAATACAGAGCCCTAGAAGATACCCATTATTTGAGATAGCTAGAAAGTACAGTGAATAGAGTGCTGAGCCTGGAGTTATAAAGTTGTTCAGTATTTTTCAGTTGTATCCAACTCTTCATGAACTCATCCAGAGTTTTCTTGGCAAAGATACTGAAGTGCCTTACCATTTACACATTTTACAGATGAGGAAACTGAGGCAAGCAGGGTTAAGTGACTTGCCCAGGGTTACACAGCTGGTAAAGCTAGTAAATAACAGGTTTTCCTGACTTCAGGCATGGTCTCTATCCACTGTACCATCTAGTTGCTCTTGAAGGCAGGAAGACCTGGGTTTAAATCTTGCCTTAGGCATTTAGTAGCTGTGTGATTTGGGGCAACTCACTTAACCTAAGAGAAGGAAGTGGCCAACTTTGCCAAAAGTTACAGAGAAGTCAAAGAGCATTAGGACTAAGGAAAAATCGTTTGATATAGTGTTTATCCTTAAAGCTGAAATTATTTTGTATTTGCTTTGCATATATTTTGTAAGCAGTTATCTTTTAATATGTCCCCTTCTATCCAGTAGAATGAATAAAAAGCTCATTTTTGAGGGCAGACACTGTTTGGAGGGTTTATTTTCCTTCTTCTTTTTCTTTGGTCTCAGCCATAAGGAGCTGAGTCATCAGGTCCTTAATATAAATTCATTAAATTGAGTTGAGTTAAGGTGAGTTACTAGAAAAGGGAGCTAGAAGTGAACTTGGGATGTAAGAAAAGAAGAGCAGCTGCTGAAAGGAGATAGAAAGAATTTCCCTGTAGCAATGAAAGCCCAATAAAGCACACAGCTAACAGGAATGTATAGCGGACCACATAGCAACTTTGCGTGACATCCTCCATGGCATTCGGCAGCATGGGAGTAGAAGTGGGAGTAAGAGTTATCTGATTCCCACACCCTCCTTACTGCTTACAGGTGAATAGTTGCTAAGTCCCGTCAATTCCCCCACCACAACATTCCTCACATCTCTCTCCTCCTCTCAATTGCCATTGTAACTATTTTTGTTCATACCCTTATTCCTTCTTATCTGGATCAATGAATTACAGATTCATAATTGGAGGGTCCTCAGTAGCATCAATATCTTTATAGCATTCCTGATAAGTGGTCATCTAGCCCTTCCCTGAAAAGCTATAGAAGGGGAAACTCACTACTTCCCATGCAAAACCATTCCACCCTTTTGAAAATGTCCATCAGTTAAAAAGATTTTCCACATGTTAAACCAAGCTCTATCTTTTTGCCACTTCTAGCTATTTCTCCTAGTGCTTTTCTCTGGGACAAATCCTTCTTCCACATGAAACCTTCAGATATCTGAAGATACCTTTTATATCCCCCTACATCTTCTCCATCCTAAACATCGTAAGTTCCTTCAACCAGTCTTGGCTTAGCATGGATTTGACACATTTAACTAATCTGTTTGATTGGTTAGGGAATAATAATAACTTTCTAAGCAGCCAATCTACTTCCAGACAATCTCCTTTCCATTCTTCATGATACTACCTAAATAACTTTTCAAGAGCAACCTGAAGATGGTATTAAAGTTCTAGAGCCCTCAATTTCCTACTAAATTTGTACTGAATTTTCCTTTCTCCTCACATGCACTATTTTCTAGCCAAAATAGGCTGTTCTCTGTCCCTTTTTTCATTTTCTCCAACCTCCATGCCTTTCATCACATCATCTCCCATACCTATAATTCATGTCTCCTGCCCCCACAACCATTTCTAACTGTTAAAATCTTTCCCTTCCTTTGAGGCATAACTCAGGTATTAATCTATTCAGGCAGCCCTCCCTGGCCTTTCTACTTTCCTCAGATTTTTTCAGGTTTCTTTGTCTGAACTTTTGCCTTTTTAATCAACCTCTTTCCATATTAATTTAAGGAACCTTATCCTCCCAATTACATTATAAGGTTTTCTTTGTGTCTCTATGGTCTACCATTGTGCTTTATACCAAACTGGTATTTATGAAACTATAAATGAATGAATGATTTTCCCACATTCTGAAGAAAAGGTAACTTCTGTATTAAGCTACCAAGATGAATAGTGAGCTTTTCCAAGATCTATATATTAACATTAATACACACATATATACACCACCACAAGAACAACAACACCCATTCCATTCCAAACTGAAACTAATTAAATATCTGTACATTAGACATTTGGATTTTAGAACCAAAACTAAACTTGCACATTCTTTGATCTTGACACAATATGGTATTCTTTAATTCAGGGGATGAAATATTAGAATAAAACAAAGGAAAATTACTTCTAATAACATTTAAAATAAAACAATTTTCTGATGAAAATAGTTTTCAAAACAACTTTCCTAAACCTTATTCTACTGATGTAGGAGGATAAAGTCTGTAAGATGACTCTTTAAATGCAAAACTGTCCTCTTGGTCCCAAATATTTCCTTTAAAGCTCTACGTTTTAAATTGGCCTTTCTAAATATATCTTGTATGACACCTCCTATTGTTGATTTATTAAACAACTGACTTTATAACTTAGACATTGCTGATGTTTTGTTTAATTCTTTTTAAAGTTCTTTATGGAGAGCAAATGATCATCTTTCCCTGTATAATGATATCTCAGATATCCTAAAACGGATTATTTTCAAAAATGTTCTTTCACAAATACAATTTATATAAATAATATATTTCTTTAAGTACAATACAACTATGCACAATAATCCAATTTGTATTCCATACTACAGAAAGTGGGGTCTGGAATTCCAGAGGAAAATAAAAAGAAAGATTAAGTTATTTTCTACTCTCATCAGTGGTATGCATACAACAAGATTTTCTGATCCTGACTTGATAGAAAGGAGAGAAATTGCATAACAATACATACTTCCTGTTTCTTACAACCTAAAACCTCTGTTAAAGATATGAGCCTGACCTCCTGCATCAACAACTGAGCTGCTATTATAACCTGCTTATTCTCTTAATCAAAGTAGCCATGAATTTTCAAAGATATCATTGCTATTTCTTCTGAAAACTAAAAACATGTGGCCTCAGAAAGAATTTATTTAGTTCTTTATAATAAGTTTACAAAATGCTTTTCTTTGAGGTGAAATCCCAATACAAGGCTCATTGTGCCTGTTATAGATGTGAGGAAACTGGCACTCTGACACTTTACATATATATAATACATTTACTAACATATAATCTTGCATGTTATATACTATATATTTTATTATATATAATATATTAATATCATAATATAGCTAACGAGTTTAAATTATCATAATATCTCACACTCAGAAGAGATGCCAAAGACCATCTAGGCTAACCTGGATGTGATCAAGAATCCCCTTTACAGGACTGCAGACAAGTGGTCTTCTAACTTTTCTATTGGATTTTTAATGAAATAGAACCCACTATCCCTTTTCATCTGGGGGGTAACAATAATTGCTGGAAAGTTTTTCCTGGCATCAAATTGAATTGGCCCCTTTGCAGCTTCTGCCCATGACTCCTAGTTCTGCCTTCTGACCAAGACATCACCCCATGATGTCACTGGTCCTTTTATTAAATAAAGGAAAAATTACAACTACAAGTACTGGGGCAAAGACAAACAATGCTTATCTCTCCTCCATTGAACAGCCCTTCAAATACTTGAAGGCATTTCATGTCTCATGAAAGTCTTCTATTCTCCAGGGTGAACATCCTCAGCCAATCCCTAGAATGGAGCATTTTAAGGCCCTTCCTCATCCTAATAAATCTCCACTTGTGTTCTCAGTTGCCTTCAGCTAAAAATGTTCATTTGAACATCTTTCCTAAAATGTGGGTCCCAGTGTTGATTCAATATTTCAGCTGTGGCGTGCCTAAGGACAGAATGAGTTGGGATTGAACTTCCAAATCTTGAATTTCCATACCTCTCCATGCAACCTAAGATAGCATGAGGTTTGGGGGCTATTATATCCCATTGTTGGCTCATATGGTATTTGTAACATATCTTTCTCAGATGACATGCTATCTAGCCACATCATTTCTGGCTTATGCTTGTGGATTTGATTTCTTTTTTGAAGATAAGCAAAATGTTTTATATTTATTTCTATTAAATGTCATCTTGTTAGTTTCAGCCAAGTATTGTCCTATAACTAATCTGCTGAGCAACAGGTCTTTGGACCCAATTCTTTCAATTCTATGTCCAGTATTCTTTCCACTCATTACTATAAGAGCACAATATAGTAGGTCAGTATTACTCATTAGGTTAGTATTACTCATTCCTCTTTTTATTGTCATATTGCAAAGCACCTAGCAAAATGGTTATTATGTATTTTGCTAAATCTATGAAGTCATAATACTATACCCAGAGGATATATTATATATATGTATATATATGTGTACATACATGCATATAGTATTATAATTCTTTCTCCAATATAATTTTGAACAATAGTACAAGGAATTTTCTCTAAATATATTGTGTACTTATTTACACTTTATATAGAGTTCTCTATGAGTATATATAAGAGGTGATAAGAATTCAGCAACTTGTAAAAAAAAAAGTCTTATCTGCTCTTCAAGGTTCATTTCACAGCAAATAGTAGAGTTCCTTTCCACATTTATCTAAAAAGGGATGGCAGACTGTAAGAACTTAAGAATCTAATGGAGCCAAGGGAAATGTATAAATGGCAGAAAAAATGTAATGGGTCCTAATGTAAATGGGACAGAAATGGGGGGAAGAGAATTCCCTATAATTAAGTGGTAAGGAAAGGAAATGTGCCAGTGGAAGTTTTGAGTAAAACCATCAATTTAATTATCATCAGTGACTGAAACTGCCATAGAAATGCAGGTTTGAACAAGTTTGTAATTCGTCTCATTTTAGTCCCCCCCCCCCCCCCCCCGGACCTCCTCTGCACTCCTTCTTTCAGATATCATAGCTATTTGAAATAGAGAAGGATGTAAGGCCAAAAATGCCATTTCCTTATATTTATTTGCTTGACCAAACAGAGCCTGTATACACTTGTTTTTCCCCTCCAGGCCTTTCAAAACTTTATTTCTTTCTCATCAAAAGATCCCTCCCACCAAGGACAGTCAGATTCCACAATAAGAATAGCATATGTTTAAAAGGTTCATAAATTCAATGACTGGAGCTTAAACTCATGGTCAATCATCAGGATGAGAACATGTTTATTTCCCACAAGGAGATGATTAATACCTCATAACATTGTGCTCTTAAGTCAAGTCCATAGGTCAGGCATAAAAGTAGGGCCTTCCTCTCCTAATGGTTGAGGAAGAATTTCTTCATTGACATAATAAAGAATCTTTGCAGCACATAAATCTGGAAGGGACATTTGAACTTACTTAGACCAGTGATGTTAAACTCAAAGAGAGACAGAGACTAGTAAAACACACATAAGGATCTCTATGGGTAACATATTGACTTAGAAAACCAGAAATTGTACTTTTTTATTCACTTTATTAAATGTTTCCCAATTACTTTTAATCTAGTTCAGGCTACAATTGGCAGTGTTGTTAAACAATACCTAGGGCCTAGATAAACCCTTTTATTTTACAAATGATGAATTTGAGGGCTAAAGATGTTAACAACTTGCTCACATTTACTCTTACACAGACAAGTCTTTGACCCAAATACAGTAGTCTTTCCACTTTGTGGCACCTAAGTAATTACATGAATTATCATGATAATAAGTAACATTATAATTACAGACTCTTCTTTTTATAAATTGGGGTTGAGTTGTTTCAGTTGTGCCCAACTGTCCATGACCCCATTTGGGGTTTTCTTGGCAAAAACACTAGAGTGTTTTGTCATTTTCCTTCTGTAGCTCATTTTTCAGTGAGGAAAATGAGGCAAACTGGGTTAAATGATTTGCCTAGAGTCATGCCTAGAAAGTGTTTGAGGGGGCAGCTAGATGGCATAATACTGAACACTGGCCCTGGAGTCAAGGAGGACCTGAGTTCAAATCTGAACTCAGACACTTAACACTTTACACTTTCTAGCTGGTGACCCTGGGCAAGTCACTTAACCCCAATTGCCTTGAGTGCAGGGGGAGGGGGGGAGGAGAGGGAAGGGAGAGAGAGAGAGAGAGAGAGAGACAGAAAGTATTTGAGGCCAGATTTGAACTCACAAAGATGAGTCTCCTGACACTCTATCAACTGTGCTATCTACTTGTCCTTTTTGTATAAATAGATGAAGCTAATGAACCACAACCACTAGGGCACAAAACTTGGTCTGTTTTGCCTAATAGTGACGACATGTTATTCTGAACCATTTGCACTTTAAGACTCCATTCCCACACACGCACACCTGTTGTTCCAGAAAACCAGCTGTGGTTAAGTCTAATAGAACTAAGTAATCTGGACCATGGAGAATGAGTCTCTTGCCTAGATTTTACTGACATGATGTTCAGAAGAACAGAAGCATTTTATAAATGTACATCATCAACAAAATATTCCCTCTTCTTTTTAGATATCATTGGAAAAGAGAATTTAAGTGGGGATCAGGATTATAATTGCTTATCTTAAAACAAAGCTTTAAATTAATGTCTGTGAAACTAGTGGGAGGATATGGTTGCCCAAATTGGAAGGTGAGAGGGGAGTGCTGGAAGGAGACTATATTTGCCTACAGTCAGTGATAAAATTTCTATGTGTGATGTATTCTGGAATCCTAAAATCAAGAGAGCTGAAAGCAACCTTAGAAAGCATGTAATCCAATCCTGTTATTTTATAAATGAGGAAACTGAGGTGCAGGGATTTTCAGTGCTTTCACATAGGTTGAATGGCAGATACTATTTTACAATAAGGGACTTGAGTCTTAGGGACATTGTGAAACTCATTTAATATCGTGAGTCAGGGTCTAGCTGTACCTGATCTAAAATTATATTATAAAGCAGCAGTCACCAAAACCATTTGGTATTGGCTTAGAAATAGATTAGTTGATCAGTGGAAAAGGTTAGGTTCACAAGACAGAATAGTCAACTATAGCAATCTAGTGTTTGACAAACCCAAAGATTCTAAATTTTGGGATAAGATTTCATTATTTGATAAAAACTGCTGGGATAACTGGAAATTAGTATGGCAGAAATTAGGCAAGGACCCACACTTAACACCACATACCAAGATAAGATCAAAATGGGTCCATGACCTAGGCATAAAGAACGAGATTATAAATAAATTAGAGGAACATAGGATAGTTTATCTCTCAGACTTGTGGAGGAGAAAGAAATTTGTGACCAAAGATGAACTAGAGACCATTACGATCACAAAATAGAAAATTTTGATTATATCAAATTAAAAAGCCTTTGTACAAACAGAACAAATGCAAACAAGATTAGTAGGGAAGCAACAAACTGGGAAAACATCTTTACAATTAAAGGTTCTGATAAAGGCCTCATTTCCAAAATATATAGAGAACTGACTCAAATTTATAAAAAATCAAGCCATTCTCCAATTGATAAATGGTCAAAGGATATGAACAGACAATTTTCAGATGAAGAAATTGAAACTATTACCACTCACATGAAAGAGTGTTCCAAATCACTATTGATCAGAGAAATGCAAATTAAGACAACTCTGAGATATCACTACACACCTGTCAGATTGGCTAAGATGACAGGAAAAAATAATGATGAATGTTGGAGGGGATGCGGGAAAACGGGGACACTGATGCATTGTTGGTGGAGTTGTGAACGAATCCAGCCATTCTGGAGAGCAATCTGGAATTATGCCCAAAAAGTTATCAAACTGTGCATACCCTTTGATCCAGCAGTGTTTCTACTAGGCTTATACCCCAAAGAGATACTAAAAAAGGGAAAGGGACCTGTATGTGCCAAAATGTTTGTATCAGCCCTGTTTGTAGTGGCTAGAAACTGGAAAATGAATGGATGCCCATCAATTGGAGAATGGCTGGGTAAATTGTGGTATATGAATGTTATGGAATATTATTGCTCTGTAAGGAATGACCAGCAGGATGAATACAGAGAGGCTTGGAGAGACCTACATGGACTGATGCTAAGTGAGATGAGCAGAACTAGGAGATCATTATACACTTCGACAATGATATTGTATGAGGATGTATTCTGATGGAAGTGGATTTCTCTGACAAAGAGACTTAACTGAGTTTCATTGGATAAATGATGGACAGAAACAGCTACACCCAAAGAAGGAATACTGGGAAATGAATGTGAACCATTTGATTTTTGATTTTCTTCCTGAGTTATTTTTACCTTCTGAATCCAATTCTCCCTGTGCAGCGGGAGAACTGTTTGGTTCTGCAAATGTGTATTGTATCTAGGATATACTGCAACATATTTAACATATATAGGACTGCTTGCCATCTTGGGGGGGGGAGGAGGGAGGGAGGGGAAAAAAACGAAACATAAGTGATTGCAAGGGATAATGCTGTGTAAAAATTATCCTGGCATGGATTCTGTCAATACAAAGTTATTATTAAATAAAATTAAATTAAAAAAAAATATCGTGAGTCAGTTCTGACTCTGGTCCTCATGGCTACCTCCCCTGGGTTCTAATTTAATGCCTCTTGCCTCCAGAGCATATTATCTTTCCTCTTAAATGCTCCATCATCATTGCTTTTATTTTTTTGTTCTCAGGTACTATTACTAGGGCAGTAATTTCTAATAATAAAATTAACACTGAAGTTTATTTAATGTTCTTCCATAATATGTCACATCTCTAAAATTCACTTAAGCTCCATTTTGTTTACTGTAAGGATTAAGCTCCAACAAAACATTTTGTTCATACATCTCTTATGATACCATGGCCTATCTTTCATTACATTTATTTGATCTAATCTTGGATTATCTATAAGAAGTATCATAGCCTATATGTATGCTGATAGTGTGTTGAATATTTTTTAAAATTTGTTTAATTTTAAATCTATGGAATAAAACAAGCATTTCCATATTATAGTACAATGAAAAAGATGATTGCCCTTGAAACTTCAAATCTACCATGCATAATTTACTATTCCTTTCAAATAAACAACAAAATTATCATGTAATTCTTTTTTCCTTTTTTATCTTCCCTACCTTTGTCCTAGAGATAGCTACCATTAGACACAAATAGGATATATATATATGTATGTATGTATGTATGTATATATATATATATGGTTATTCTATATATATATGATTATTCAATATATACTTTTATTTATCAGTTCTTTCTCTGGATGCTGATAGCATCTTTCTTCATATGTCCTTTATAATTACTTTGTAAACATAAAATCAGGAACACTTGAATTCAAATGCAATTTTAAATATTTAGTAGCTATATGAGCCTAAATAAGTGATTTACCCTCTCTGAGCCTCAGTTTCTTCATCTCGGAAATGGGAATAATAATAATGCCATGCAAGATTGTTGTGAGAACTGGATGAATTAATGCATGTAAAACACTTTGTAAATGGTAAGTTATTTGAAAAGAAGGCTATCTTCTTTAGCTTTGTGTGCTTAGGGTATTCTACACATCCATAAATACATTAAAGGCTTATGGTATGATTTTGTACTTTGTACATAATAAGGATTTAGAAAATATTTGATGAATAAATGTTACCAAATGCTTAATTTGATGAAAAAGAATCAACAATGACTAAAAATATAAATTCAAGTAGTTTCTCTTTTTCAAATCAGCTTTCTAAATTGTCCTGTGAGATGTGTGTGTAAACAATCTCAGTGTATTATGAAGAATCAGATTTGGTTTCAGATTTTCTGGCTTTCAGATCACTTTATGTGAAAAATGAGCTAACTTATCATCCAGTTGCAGTACTAGATCAGAATACACATTTAACTGCACCAAGACTCATTGTTTATTAAAAACCTGTAATTAGAGGCCCATGTTTTGACTAAATTGCTAAATACACTAGTGAACCACAACCATTCTGAGAATGCCAGGGAAACTTGTCCATCGAGTAGCTCATGTTATTTACACACCCATAAATAACAATGTCCACTCACCCAAGTCAAGACTGGAAATTTATATAAACAAGATTTCAGAGTCCTTCCTGAAATGCAGCAAGAGATGCCTATGGCATTCTCATCTACTTAAAAACTATCAGAACATAAAGTATCCTTAGTCAGTACTTAAAGTACAACTTCCTTTTTTTCAGTTAAGGCAATTGATGCTCAAGGAAGTGAAGAAAAAGGTCCAAGTTCTACTGCTGGCACAGTGTCAGAATTGGGGTTCAGTCCCCAGGGTATTTGGACTTCCATGAGTCTCTTGAAGGATCATTAGCTGACACAAAATGGACCATTATGACCAAATAGAATAAATTCCACATGGGGCGGCTAGATGGTGCAGTAGATAGAGCACCAGAGAGGGAGTCTGGAAGACCTGAGTTCAAATCTCAAATATTTAACACTAATTAACTGTGTGACCCTGGGCAGGTCACAACTCCAATTAGCTCACAAAATAAATAATAAATTCAAAGCAAAAAGGTGAGCATATTTTAAATGTTTAGAATGAGGTGATCATAGCATATGAAGGCATGAACATTAGAAATCATCTAAGTCAAAGACCCTAATTTTTTGCATAGGAATGTGAGGACTGAGGAAACTAAGTGATTTTTTCCAATGTCACATGGTTAGTAGTAATAGTTGAGACTTTAGACTAAATCTAAATTCAAGCCTAATATTCTTTCCAAACTAGAATCCATTTATTTGTATTTGGATCTTAAATTGCAAACAACTCACTATACTTTATTATCATTTTAAATGATGTTTAAGAGAGGTCATATGACTTAATAAATAGAAGTCAATCCTTAGCATCAAGAAGACCTAAGTTTTTGGTACATACTGTCTGTCTAACCTTAATTAAGGTAGCTCACCTTTAAGGCTTTATCCAAGCAACTCTGTTCTCTAAATTGAGGAACACTTGCCAATTTGCACTCTTAGGAAAAGTTTCTTGAGTGAGAAGTCACTATCCTAAATACAAAGGATATTTGTCTAGTCCAAAAAAAAGTTTGATAGAAGAGTAATATTTCCTTTCTTCTATACTCTGTTCTTTGCTTTATCTTATCTCTTAGATGGAAAATTACGTCTCATATTTGTCCAGATATAACACACATTAGTATGCTAATTTTTTCTCAGAATCCTTGGTGATAGCTCACACTCATTTACAAAGCCTGCCATTATACTATATGTCTCCCAACCCCTTTCCCACTCTTCTTGTGTACTACTGAATTTGCATGGATAATCCAGATCACAATCCTTCTCTCTTCCTCTCCCAGTCCCTCCCACTTCATCTACAAGGACTTCAATCTCTAATACCCTAATTACATAATTCCTCAACCTTTTTCAATAGACAATATTCTATTCTTGTATACTTCAGTCACATACTAGCAGGGTTACAATGATTCAGAATTGCTGTCACTTTCAAGAAACCAAACTTTGACATTCAACTCTCCAATCACCAGCTTCTTTCTGTCTCCATCTCTGTCTCTGTGTCTCTCTCCCCAGTTTCTGTGTTTCTCTGTCTCTGTATTTCTATCTTTGTCTCTCCATCTGTGGGTATCTTTCTCTGTGTCTCTCTCCTTCTCTGTTTCTGTTTCTGTCTATCTCTCTCTCACTGTGTGTGTCTCTCTGTCTCTCTCTGTGTCTGTGTGTGTGTCTGTGTCTCTCTCTCTGTCTCTGTTTCTATGTCTCTATCTCTGTCTTGTCTCTGTCTCTGTTCTCTGTCTCTATCTCTGTCTTGTCTCTGTCGTCTGTCTCTCTTTCTCTCTCTCTCTCTCTCTCTCTCTCTCTCTCTCTCTCTCTCTCACACACACACACACACACACACACACACACACACACACACACACACATACCAAAGGTATTCTATATTATTATCATAATCACCAGTCCTTTCACTTATACTCATTCTTTCAGGTCATCTCCCTAAAGATGGTTACCTCACCATAGGGAAAGTGACTGTCCTTTTCCCATGGGCATTTTAAGTGTTAGCTACCTACTTTCCTAGAAATTCTTGTCATTCACAAGAATTTTAGACTTGCACATCTCCATCAGTAGGTACCTCCACAATGAGGTTTTCTTTCTACTGCTCAAGGGTTGCTGAACAACATTGAAGGAAATCACAAATTTGGACTGATTTCACTCATTACAAATTTACAATCCATAATCATAGCTGGAACCTTGCAACTTCCATTCTTTAACTTATCCCTTAGTGGGAGCTCTTCTTCTAAAGCTTTTCTTGATTCTCAATCTTCAACCATATTCTATCTCTTCCACTTATATATCAGGATTTCTTAAACTTTTTCTACTCACAGCTTTTTTCACTTTCTATCCGAGAAATTTTTATGTAACTCTGGGTACACAGGTATATAAAATATACTGATTTACTAATAAAAAGCACAAAGAAATTTATTTTAAAACAATTCTTTGGTATAAATAAACTTTATCATTTATTAAAGATTAAAGTAAATTTGCATACCAATTAAATAGGTGTGCTTATTTATTTTTACATGCAGAATTAAATTTTAGTGGAATATTTGATACTGCAGGACATAGAGCATCTTCAATATTTTTCAAAGTTGAGTGATATTTTGATTCTATGATAATCAATTCTGAGAACACCACTTTGCATAAATACATAGTACAAAATGACAAAATTATGTTTAGGGCCATTTCAGAAATTGTTGGAAATTCTGTCCTAAACCCAAGCCAAAATCCATTTAATGATTTTTTTAGGAAACACATTTTAAATTTGCATCTCTTGATAACTCAGTAAAATCCTGTTAAACTTTTAATGGCAGGTGACTGTTGTTTTTATTTCAATTGAGTGTGGTTTATGAACTTAACTTGGTTTTTTGGAATCAAAATTTGAAAAGAAGTATTTCTGAAATTGTATCTCTAGGCATTATCTCTTACAATTAAATATTTGGGAAAGTTATTTTCAATTAAAAAATCATCTGTAGCTGCAACATTTCTAAAGAATTGTTTTCCATTCTATTTTTCATTCATCATGTTAATTAACTCTTCATATATTTTAGTAAAACTTTTGTTATCTTTTAACATAAATGTATTACTTTATTCTTGAAGCAATATGTTTATATTATTGAGTTTTTCAAAAATATTTGACAGATAGGACAGTTTTGAAACCCATAAGTCATTATGAAAAAAATTAACAAAATTGAATTTATGCTCAGTCAAAAACAACTTCATCTTTCAATTTCAGTAATCTATTTAAACTTCACCCTCTTGAGAGCCACTTTACCTCTGCATATAGTAATAAGCTGTTTGTAATTGGAGTCCTTGGCTTTCTCTTCAAAGGTTTAAAAGCAAATAACTTTTAAAGGCACAGCTTTTAATGAAATTAACAATTTCCATAGTATCAAGAAGCATAATATCTAACTCTGGTGATATCTTTTGGATATGAGTGCCTCCTAATGCATCATACAGTGAGTAAAAGTGTGGTCATTGCCATAAACTTTAATTTTTGCTGCAAATCCAACATTTTTGCCCATCATTGTTGCAGCACCATCTATACATACTCCAATGCAATGTTTCCATTGTAAACCTTCATTTATGGATATTTCATCAACTTTAATATATATATAATATATATATATATATATATATATCTTTCCTCTTATATGCCCTTTCAAAGGGTGACACAACAATAATTTCTCATGTATGCTTCCTTCATAAACATATCTTACATAAAGTAACAACTTTTCCATATTAGAACTATCAATTGTTTCATCAAACTGAATTGCAAACTTTGGACTTAAGTCTGATAATAAGTAGCTAGATTTGGTCATTACTGATTTCAGAAATTCTTTTGGAAATAGTATCATTTGATAAAGGAATTTTATGAATTTCATCCCCATACTTTTTGCCATGAACTATTTCTGACATTTTAATAACAGGTAACACAAGATTTTCTACTTTCACAGTGGGCTTTTTAGTTTTTGCAGTTAAATAAGAAGTTTGATAAGATGCAAGTAAGTACTTTTTATTGATATTAACTAATTCTTCAAAATACTATTTTTCATTATTCAAAGAGTTTTAGTCATTCAAAATATTCCTTTGATCTATTGCAGTATGCTGCATGCTCGATATTAAGATGTCATTTTAATTTATCTGGGTTCATGCCCATCACAACCAAAACTTCACTACAAATTAAGCAACAAGATTTTTTTCCATTCTATCATCATTATTAGAAGTATAGTCATAATTGCAAAATTGATTAGACATATTTTCTTTTTTTTCTCAATTTAGGTGCACTACAAGTTGATAGTGAAGACTCTGATGCAGTCATTGATATAGAATGACTACTTATTCATTAAAAAATTGTCTTGAAATATAAATAAATATTGCTAATAATTTCTCAAATAAAGGCTAGCTTTAGTTTATGAAATTACATTTATTTGTGCTTAACTTTAAAAATTGATATTCACATTTGCATACACACACATACACAAGTGATGGTGAGAAATATTATATACTGTGAAATTGTGGAATGCAACATGGACAAGCATTTCCAGAAATATTTCAGATTCATTATATTTTTTAATTTTTAATTAATTTTTGATTATTGGGTGTTCAGAAACCCTTTACTATTGCCAAATTTTTCATGACCCCCACAGTGAGTTACATGACTCCATAGTTTAAACAGCTTTGTTATAAATGATTTAGCCTTTTACTTCAATGAGACATATAATGAACTCTCTCATGAACTTCTCTAATTTTATTTTTTACAGTATCATCATATTCTCTTTCCCCTTCTCTTATTTATTAAGCATCAATTATGTGTCAGTCAATGTGCCAGGTACTAGAGTTACAAAAACAAAAGTAAAGCAGCTCCTGCCCTCAAGGGATTTACTTTCTATCCAGGGAAGCAATGTGTACATATCCCAGTCAGCAACATCTGTGTCAGCAAGGCTGTCCTGCAATTCCTCTAGATGTTATGATCCACAGCTTGTGGAGGTTCTTGGAGAATTGACCTGTCCCTTACCAATAAGTATATGCTAAAATTGTGGTATTCTCTTCTTTTTTCTAAAATCTGATGGTTCTCTGTGAGTAGGTTTCTCTTCAAAAATAGTCCCGTTACTTTTCTTAGAGGCCTATCTCCTTCCTTGGTTCCAAGAGTTCTTGCAGCTTGTCTTTTAGCTCTTCCAGCTTCTGCCTCTAGCTCAACTCCGACTCCTGGCTTCTCAATCTCCTCCATTCACTCCTCCACTGACTCAGCTCCTTTTATGCTTTTTTTAGAGGTGTAAACTCAAAGGTTGACTCCTCCTCTGAGAGTGAGATTGTGGGAGGTGTAAACTTGGGAATCTCCCAGACTTGTGAACTGTAATGTGTGAGCTAATGTGTGAACTCTTAAAGGTGTAAACTTAAGCATTGTTTCTCTCAATTCCAGTGAGTTAAGATCTTGTTTCAAGTTCTGGCTCATAACACAAAATAAATATTTATCACAGAAGAAAAACAATATTCCTACCACCATGAAAGGTTAATCATGTTAACTTCTTTCTTGATGCTATCTCTCTTGCTTCATACAGAATTTTATTCAAGATGTCACCCCACTTTCCTCATGAGTCATCAATTTGTTTCTTAATACCAGCTCTTTTCCCTCTGTCTACAAATATACAATTTTCCTCAGGGGAAAAAAATTCTAATCATCTAATCCCATCCATCTATAATCTCATCTCTGTCCTCTTCCTCACTAATAAACTTTATGAACAAGTTTTCTATAGCTAATAGCTCTACTTCATCACTGCCCATTCTTTCCTCTGTCTTTTATAATTGGATACCCAACCCTATCACTCTATAGAAATGGCTCTCTAAAGGACTATCTATTACCTCCTAATTAGTTAGACCAATGATCTTATTGTAGTCTTTTTCCTCCATGACTACAGTTTTTGAAACTAATTTTTTCCAATAAATCAATTCTTTTTTTCTTACCTTTGAAAACTTTTTTTTTAAACTATTTACTCTCTCCTTCCAATACCAGCCCTGAAGTTAGGAGGACTTGAGTTCAAATGTGGCCTCAGACACTTAATACTTCCTAACTGTGTGACTCTAGTTAAGTCATTTAACACCAATTGCCTCAGGGGAAAAAAAAAAAAAAAACAAGCAAACAATAAAAGCATACTTACCTTCATAAGGTTCTCTTCCCCCCAAGATAAATTTATTCTTTTACCATTTTTGTGGATTTTGATTTGCTTTTGATTGTGAGGAGAGCTAAAAATTGATTTGTCTTTTTCTCATCCTTAGTGATTTAGAATATTGTGTTTATATTGCTTTTGCATTTTGTCTGCTGACAACTATTCATTACCTTTGACAACATATTCATTTTTTTAGGAAAGGGTTCAAAAGTGTGTTTTTCCCTGATAATTTAAACATATTTATTAAAAATCAAGTTCCTACAACAGTGTCATTTGTACCAACCTCTTAGGCTGGGAAAAAATGTATCATCCTACTGGCTCTATCATTACAAAATTTAATTTGAAGCATTCTGTTGTTTGGAGGCAAGGGTCAATGTTGAAAAATTATCCATGTATATATTTTGAAAATAAAAAGCTTTAATTAAATAAGGGGAAAAAAGGAATGAGAAAAAAACTAAGTTCTTTGGAGAGGGATGTTGTGAGAGTTTAGTTGAGTTCCTGCCTCTATTTCACCATCTTTGCTCTCTTATTGAGGATTCTTTAGAGCTGAGGTGTCAAATTCATAGCACACTGGCCCTTTACAACCTACATTAAGTGTTCTTGATTAAAATGTAATTGGGAAATGTTTTAAAAATAAACAAACCCACAATATATTATAGACAATTTTTAAGCCAATGTGCAGCTAGTTCTATTTCTATTTGAGTCTGACACTATTGCTTTAAAATAATTTACATTTTCATATCTCACTTTGACAACCATAAGGCATAAGATAGTCCAATAGGACAGAACTGGGGAAGCAGTTGTTGCTTATGAAAATTAGTTAAATTTTAGGCATGAGGATTAGCCTTTCAAGTTAAAAACATTGAACCTAAAGGCCCAAGTGTTTTGAAATCCTGTTTATTGTCTGGGTCACTATCCAAGGAGCATAGGAAAATGAAAAAAAAAAGTTAGGCTCAATGTCAGGGAAAAAATTCTTAACAACTAGAGTGATTCAAAAGGGTTGTCTTGAAAAAGAGTAGTAGATCAGTGGAATAGGTTAGGTTCATAAGAGACAATACTCAATGATTATAGTAATCTAGTATTTAATAAACCTAAAGACTCCAGCCTCTGGGATAGGAACCCACTATTTGACAAAATTCCTGGAAAATTGGAAATTAATATGTCAGAAACTAGATATTGACTCACACTTAACATCCTATACCAAGATAAGGTTGAAATGGGTTCATAATTTAGATATAGTGATACTATAAGCAATTAGAAGAACAAAAGGATAGTCTACCTCTCAGATCTCTTGAGAAGGAAGGAATTTGTGGCCAAAGAAGACCTGAAGTACATGATGGAATGCAAAATGATTAATTTTGATTATATTAAGTTTAAAAAGTTTTTGCACAAACAAAACCAATGCAAACAAGATTAGAAGGGAAGCAGTAAACTTGGTGGGGGGGAGGGGGTTTTGCATCCAAGAGTTCTGATAAAGGCCTTATCTCTAAAATATATAGATAATTGATTCAAATTTATAAGAATACAAGCCATTCTCCAATTGATAAATGGTCAAAGGATATGAATAATTTTCAGATGAAGTAATTAAAACCATTTCTAATCATATGAAAAAATGCTCTAAATCACTATTGATCAGAGAAATGCAAAATAAGATAGCTATGAGGTACCACTATATACCTCTCTAATTGGCTAAGATGATAGGATAAGAAAATGATAAATGTTGGAGGGGATGTGGGAAAACTGGGACATTAATACATTGTTGGTGGAGTTGTGAATTGATCCATCCATTCTGGAGAGCAATATGGAACTATACCCAAAGGCCTGGCTAGCAAACTGTGCATTCTCTTTGACCCAGTAGTATCTCTACTAGGCCTGTATTCCAAAGAGATAACAAAAAAGGGAAAAGGACCCACATGTGCCAAAAAATGTTTATAAGGGCTGCTATAAATTTTGTTGTGGTAAATAACTGGAAAGTGAATGGATGCGCCTCAGTTGGGGAATGGCAGAATAAGTTATGACATATGAATGTTATGGAATATTATCAGCAGGTTGATTTCAAAGAGGCCTGGAGAGACTTATATAAACTGATGCTAAATGAAGTGAGTATAACCAGGAGATCATTGTATACAACAACAATATTATATGATGATCAACTCTGATGGATGTGGCTTTTTTCAACAGCAAGATATTCAGGCCAAGTCTGATAGTCTTGCAATGAAGAAAGCCATCTTTACCCAGAGAGAGAACTATGGGTACTGAGTGAGGATCACAACATAATATTTTCACTTTTTTGTTATTGTTTTCTTGCTTTTTCTTTTCTTTCTCATTTTTTTCATTGTTCATCTGATTTTTCTTGTGCAACATGATAATTGTGGAAATATGTATAAAAGAATTGCATATGTTTAACATATATTGTATTACTTACCATCTAGGGGAGGGGTTGAAGGAAGGGGAGAGAGAGAAAAAAATAGGAATACAAGGTTTTGCAAGAATGAATATTGAAAATTATTTATACATATATTCTGAAAATAAAAAGTTTTAAGGGAAAAAAAAGGAAAACAGTGGGTTCTGCTCTAAAAAAAAAAAAGTCTCCAAGATTTGAAACACCCTGTATTCATATTCCTATATTCATCTTTTCTGCATTCATGGCCATGCTATTATTAAATGAGATAATTAAAGCTGTTAAGACAGATTGCATTTTCAGGGCAGAGATATGTATGAAGGGAATTATAAGATGCCAATTTATGAAGTTTGGGGAACTATCATAACAATGAGACCAGAAGGTGAGGAACTAGCAAAAGAGGCAGGGGAGTAGTCAAGAGTTAGAGAAAATTTAAGAGATTATATGTCAGGAACCAGGAAAGGAGGGAGTTTAAAGACAGGCTATTGTCAATAGTGTTTAATCCTTTAAAGAGGACATGAAAAATAGTGGATTTGGCAAGGAGATTATTGGAAGTCTTTAAGAAAGTAGGAATTCAGAATTGTAGGTGGTAGGAATCATATTGAAAGACATTAAAGAGGAAATGGATCAGTAAAAAAAATGAAGGACTGTAGTGTGGATCACTCATTTATTAAGTGAAATAAATTAGAATAAGTAATTAGAGGTGGTAATAAGACAATGGAAAATTTTGGCTTTTTTTTTTCCAAGATAAGAGTAACCTATGCTTGTTGAAGGCAAAGCAGAAGGAATGAGTAGAAAGGAAGTCAATGAAAATTCTAGAAAGCTTGAGGAAGTTATAGCAATGAAACAATGAGATCTAGGGCATAGGAGGAATTGATCTCAGAGATCTGAATGTGTATCTTTTCCTCCAAGAGTAGAAGGAAGGTGTAAAAGAATGTGTACAGAAACAGAAAGACAGAGAAGCAAAGATTCTAATTCCATTGTGCCTACTCATATATTATCCAGGAAGAATTCAATTTTAGATCCATTTCCAAATATGCTTGAAACAAACAAATCCACTTGGGTCTAATTTGGGTGGAATGAGACAACTTTATTATCAAGATAACTGACCTTGTAGTACAGTCCACAGAAAAGAATGTTATCTCAGACTACATTATATTCACCTATACACCTATACAACTGTTTCTGCCCTTCCATTCAGATTAGATTTCACAACAGCCCAGAAAATCTTTCACAAGGTGCTAGTTCCAAAGTTTATGTTTGAAAACAGAATAAGGCATTAAATTGACAAAGCAACTTACATGCCAGGAGAAAGAAATGGTTGTAACTCTGGGCTGAAATCATTCCAGAAGTTGATAATATGTATAAAAGAAAAATGATGCAACTCTGAATTGGAATTACAAGAAAGAAAAATCACTTGTTTGTCCCTTCGGTAAACTAGGGCTATAACCTTTTAATAGAAGTGGAAAAACAGAAGTTATAACAATTAAGACTGTAGAAATACTGTTGATATTCATAACCAAGCCACAAAAACCTAGATCATGGATATCTAGTAAAATAGAAGCTCCTTGCAGGAAAGGAGAGATTATGGTTTGGTTTTTTTTTTGTTTGTTTGTTGGGGTTTTTTTTGGGGGGGGAGTAGAGATGTATTTTTATTATTGGGATTTTTGTGGTTGGTTGTTTTTGTTTGCTTTGGTTTAGGTTTTTTGTATCTTCAATACCTGATACAATGTCTAGTCCAAAGTTCTTGGTTAATAAATGCTGATTAACTAATTGATCACCTTCCAACCATCTACTGTAGAGTCAATTCCTAAGCTGTCTAGTATTATATAACTTACTTTTTATAACAGAAATCTGAGCCCTAGTTATTAGTATATGTTGTTGTTGCCTAATTGTTTCAATTTTTCCAACTCTTCATTACCCCATTTGGGGTTTTCTAGGCAAAGATACTGAGGTGGTTTGCCATTTCTTTCTCTAACTCATTTTACAGATGAAGAAACTGAGGTCAAAAAGAGTTAGTGACCTGCCCAGAATCACTCAGCTATTATGTGCCTGAAAGCCAGATTTGACCACTGTGCCACATAGCTCTCCTCATTACACACACATGTGCATATATGCATACATGCATACACACATATATAATATGAAATTTTGTATTTAAATATTTGAACACAACAACTATTCTTGAAATCATGTGTCAAAGCAAAAATGAATTGTAATCTCAGTGGAGGGAAAGATCATCCACAGAAAGTCATTGATTCTTGAAATATTAAAATTGCAGCAAAATGTAACTACTTATATTATAAATTCTAGGATATCAAATTAACCAAATCCAAAAACAGTATACCATTTTTTTACAATTATCATCATTATTTCAGAGAATCTTTTCTATGGTTTGCTGGAATGAAGATGATGAGTCCATATGTTTGTAGAGCACTCTGGAACTTCTAAAGTATATTGATTATTCAATTTGACACACATTTATTATGCCTGCTTAGTGCCAAGAACTGTATTAAATGCTGGGAGTGGTGCAAAGAAAAAAATTCAACAGCTTCCCTATCCTCTTGCAACATAGAAGGTACCAGATTAGATGATCAAAGCAAGAATACACTTCTCTCCTTTCTCCTTCTTCCCATTCATCCACTTATTATTAATAGAAATTGTAAAACTATGCATCAGCACCAAAACATTTTCTCTGGCAGAAAGGTAGGATTAGATATGAGAGAATGACCCCATTTGGGGTTTTCTTGGCAAAATACTTGGCATTTTCTGTCTCCAGCTCATCTTACAGATAAGGAAACTGAGGCAAATAGAGGTAAGAGACTTGCCCAAGATCACAAAGGCCAGTTTTGAATTCATGAAGATGAGTCCCATCCACTGCACACATCATTATTCTAATGAGAGAAGACAGGCAAAAAAATCTTTTCTGGTCTCTGTTTTATACAGCATGGCAAGTGAAATTGGGCAAAGAATAGAGTTGGCAAGCACCTGAGAGATCAGGATGATTAGTCTCACATTGGCTGAAAACCCATGCAAATATATAGGCATTCACTTTCGATTAGAAGTACAACTGTGAGAAAACTACAATAACAAACCTTAAGGAAACCAGATGCTCCAGGATGTATGAAATAAATGGCATTTAAGATATATTTTACACACATCATGGAAAGAGACCTTCACTGGTATTTAGAAGATCTAGATTCAAATCCTACTTCTGCAATTTATCATTTAGGCAAGTTATTTGCATTTTCTGAATGTCAGTTCCCCTTCTCCCATAAAATGAAGAATAAATAATTTCTAATATGCCTTTCAACTTGAAATCTTATGACACCATGAAAGAGTATCTAGGCTAAGAATGAAGTATCCCAGAGAATGAAAGTTTGGAATCTAAACAACCTTGTTGAAGTACTTCCTCTGCGTAGATGACTCTCATCTGAACCCAGAAATCTAGACAGCTTAGGGGAATGCTCTACCAGGAAACTCTCAGGGCAAAGGGAGTGGTATCACTTTGTTACACCATCACTTTCAGAAAATACAGGTAATTTTCCATTCCGTAATGGAAAGGCCACCAAAGTGCATGTGCACTAGCATACCTGGGATGGAGGTGTGTCTAAGAAATATTGGTGGAATCAGTTACAACAACAGACGATGATTATCAGCACTATGCTAGGTACATCATTTCATCAGATTACATCAGTATCAAATGCTTTCTTTAACCACACACTTTATTTTTTTTCTTTTAGCTTAGTTCCTCCTCTTGTCATCTTAATGATCAAATGACACCGAATTCCACTTTATAGCATTAACCTTCTCTCGGCAGTCAAGCAATGAAAAGAGACAAATTGTTCTGATACTCTAATGGGTGAAGTTGGAATTATTGTAAAACATCCAGATGCAGCATGGTGTAATGGGATGAATGTGGGACATGGAGGTAAAAAAAAAAACCTGAGTTCACATCCCCTCTCTGCTATGACCTTGGTCATGTTACTTAAATATTCTGGGTCTCAGTTTATTTACTCTGCAAAAAAGAAGACTTTACACTAAATAACATTTAACATCTTTTCCAGCTCTAAATCTATGATCTTAAAAGAATCTGGGTTTCAGAAGGGTCATATTTTTTTCATTTGTTAAAGCTTTTTATTTTCAAAACATATACATAATTTTCAACATTCATCCTTGCAAAACCTTGTATTCCAAATTTTTTTTCTCTATCCCTTCTCCCTCACCCCCTTCCCTAGATGACAAGTAATTCAATATATTTAAATGTGTAATTCTTCTATACATGTTTTCACAATTATCATGCTGCACAAGAAAAATCAGTTCAAAAAGGAAAAAAAATGAGAAAGAAAACAGAATGCAAATGAACAACAATAAAAAAGTGAAAATACTATGTTGTGATCCACACTCAATTCCCACAGTCCTCTCTTTGGATGTGGATGGCTCTCTTCCTCACAAGCCCATTGGAACTGTCCTGAATCATCTCATTGAAAAGAGCCATCTGAAAAGATGATCAGAATTGATCATCATATAATTGCTATTGGTGTTTACAATGATCTCCTAGTTCTACTCACTTCACTTAGCATCACTTTATGTAAATCTCTGGGTCTTTCTGAAATAAATCTGTTGATTATTTCTTATAGAACAATAATATTCTGTAACATTTATATACCATAACTTATTCAGCCATTCTCCAACCAATGAGCATCCACTCAGTTAAAAATTCCTTATTACTATAGTAGGGGGCTGCTACAAACATTTTTGCACATGTGGGTCCTTTTTAGAAGGGTCATAATTCTTGTGATGGTCAGTTAGCTAGCAAATGTTAGAACTGGGGAATCATGCTTTGTTTTTATAACTTTTAATCAATTTATTTTCAATGACTAATTTAAATTATTTGAGATTGGGAGAGAGGAATAAAATAAAGTTGGAAGAATAATCTGAATTATAGACCAAGTATAATATAACCCTTATATACTCAGTGGGTCCTTATCCCAATTTTCACTCTTATTGATGAGTTTGGTCCCTGGACCAATCTCTCTCTGAGATGCTGTAGAGTGTGTTATAGGCACAACACACTGTGGATGCTGAGGAAAATAAGGCCACTCCTCTATCACCCTCTTCTTCTTTTACCTCCTCATTCCATCTCTTTAAAAAAAATTTCTGTCCTGGGCAAATAAGTCAAGATAGGTTGTCAATATATTGCCCACATCACCAAGTTGAAACAGTTCACTGAGTCCTTAGGAAGGGATCTTTTTTCTTTATGGAATGCTTCTCCAATGCCATACAGGAAAGTCTCACAAATAGTAATTGTATCTCTACAAGAATGTTCAGAGATCACAATTGCCCTCAAATTCAGAATGATGTGCATTCAAAACACAAATAACATTTTACTTTTTTTTTAGATTACTATTTGCTCAGCACTCAACAAGGACCTCCCTTGCTGCTCAAAAATGCTTTTTTCAAATACAAAATGAGATAAATAAAAGTAAGGAAAATCCAGTTTCCTATCTCAAAAGGAAACCGTATTCTGAGAGAATCTTAGACTATATGGAGTTTTCTCCAAAGACTGAGGATGTATGGACAGAATATGACCGTTGGGTATTTGGGCAGAAATGTGTCAATAAAAGAAAGGAGAGAGGGTGATAGGAGGAAAAGTAATTAGTGGTTGGGTTTTTTATTTGTTTCATTAGTGTTGGGGTTTTTTTTTTAAAGTAACAAAGAAAATCTAAGCTTGTTGATAGACAAAGGAAAAGCAATTCACATAAAGGAAAAGCTTAAGTAAAACAAACAAACAAAAACCAGGGCTTATTCATGGGGAAACTTTGAATTAAGATGGGAAGTTATGAGGCCAACAGCTCTAATGAAAGAATTAGAAATGTCAAGCTGGTAGAGAGATGATCTTGCTATCTAAGACTAGAGAAGAAAGAAATGAAGACTATATAGAGTGTGGAGAAGAGATGAGAGACCTGAAATTTGATAGCTTTGATCTTTCCAGTAATATAAGAGATCTATCATCTGCTGAGAGAGACAGGTAACTTGGGGGAAGTCACTTGATGCTATTTGCCTCAGTTTTCTCATCTGTAAAATGAGCTAGAGAAGAAAATGGCAAATTACTCCAGTATCTATGTTAAGAAAACTCCAAATGAGGAAAGGGATCAACATGCGCAAAAATATTTGTGGGCAGTTTTTTTTTGGTAGTGCCAAGGAACATGAAACTGAGTGGATACCTATCAAATAAAGAATGGCTGAATAAGTTATGATATATGAATGTTATGGAATATTATTGTTCTATAAGAAATGATCAGCAGGATGATTTCAGGGAGGCCTAAAGAGACTTACATGAACTGATGCTAAGTGAAATGAGCAGAACTAGGGGATCATTGTAGATAGCAATAGTAAGATTATATGACAATCAATTCTGATGGACGTGGTTCTTTTCAACAGCAAAGTGATTCACGCTAGTTCCAATAGTCTTGTGAAGAAAGCCATCTGCACCCAGAGAAAGGATTGTGGGGACTGAATATGTATCACAACATAGTATTTTTACTTCTTTTGTTGTTGTTTGCTTGAATTTTATTTCTTCTCATTTTCTTCTTTTTGATAAGATTTTTCTTGTACAGCAAGATAATTATACAAATAAGTATGCCTATATTGGATTTACATATGTTTTTGACATGTTTAACCTATATTGGATTACTTGCCATTTAAGGAACGGGATGTGGGAAGGGGGTAAAAATTGGAACATAAGGTTTTGCAAGGGTCAATGTTGAAAAACCATCCTTGCATATGTTTTGAAAATAAAAAGCTTCAATAAAAAAATGCTTAGAACATAAAAAAAGAAAATGAAATCAGGAAGAGTTGGACATGCCTAAAGAACAACAACACAGAGTAAATATGAAGAGAATAAGAATAAACTCCCATATGCAAAGGTATACAAATGATCACAGAGGGCTGAATGTAAGTAAGTAAAAGTCCCATATATTTTTTTTAAATATGATTTTTGTAGGTGTCCTTTGTTTTTACAATCAACCAACAATAAATTTTACAATGAATTAATCATTTATTATATGCCAAACTGCTCTCTCTCTCTCTCTCTCTCTCTCTCTATATATATATATATATATATATATATATATATACATATATATATATATATATATATATATATATATATATATATATATATATATACTGGGAATATGAAGGTCAAATGAATCAGTCCCTGCTCTCAGGGAACTTACATTCTACTAGGGAAGAAGACAGCATGCACATATGGAAGCGTATACAAACACACACATGCAGAATGTTTGCATATACAGTTATTTACATCACATTCATTTATGAATGTCTTTCCTCCTTCTAGAAAGAGAAGAAAATACAGTTTGGCAAAATTTCCTGTTTCTGACAGCATAAGCAATACTCTATATCTATAGGTTTCAGTTTTTCAGTGAAGGGAGACAGATTCCTTTCCTCAACTCTTTCCAAGGATCAAGTTTTCAGTGTCATTATAAATACAATGTTCAGTTTTGATTTTGCTGTTGCTTCTTTTTTTACAGATAATTTTAAGCATGATTTCACAGTACCTATCCAACTTTTTGAAGAGTTCCCTATTAACTAACTATTCAAGCTATTTTAGCTTCAATTAAAAAAAAAAGAATTAGAGAATTACAAAACTAGAAAGGACATTAATGATGAATAGATTCAACCTTCTTTTTTTTGAAGATGAATGCCTAGAAGGCTCTTGAGGTCCAGAGGAGGTTGTGACTTTCAAATAATAAATTGTAGAAGGATGTGGTAGTGTGTGTGTGTGTGTGTGTGTGTGTGTGTGTGTGTGTGTGCTGAACTCAGCTTTCCTGATTCCTAGTAAAAGTACTTTTGGAAACATCAGAGATAAGATTTGAACTCAGATCTTTCTTGACTCCTGGCCCAGTACTCTATCCACTGTGCTACCTAATTGCCCTATTTATTTTGTAAGTATTTAATTAAAATAGAGACGGGATTGCATAATGCATGGATTTGTTTTTGGAACCAAGAAGGCTTCAGTCCTACCTCAGATATAAACTGATTATATGGTCAAGTCACTTAATGTATCAGTGGTCTAGGCAATTTTCTAAGACTAATAGTTATAGAGAAGGGCCAATGTAAATTTGTAAAATAGTTTCCTGATCTGTGAACTTCTTGTAATGAAATTTCCTATCCCTATACACTTTTATGTGAACTTGTCTCCTTAGATTGAAGGTACACTCCATGAAAGTTGAGATTATTTCATTTTTTGTATTTGTATCTGCAGTGTTTACTGTTGAGCCTGGCACATAGGAAACATGTAAAAATGATGGACTGATCACTTATGACTAGTGAATATTCTAACTTTCTGCATATTTCCATTCTGAAATCTCCCTAATTTTTCAAGGGCATTATTAGTATCAACTTAAGCAACTGTTTCAGAGTATGGTGTAGGTGTCTTTTGCATCATAGTCCACTGAAGTCTCAGTTGGTAAAGTTTCAAGATGAGCCAACTAGCGATGCTTATCCAGAAAATCTTAATTCTTTAAGTAGGCCCTCAGGGGAACAGAGGAGTGTCCCTCATTGGTTCCTCCTAATTCTTCAGGCAAAATATCCACTGCCTTGTTTTAATTTCTTATCTTCCTTGTGAGTGCTAAAAAGATTGGCAAAGAAAGAAAATCTCAGATAAAAACTACTTAAATTACAAAAAGCATATGTAACTGAAACACATAAATAAACTTAATGCAAGCATAATAAGAAGTAAAGCAGTTGGCTGGGGAAAATCTTTGTACCAAATTATTCTGATAAGGGCCTGATATCTGAAATGTTTGGAGATTTAACAAAAAATATAAAAATAAAAGCCATTCCTTAAATGAATAAATGTTCAAAGGATTTGAAAAATTAGTTCTCAAAAGAATTTTTAACTATTCTGATCTTATGAAATAATCCTTAATATCACTAACAAGAAGAGAAATACAAATCAAAACAATCTTTAGGTTTCACTTCACTCCTACAAACTGGAAAAGATGACAAAATTGTCAGAGTTGTAGAAAGACAGACATACTAATGCATTGTTGGAGGGGCTGTTGGAATTAACTAGAAAGCAAATTGTAATGATATAAATATCCATATCTTTCAACTCAGAGGACAGACTTCTAGACATGTACCCCAAAAGGGCCTCTAACACATCAAAATACATAGAAATAAAAACAAAACAAATAAATAAAATCCCATCATTTAATTATAGAGGGGGAAAAAAGCATAGTCACATAACAACTGTCACATAGGCATTAAAACATCATTATTTTGACGATCTTAACACTAGGATTACAAATGTAATACTTTCAATCACAGAGCAGTAGCTGATGAAAATTTGGGGGGTTTTGTCTGTTTGTTTGAAAACTAGAGCAACTAGGTAATACAATAAATATAACACCAGACCTGGAGTCAGGAGGACTTAAGCTCAAACACAACCTTAAACATTTACTACTTGTGTGACCCTGGGCACTAAATTCCAATTTTCTCCATACTCTCCCACCCCCTTACAAAAAAAAAAAACAAATTTGAAAATTTACTGGAGAAATATATAATGCAAGACAATGATTATGCTAAATTTCAATAGGAAATATATAATTATTTGGAAAACAAAAATAATTAACTTTCAATCAAGTTTTTATTTGTATCATTTATCCTATTGAAATTATTAAAGCTTAAAATTACACTGTTTTTAGAACAATTTGTATTTATAGAAACACTTTGTAGCAGAAAAGAATCATAAACAATACAAATATCCATCAACTGGGGAATGGCTAAACAAGTTGTGTTACAAGAATGCCACAGAACATTAGTCTGTTATAAGAAACAATGACTATGATGAAGCAGAAAAGCATAGGAAGATTTAAATAAACTGATACAAAGTGAATTCAGAAGAACCAAAAAAGTAATACATGAAATATAAATGGAAATCATAGTAAAACAATCTAAACTAAGTGGTGCTTGGCCCAAAAGTAAATATATAAAAAGGTATTTGAAGAACTATGGATGTAGGACATTGCATATGTCAGACTTTTTGTATATGCTCATAAGTTTTGTTACACTGTTTTTTCTTTATTTTCTCCTTTTTTTGTTATAAGGAACAAGAAGCAGAGGAGAAAAGGATATAATGAAATATACAGGTGGTAAAAAATATATAAAGAAAAAGATTAAAAGAAGTCTTTTAAATGTTTGTTCATATCAACTCCAGAAGGAAAGAAAAAAATTGCCATCATAGATCATATTCATTGCAAAATAATTCTACTGTCCTTTGTTCAGCTGAAGTGATCAAAAGAGAAACAATAATACGCAAACTGGAGTCTCTGAAAGGCATTGCCAACCAAAATATTACCAAGCATCCTTTATATTCTATTGGCCTCTTCTTTTATCAATCAACCACCATATATTTATTGAGAACTTGCTATGTGCCCAGGATGGTGCTGTGTTCTAAAGACTGAAGCAAAAACAGAACTCATGATTCCTGCTCTTCAAGGATTTAATATCTAGTTGGAAATCAGTAGAGACAAGACATGATGCCCTGACATAGTCGAATTCTATATAATGAACTATAGACCATTAGAGTGTGTGTATATATGTGAGCATCTGTGTATATATATGTATGTATATATAAAAAGTGATTTTGTATATAAATGTATGTATGTGTATGTGATTTTAGGAGATCCTATATTAAAATCATTTTCCTATTCTTGTGTTTTATGAACTTCCTCATTATTATACCATTTAGGATCCACTGAAAAAATGGGAACATTTAGACTGAAGAAAGAAGAGTAGACATGGGATAGAGACATAACATATATCTTCAACTTTTTGAAGGATCATTTGTTTTGAAGGGGTATTTAACTAGTTTTGCTTTACCCCAGAAGGCAAAATTAGATGCAATAACTGCAAGTCCCAAAGGTGTGAAGTCAAGAAAGAGAAAAAAATGAACACAAATGAAAAAAAAAAAAAAAACTTAACAATAAGAACTAATCAAAATTGTAATGGGTCAATTTAGGACATAGAGTTTTTTCCTACTTGAGTTCTTCAGGCAAAAGCTCACTCATTGGGAGGAATGAATTTGGAATTCTTTGGGGATCACAAGAGGGACTAAATGGTCCCTGGGATCATTCCAACTTTGAAATGCTAAGTTTCTGGATTTTGTTTTACTAAGCATCTTTTATTTCAAGACAAATAGTTGCTCAGAAAAGGGTTTCATATTACACTATATTTTAACAAAGTGGCTTATCAAAATTCATTTTCCTAAAGTACAATGTATTTCTAATAAAAATAGTATAAATTGATCCTGATCTTATTTTCAAGCTCCTAGTTTGTCCAATAAAGAACTTTTAAACTCAGTAATTTTTCTATCAGAAACACCCTCTCAAATATTGTTTTATTACTGTGTTTTAACTTGAAAGTGAGCAAACTACCCAATCTGAAAGGGAGGTGCCCCCATTATAAGATAACACATATGTTCAGTAATGGAAAGGGATAAGTTATTTGGCAATGCCAGCACATACTTTCTATTACATATTCATTCACACTGGACAGCACTGTCACGCAAACTCAATGGGATGTAAAAATCTAAGAGAGCAGAAAGAGCAAAGATATCTCTAGTTTTAGCATTGACTATAAGAAAGACACAGATCTTGGGCTTGACAGAGGAGAAATATTAAATGTAATCTTCACTAGGCCCTTGGTTCCCTAGTAGACATTATCTGAATACTAACTGGGAAAAAACAAGGATTTTCCTCCAAAGACTGGTAGTATTCTTTCACTTAACTTTTTATTGCAAAGTCCCAACAGATGATTTTTTAGGATCTGCTTCCTATAGTTTTGACCAAAGATTGTGAAATATGCATTTAAAAGATTTCATAACTATAAGTTTAATATTGAATGCAATTTCCTTTTGCTATCTATTGTCTACTATCTAATTCTTAATAGCAACTTTATTTAATCCTACCTTCTTAGGGCATTTTCAGAAGATGGAAAAAAGGGATGAGTAGTTTTCATTTTATATAGGGGCAACTAGGTGGTTCAGTGGATAGAGTGCTAGGGCTGGAGTCAGGAGGACCTGAGTTCAATTTTGATCTCAGACACTTTTTAGTTGGGCAAGCCATTTAACTCTGTTTGCCTCAGTTCCTCATCTATAAAATGAGCTGAAGAAGGAAATGGCAAACCATTCTGGTATCCTTGCCAAGAAAACCCCAACTAAAGTCACAAGGTGTCAGACATGACTGAAACAACTTAACAACAATAACAATGCATATGGAAAATCTAAGTATGGATAGAGACTGTAGCACATAGGTAAAATGATTTATGACTTATTCATGGTCACAGTTAAGTTAGCAGCGGGATTTAGAGAGCAGGTAGACAAGTGTTCTCCCAGGATAACCTGAGTAATTGAAACAGGAATACTTATCAATTTAGAGTAATATTTATTCATTCATAGTGCAATCTCTAGACCCAATAGCTTCTGGAAATCAGGAAAACCTTGGGTCATCTCACCTATGACATATACTGATTATGTGCTTCTTAAACAAGTCATGACCTCCAAGTGCCCTAAGGCAATTCTCTAATAAGTGAATGAGTTTTGACACACAGTGGTGGATGGAATTTCCTCATAGACCATTTTCTATGACACCATAAACTCAACATGTTCAAATCAAAACTCATTATCTTTTCCCCTAAACCCTTCTTCTCTCTCCCTATATACCAGCCTCCTGAAACTCCTTTAAATTCTTTAAGCAAGTATTCGAGACGTTCCACAGTCTTGGCCCTACCTATTTTTTCTAATTTTGTCTCCAACTTGCTTCCTTTTACTTCCTTACTTGAACCTTCTTCAATAGTTAAACTAGATCTTCAAATAGGTCATATGTATTTTTTTGTTCCATGAATTTATGCTTTCTCCATTCCCACTCTCTTTATTTCCGCTACCTCAAATCCTTTATCCAAATCATACCATTCCCTCACGCTCAGCTCAAACACCACTTTATGCAGAGAAACTTCCTCTGGCTCCCTTGCCTTTAGGTTTCTCTTTCCCTCTGAACTTACTTGGTGCTGAGCTAGCATGGTGCTGGGTTCTGAGGTCTGATGCAAAAGCAAGAACTCGTGATCCCTCCTCTATAAGGAGTTAACATCTAGTTGGAAAGCAGTAGATTCTTATTCAGTACCAACAATAGCAACTTGATATTGTTATTTATTTGTATTTGTCATTCTCCTTTAATATCTCATGGTAGCATGCAGGTGCCCCTGGATTCTCCAAAGGTCTGGCAGTCAACTGCAGATTCTGACAAGATCGACCAAATTAGAAAGAAAAACCAAATTAGGAAGTCTAGGTTTGCCAATGGTTTTAATATTAGTCAGCTGAGGATGGCCACTAGCAAAGTAGGAGATGGAGAAGGGAGGGAAAGAGAGACAAAAAGACAGAAAGACATCCAAAGACAGAGACAGAGAAACAGAAAGATAGTGAGAAAGAGATGAGACCATCTATCCAGGTATGAGAGGAATGAATATTGCAGATTTCTGGATCTCCTACAATAGTAAAGCATGAATAAGTTCTATATCAGTTAGACTGGGATTTTGCTAAAGAGAAAAAGTCTGTTCATAAAACCATAGGAGGATAAGATTTAAAACTAGAGAGATGTAAGAAATGATCTCATTTAGGTATCATCAGCTTGGAGTACATGTATCCGCAGATGTATAAGAAGTTTATCAAGAGATAATAGGATATATTTGGTAAGTAGCTATCCTATCTTGTCATAATTAATTAATGTATTTTACTTCTTATGTACACATTTATGGCTAATTCTAAAAATCATTTTCTTTCATCTTAAAGAGGGGGAAAGGGAAGCTTGACTAAAAATCGAAAGGTATAGAAATTGGAAAATGTTAAAACCCCTCATTCAGTCCAACCTACTAACTTTTTTTTTCCTTTCGAGATGTGAAAACTGAAGCCCAAATAAACTAGATGATTTGGCCAAATCCACACAAGTTGTAAATACTAGAATTGGGATTTGAATTCAACTTCCAAGATTCTGTAACTGCTCTACCACATTAATTTATTAAACACTTCCTATGTTTAAGATCCTATTATGTGCTGGAAACTCAAAAACTAAAGAAAATTTTCCCTACCTTCAAGAAGTTTATATTCCACTGTGTTTGTGGAGTAAAGAAGAACATAATATGTACAGGGATAATTAAATATAAAGTGATTTAAGGAAAAAGAGACTATTTCATGACAGGACAGGTGAAAGGATCTAAGAACTGTTCACAGAAAAGGTATCACCCAAACTGAGCCTTGAAGTAAGCTACAGAATTAAATAATTTTTGTTGACTTTACTATATTCCATTTCCCCTCTTTACTTTCATAATACATTAAATGGGACTCTCGTGACCTGAGTTAATCTACCTCTCTAAGTATCTAACTTAGTCCTAAGGATTATGACTTGGGAATCAGGGAAAATCTATCCCTTTGAGTTTTTCATGAATTACTTTCTGTCAGCACTGCCATTTGTCATTATTTTTTGTTGGAATCCTTACTAACTGCTAACTAATTAGAGTTGATCTAATCTTACAAGAAGATGCTTTGGCCAGAACCTGAAACAAGGTACTAAGTAGAACTAATTAAGACAAGGCTTGTGTTCCCACCTTTACTCATTGGAGTCCACAAGTATGCTAGCTTCACAAAGTACACTTTCTAACTTCAAGGGAGTCCACACCTCCCTTAAAGCTCATTGGGCCAGAGAGCACTATGGGAGAAAACTCATAATCCCATTCTCTCAGAAGAGGCAGATAAAAGGCCAGCGATGAGGGATCTATGGCAGAATACATTTTTTCCTCTTGGCTGGCTGATCGAGCTGGACTCGAGAGGAGCGACTCTGGTGCAGAGAACACTTTGACGGATTTCAGTGGAGCTACGCCAGAAGCCCTCTCTCCGTGGCAAGTTGGTGGCTGGGCTCCCCAGAAGGAGATAAGAGAGACCTTCCATCTCTGTCTTGGTTGGAGGCAGAAGAAAGCAGAGGCAGAGGCTGAAGGACAGAACCTTTGGATTTGGAAACATCCGAAGGGCTCCAAGCCTCTAAACCGGCTTTGCCTTGAGAAGAACAAGAACTCCAACATTTGAACTCATAACAATTTTTGAAACTCCCTAAATTATAATAATAGCTAATCCAAATAATATCCAGCTTCTAGAAAGTTATACACTGTGCAGTATGCTGTGTCACAAGCATATTATACAACAATCTTGGCACTTATTCCAGTTCTTTCACGTTCATGTAGAGCATTATAAAGACCATAGTGCTATAAAATTATATATGTGTGTGTACATATATACATAAATACACATATATTCACATATATACATACACATATAAATAGATATGCACATAAACAATGTGGTATCTTCATTTTAGGCAGAACTCAAAGATTTCTTCTTTGAGGTCCTGAGGTCTCAACCATAAATTCAAAGTCAAAATTTAGTACCTTGAGAAATTTAACTGTTTCTAGTCAAGATTCACTTGCCTCACAGGAGGTAATTATGACTCCAGGGTGGCTTCTGGTTACGGTGATGATAATTGAGTTTCTCCTCCTACCAAGGCTCCACTAAACTCTTGAGGACTTCAGAATACCTGCTTTTCTGACATGCATTGAGGAATATTTCAGGTAAAATGTGTTCTTTAAGAAGAAACTGATAATAATTACTCATAAGCAGGCTGAACCAATATAATAAAAAGAGAGTTTTTCTATTTATTTATATTTCTTCGGTGTCATACCAATCAAATTATCAAAAAAAGAATTTATAGAGCCAGAAAAAATAATGACAAAATTCATCTGGAAGAACAAAAGGTCAAGAATATCAAGGAAATCAATGAAAAAAAAAAAAAAAAAAGAAGGAAGGTGATCTAGTCAAACCAGCTCTCAAATTGTAATATAAAGCAGTAATTATCAAAAGAATCTGGTACTGGATAAAAAAAAAAACGAGTGGGACAATCAGTGGGATTTTGAGTAAATGACCATAGTAATCTAGTATATGATAAACTCAAAAATCTAAGCTTTTGGGACCAAAAGCATAATTTGACAAAAACTTCTGAGAAAATTGACAGAATATATGGCAGAAACTAGATATAGACCACTGTCTCACACCATAGACCTAAGATGAGGTCAAAATAGTATATGATTTATACATGTAAGGGTGATACCACAAGCAAATTAGGATAACATGGAACAGCTTGTTAGACCTATGGATGAAAAAAGAATTTAAGGTCAAAGAAAATATAGAAAGCATTACAAAATGTAATATAAATAATTGTAAACAAATGTAAAATAAACTGTTTTAATTATATATTTTAATTGTCCAAAACAAAACCAATGCAACCTGAATTTAAAATAAATCATAAAACTGGGTGAAATTTTTTGCAAAAAGCATTTCTGGTAAAGACCTCATTTCTCAAATGTATAGAAAACTGAGTGAAATTTATAAAAAAAAAAAAAAGTATGTCATTCTTCAATTGATAAATGGTCAAAGTATATGCATAGTTTCTGACAAGAAAATCAAAGCTATCCATATTCCTATGAAAAAATGCTCAAAGTCACTATTGATTAGAGAAATTAAAACAGCTGTGGTACCCTTCACACCTCTCAGATTAGCTAATAAGACAAAAAGTGAAAATGATATGAGTTGGAAAGGATGTGGAAAAACTGGGATAATAATATACTGTTGGTGGGTTTGTGAACTGATCCAACCATTCTGGAGAGTAATTTGGAACTATACCCAGAAAACTGATCCAGCAATGTTACTACTAAGTCTATATCCTAAAGATATTTTCTTAAAAAAAAAAAAAGGCAGGGAGAGATTTATATATATAAAAATATAATAGAAGCTCTTTTGTGGTAGCTAAGAATTGGAAATTGAAAAAAATGCTCATCAACTGGGGAATGGCTAAACAAGCTATGATACATGATTGTGAAGGAATATTATTGTGTTTTAAGAAATAATAAGCAGATGATTTTGGGAAAACTTTGACTGATGTGAACTGATACAAAGTGAAGAGAGTAAAACCAGGAGAATCTTGTATACAATAACAGCAATATTGTATTACACAATATTGCTGTACAATGAAGAATTGGGTTTTAGAAGAAGAGATGGATGCAATAAGGCAGTGATGAAGAAAGCATTGTAATCTGTGGTACAAATCTCTGGACTGCAGTTTTTAAAATATGTCCTACCACATAGTTCTATTGCTGATTAAAGCATTTTAGTGCCCATCACATAACCACTATGCCAGTGTATAGAGTTCTTATACAAACAGGGGAGGATTTTCTTATCTACAAATGGGAAATTTTATCCTAAAAAGCAAGTTGTTTTCAATAAGATAACAACCAAAAATTAAAAAAAAAAAAACTGGATAAAATACAAGAAGTTTCCATTGTTCCAGAACCTTTGGCCTCAGGCTCCACTTCTGTAAAATGACAGAATTGGACCAAATGATATCCAGTTCCTTCCTACCCTTCCTACCCTAGATCTGTGATTCTCTGAGTGGTATAATAATATTTTATTTTTGAAACAAGAATTTCATTTGGAGATTATGATTGTAGGAGTTTAAAATTGAAGCTTATGATAAATACAGTTTAAATGGAGTCTAAACTTGAGTAAAAGCAAATCTCTTACCTCCATTTTGGTGATTCATAATCAGGAAGTTTGTTTTTGAGGCAGGAACAACTAGTCATTGCTCGCTGATTAATCTGATTAATATGCACAGTATCATCCCATTCAATTCAACAATTAACTTTTAGTCATACTTAGCTAGGCATTTTTTAAAACCAGTGTTGCTGTACTATCACATTGTAACTTGTTTTATTATATAGTCATTATACTTTATATTATAGTTATTTCTGTGTGTGTCATATCAATCTTCTTTCCTCAATTAGGCTAAAACTTCACAAGGGAAGAGGCACTTAGTAGGTGCATAATAAATATTTGTTGAAAGAAAAGTCTATAGTTAAGGATCGTTGAATTATGTGATGTGGGAATGCCCTCTATCTGCATGTGTTTCCACTCATTCATAATTTATAATCTATTGGAGTTGTTTAAGGTTCAAAGATGTTTTTGTGGTCACACAACAAGCAAGTTTCAGAGGTACAGTTTGAAAATAGATTCTTCTTATCTAATACTCTATAAATGATCCCATATTGCCTCTCTGAATTAATAGTATTTTTCTTATATAACAAATAACAAATACTTAGAATATGTGAAAAATCTACAAGTTGAACACTTGTAAGTACATGTTTCTGATCCAAGGTTAATACCCAGGCTTCTTCTCCAAACCACATAAATAGCACAATGTTATAAAATCCTTGGGATGATGGTAGGCCAATATAACTAGGTGATATTTAATATTAGTTTATTTTAATATTATTGTTTATTATTAATAATAATTAATTAATTATAATATAATAATATATAATTAAATTTAATAATATTAAAAATATAAAATTCAATTCAATACATGTTATAAAATGATACCATTAATGTGAGCCAAAAATAAGTTAATGCCTTGGTTGGATCTCTTTAAAAATCAAGTACAATTACATAATGTTAAAATTACTGGAGCAGCAGTCAAAGCAGATGAGGAAAAATATTCTAATGTCTTGAAGAAAATAATCAAATAAGATGGATACATTGGTGAACAAATTTTTGATGTGCATGAAATGTGCTTATTCTGGGGAAAGATGCCTTTCAGAACTTAAAATTCTAAGAAAGAAAGAAAAAAATTCCACCTGAATTTAAAATGTTTTGAGGGTCATCTAATACTTATATTGGCGTGTTATTAGAGTCTCAAAAGGAGAATTTTGAATTAAAATCAATGCTTATATGCATATGTATTTAACATATACTTTAACATATTTAACATGTATTGGTCTACCTGCCATTTGAGGGAGGGGGGAGGGAGAAGGGAGCAGAAAATTGGAACAAAAGGTTTTGCAATTGTCAATGCTGAAAAATTACCTATGCATATATCTTGTAAATAAATAGTTATAATTTAAAAAATAAAAATAAAAAACCAATGCTTATTTAACAGCCTTGAAATATTTCTGCTCCACCTGTCAGATTGGCTAAGATGACAGGAAAAAATAATGATGAATGTTGGAGGGGATGCGGGAAAACTGGGACACTAATGCATTGTTGGTGGAGTTGTGAACGAATCCAACCATTCTGGAGAGCAATCTAGAATTATGCCCAAAAAGTTGTCAAATTGTGCATACCCTTTGATCCAGCAGTGTTTCTATTGGGCTTATATCCCAAAGAAATACTAAAGAAGGGAAAGGGACCTGTATGTGCCAAAATGTTTGTAGCAGCCCTATTTGTAGTGGCTAGAAACTGGAAAATGAATGGATGCCCATCAATTGGAGAATGGCTGGGTAAATTGTGGTATATGAATGTTATGGAATATTATTGTTCTGTAAGAAATGACCAGCAGGATTAATACAGAGAGGACTGGCGAGACTTACATGAACTGATGCTAAGTGAAATGAGCAGAACCAGGAGATCATTATACACTTTGACAACGATATTGTATGAGGACATATTTTGATGGAAGTGGATTTCTTTGACAAAGAGAGCTAACTGAGTTTCAACTGATAAATGACAGACAAAAGCAGCTACACCCAAAGAAAGAACACTGGGAAACGAATGTGAACTATCTGCATTTTTGTTTTTCTTCCCGGGTTATTTTTACCTTCTGAATCCAATTCTCCCTGTGCAACAAGAGAACTGTTCGGTTCTGCAAACATATATTGTATCTAGGATATACTGCAACATATCTAACGTATATAAAACTGCTTGCCATCTAGGGGAGGGGGTGGAGGGAAGGAGGGGAAAAATTGGAACAGAAACGAGTGCAAGGGATAATGTTGTAAAAAAAATTACCCTGACATGGATTCTGTCAATATAAAGTAATTATTAAATAAAAATTAAAAAATAATAATAATAATAAAAAGAAATATTTGTGCTCTAAAAGATTAAAATCATGAATAACTTTATTTTTTTCTGAAGCAATTGGGGTTAAGTGACTTGCCCAGGGTCATATAGTTAGGAAGTGTTGAAGTGTTTAAGTGTCTGAGGCCAACTTTGAACTCAGGTCCTCCTGACTTCAGGGCTGGTGCCCTATGCACAGCACCACCTAGCTGCCCCTCTTGAATAACTTTCAATTCTTTGGCAGTCAAATTAGAAAACTAGAGTGACTAAAGTTATTTACAGAAAAGGGTATTCAAGTTACTTTATCCAACCAGTTGAAAAAATATTGCAAAGACATCAAGATCACATTTAAAGTAGTATTGATTTCTTTTTTTTTTAATAATTTTTTATTGATAGAACGCATGCCAGGGTAATTTTTACAGCATTATCCCTTGCATTCATTTCTGTTCCGATTTTACCCCTCCCTCCCTCCACCCCTTCCCCGAGATGGCAAGAGTCCTTTACATGTTGAATGGGTTGCAGTATATCCTAGATACAATATATTTGTGTAGAACCAAAGAGTTTTCTTGTTGCACAGGGAGAATTGGATTCAGAAGGTATAAATAACCCGGGAGGAAAAACATAAATGCAAGCAGTTTATATTCATTTCCAGTGTTCTTTCTCTGGGTGTAGCTGCTTCTGTCCATCTTTGATCAATTAAGGCTCTCTTTATCGAAGAGGTCCACTTCTATCAGAATACATCCTCAAACAGTATCATTGTTGATGTATATAATGATCTCCTGGTTCTACTCATTTCACTCAGCATCAGTTCATGTAAGTCTTGCCAGTCCTCTCTGTATTCATCCTGCTGGTCGTTCCTTACAAAACAATAATATTCCATAACGTTCATATACCACAATTTACTCAACCATTCTCCAATTGATGGACATCCTTTCATTTTCCAGCTTCTAGCCACTACAAACAGGGCTGCCACAAACATTTTGGCACATACAGGTCCCTTTCCTTTCTTTAGTATCTCTTTGGGGTATAAGCCCAGTAGAAACACTGCTGGATCAAAGGGTATGCACAGCTTGATAACTTTTTGAGCATAGTTCCAAATTGCTCTCCAGAATGGCTGGATGTGTTCACAATTCCACCAACAATGTATCAGTGTCCCTGTTTTCCCACATCCCCTCCAACATTCCCCATTATCTTTCCCTGCCATTCTAGCCAATCTGACAGGTGTGTAGTGGTATCTCAGAGTTGTCTTAATTTGCATTTCTCTGATTAATAATGATTTGGAGCATATTTTCATATGTCTATAAATAGTTTCAATTTCTTCGTCTGAGAATTGTCTGTTCATATCCTTTGACCATTTATCAATTGGAGAATGGTTTGATTTCTTATAGATTAGGGTCAGTTCTCTATATATTTTGGAAATGAGGCCTTTATCAGAACCTTTGATTGTAAAAATGTTTTCCCAGTTTGTTTTTTCCCTTCTAATCTTGTTTGCATTTGTTTTGTTTGTACAAAAACTTTTCAGTTTGATATAATCAAAATTTTCTATGTTGTGGTCAATAGTGATCTCTAGTTCTTCTTTGGTCATAAATTCCTCCCTCTTCCACAGGTCTGAGAGGTAAACTATCCTATGCTCTTCCAATTTATTTATCATCTCATTCTTTATGCCTAGATCATGAACCCATTTTGACCTTATCTTGGTGTACGGTGTTAAGTGTAGGTCAATGCCTAGTTTCTGCCATACTGATTTCCAATTTTCCCAGCAATTTTTGTCAAATAATGCATTCTTATCCCAGAAACTGGTGTCTTTGGGTTTGTCAAACACTATATTATTAAAGTTATTGGCTGTTTTGTCCTTTGAACCTAACCTATTCCATTGATCAACTAGTCTATTTCTTAGCCAATACCAGATGGTTTTAGTAACTGCTGCTTTATAATATAATTTTAGATCTGGTACAGCTAGGCCACCTTCATTTGATTTTTTTTTCATAAATTCCCTTGAAATTCTTGACCTTTTGTTTTTCCATATGAATTTTGTTGTTATTTTTTCTAATTCATCAAAGTAGTTTTTTGGGAGTCTGATTGGTATAGCGCTAAATAAGTAGATTAATTTAGGTAGTATTGTCATCTTTATTATATTTGCTCGCCCAATCCAAGAGCATTTAATATTTTTCCAGTTGGTTAGATCAGACTTAATTTGTGTGGAAAGTGTTTTGTAGTTTTGCTCATAAAGTTTCTGATTTTCCCTTGGCAGATAGATTCCTAAATATTTTATACAATCAGTAGTTTTAAAGTAACTACTATGGGATTTTTTTTTTTGTATCTCTTAACTGTTGGGTTTTGTTAGTGATATATAAGAATGCTGATGACTTATGTGGGTTTATTTTATATCCTGCAACTTTGCTGAAGGTGTAGATTGTTTCTAATAACTTTTTGGTAGAATCTCTGGGGTTTTCTAAGTATACCATCATATCATCAGCAAAGAGTGATAATTTGGTTTCCTCATTGCCTATTCTTATTCCTTTAATCTCTTTCTCAACTCTTATTGCCAAAGCTAGCATTTCTAATACAATATTAAATAGTAACGGTGAGAGTGGGCAACTTTGTTTTACTCTTGATCTTATTGGGAATGGTTGCAGTTTGTCCCCGTTACATATAATGTTTACTGCTGGTTTTAAATAGATGCTACTGATTATTTTAAGGAAAAGTCCATTTATTCCTATACTCTCAAGAGTTTTTAATAGGAATGGATGTTGGATTTTATCAAATGCTTTTTCTGCATCTATTGAGATGATCATATGGTTTTTGTTAATTTGATTATTAATATGGCCAATTATATTGATAGTTTTCCTAATATTGAACCGGCCCTGCATTCCTGGTATAAATCCTACTTGATCATGATGTATTATCCTGGGGATGATTTTCTGTAGTCTTTTTGCTAATATCTTATTTAAGATTTTAGCATCAATATTCATTAGGGAGATTGGTCTATAATTTTCTTTCTCTGTTTTCAACCTACCTGGTTTAGGTATCAGTACCATGTCTGTGTCATAAAAGGAGTTTGGTAGGACTCCTTCATTCCCTATTTTTTCAAATAGTTTATAAAGCATTGGGGCTAATTGTTCTTTGAATGTTTGGTAGAATTCACATGTAAATCCATCTGGTCCTGGGGATTTTTTTTTAGGGAGTTGATTAATAGCTTGTTCTATTTCTTTTTCTGAAATGGGACTATTTAAGCAATTTACTTCCTCCTCTGATAATCTGGGAAGCCTATATTTTTGGAAGTAGTCATCCATTTCACTTAGGTTATCAAATTTATTGGCATAAAGTTGGGCAAAGTAACCCCTTATTATTTCTTTAATTTCCTCTTCATCAGTGGTAAGTTCTCCTTTTTCATTTTTAAGACTGCCAATTTGATTTCCCTCTCTCCTTTTTCTAATCAGATTTACCAAAGGTTTATCAATTTTATTGGTTTTTTCATAAAACCAACTCTTAGTTTTATTTATTAGTTCAATAGTTTTTTTTTTTTTACTTTCTATATTATTAATTTCTCCTTTTAATTTTAGAATTTCAAGTTTAGTAACTGATTGGGGGTTTTTAATTTGGTCTTTTTCTAACTTTTTAAGTTCCAGGCCCAATTCATTGATCTTCTCTTTTTCTATTTTATTCAAGTAAGCTTCTAAGGATATAAAATTTCCCCTTATTACTGCTTTGGCTGCATCCCATAAATTTTGATATGATGTCTCATTGTTGTCATTATCTTGAGTGAAATTATTAATTGTGTCTATAATTTGCTGTTTCACCCAATCATTCTTTAAGATGAGATTATTTAGTTTCCAATTACTTTTTGGTCTATTTACACCTAACTTTTTGTTAAATGTAGTTTTTATTGTGTTGTGATCTGAAAAAAAAGCATTTACTATTTCTGCCTTCCTGCATTTAATTTTGAGGTCTTTATGTCCTAATATATGGTCAATTTTTGTGTAGGTTCCATGAACTGCTGAGAAGAAAGTATACTCCTTTCTGTCACCATTCAGTTTTCTCCAGAGATCTATCATACCTAATTTTTCTAATATTCTATTTACCTCTTTAATTTCTTTCTTATTTGTTTTGTGATTTGATTTATCTAAATCTGAGAGTGCAAGATTGAGATCTCCCACTATTATAGTTTTGCTGTCTATTTCTTCTCGCAACTCTCTTAGCTTCTCTTTAAGGAAGTTAGATGCAATACCACTTGGTGCATATATGTTTAATACTGATATTGCTTCATTCTCTATAGTACCCTTAAGCAAGATATAGTTTCCTTCCTTATCTCTTTTAATTAGATCAATCTTTGCTTTTGCTTGATCTGAGATAAGGATGGCTACCCCTGCTTTTTTGACTTCACCTGAAGCACAATAGATTCTGCTCCAGCCTTTTACCTTTAGTTTATATGTATCTCCCTGTTTTAAATGTGTTTCCTGTAAACAACAGATTGTAGGATTCTGACTTTTGATCCAGTCTGCTATCTGCCTCCTCTTTATGGGAGAGTTCATCTCATTCACATTTGCGGTTAAAATAACCAATTCTGCATTTCCTGCCATCCTAATATCCCCAGATATTAACGTCGCACAGCTCTCCCTCTTTAGTATCCCTCCCTCCTCCCTTGGAATCCCTTCCCCTTTCTTGTACTTATTACTCTTTTTCCTTCTCCCTTTTCCTCTCCCACTTTTTAATGAAGTGGAAGAATCTGTGTAAAACAAATATGTCAATTGTTTCCTCTTTGAGCCAACTCTGATGAGAGTAGGATTCACACAATGTTCCTCCCCCTCTCTAAGTTCCCTCATATATGATAGGTTTCCTCTGCCTCATTGTCGCATGTAGTTTCCCTCTTTTTATCTCCCTTCTTCCCTTTTTCTGGCACTATCCCCTTTCCATTTCTACTTCCCTTTTTTATGTTATATCGGTAAAATCAAATTATACATATGATTTTTATGTATATTCACAACAAAAATACAGTTCTCAAGAGTTCCTTTTACCTTTTTCTACTTCTCTTGATTCCTGTTGTTGAAGATCAAATTTTTTGTTTAAGTCTGGTTTTTTCCTTAGAAACAGATGGAATTCCTCTATTTCATTAAATATCCATCTTCTTCCGTGGAAAAAAATACTCAGCTTAGCTGAATAATTTATTCTTGACTGCATTCCAAGTTCTTTTGCCTTTCGGAATATCTGATTCCAGGCCCTTTGATCCTTTAATGTTGAGGCAGCCAGATCTTGCGTGACCCTTATTGTGGCATCGCGGTATTTGAACTGTTTTTTCCTGGCTGCTTGTAAAATTTTTTCTTTAGTCTGGAAATTCTGAAGTTTGGCCACAATATTCCTTGGAGTCTTTATTTTAGGGTCTTTTTCAGAAGGTGTTCGATGAATTCTTTCAACGCCTATTTTCCCTTCTGGTTCTATTACTTCTGGGCAGTTCTCTTTGATGATTTCCTGTAAAATAGTATCTAGGCTCTTTTTTTCATCATAATTTTCGGGTAGTCCGATGATCCTCAGGTTATCTCTCCTAGATCTATTTTCCAGATCTGTTGTTTTTCCCAGTAAATATTTGACATTTTTTTCCAATCTTTCATTTTTTTGGTTTTGCTTGACTGATTCTTGATGTCTCAATGAATCAGTCATTTCTATTTGTTCAGTTCTAATTTTTAGTGAGTTATTTTCTTCATTAGCTTTTTTTTTTTTACTTCTTTTTGTATATATCCAATTGAGTTGTTTTGCTCTATGGAATTTTTTTCCATTTCACTAATTTTTTTTTTTTTTTTAGTGAGTCATTTTCTTTTTCCAATTCGCAAATTCTGTTTTTTTACCTTTTCCAATTCACATTTCAGGAAGTTGTTTTCTTTTTCCACTTTATCAAATTTTTCTTTTAATGAGTTATGTGCCTTTTCTGTACTCTTTTGCATAGCTTCTCTTTCCTTTCCCCATTTTTCTTCTAGCTCTCTTTTAAGGTTTTGAATAGTCTCTTCTAGGAGAGCCTTTTGTATGGGAGACCAACAATCGTCTGGAGACTGTTTGCTATTAGTCTCTTCAGGGTTGAAAAGCTGTTTTCTTTTTGAGTAGAAACTATCAATCGTTCTTTTGATTTTTTTACTCATTTTATTAAAGCCTGTAAGGTCTGCCTTCAGAGCCAGGAGGTTACCAGCTTCCTCTCCAGAGCAGTGAAAGGTATATGGACGGGGTAGCTGTCCTGTCCAGTAGTATTGATTTCAAATAAGGCCCCAGATCATCCAGCTACTCCTGGTTGATTGTGTGAGGATGTGAACATGCAAATTCTTTAAAATCTGAGTAAAGCTCCCTGTACCAACCAGTGTATATATGAAGTGTTTTTTGTTTTGGAAATATGCAATAAAAATCTTAAATATGTTTTTAATTGCATATTTCCAATGGGCTAAAATTTTTCCTATAACATAAATAATGAAAATTTAAATAATTTGACCATTTTGTGCTGGTATTCCTTATTCACACTAATCAGGACAACTTTTCTCTACAAATTTCAGGAGATGAGGGTCATTGCTTTTATCATCACTACAGATTATTCTTTCAAAGTAATTCTTGATGGTAAAATGTTGAGACCTAACTATTTTATTCAAAGTAACTGTTATATTGGGAGAAATGGAACCATTCTTAGGCCCAATAAACATAATATGTACATTTCATAAACACTTGGTCAGATTGATTAGTTAATCTTCTAATTGCCCGTTCTGAACCTGTTGCAAGAATAATTATAGAAATTAGTCCTATTCATATACATTGCTAATCCTTTTTTAAATCTCACAAAGCTATTTGCCTCAATACTATCCTAAGGCAGAAGTTGTTATAGATTAGCTAGACATTGCAAGCAGCACAAGATATAAATAAATACATGCTCAATTTATAAATGACTATTACAATTAAGAATAAGCATAAACATATGACAATTTTTCATGATAAGTAGAAAGTAGACTTCGAAGTCAGAAAGATGTGGCTTGAATTTCTGCTTGATGCATACTAATTATATGACTAGGCAACTCATTTAAACTCTCAGTGACCCAGGCAGCCCTCAAAGACTATCAATTATTGACCAGATCAAGAAGGAAGGAAAAAAGGAGGGAGGAAGGGAGGAAGGGAAAGGAGAGAAGGAGGGAGGAAGGAAGCAAGAAGGGAGGAAGGGAAGAAGAGGGAAGGAAGGAAGGGAAGGAAGGAAAGAGGAAGGAAGGAAACAAGGGAGGAAGGGATTAAGGAAGGGAGGGAGAAATGGAGGGAGGAGAGAGAGAAGAAAAGAGGGAGGGAGAGAGGATGGTCCAGTCTGTATTCAGATATCATCAGTTTTTCTGGAAGCAGATAACATTTTCATCATGAGTCTATACTCATGATGGGACTGTCTTGGATCACTGTATTGCTGAGAATAGCTAAGTCATTAATAGTTGTTCATCATACAATATTGCTAAGTCCAATGTACTCCTGTCCTATTCACTTCACTTTGTGTCAAGTTCATGTAAGTCTTCCCAGGTTTTTCTGAAACCAGTTTGCTTATAATTTCTTATAGCACAACCTTATTACATTGCATCATTTACCACAACTTGTTTAAGAGGTACTTTTTTAAGTGATATAGCATATTTTTAAGTTTAGGTAATAAAGTATCAGTATAAACACAAACACATGTGTTTAAATATATACATACATTACACATGTGTACACATATCCATATTTTTATATCATAAGGATTTTTGACAAAAATTACTCCTACTCTTATAATTTAAAATCCAGTATAAATGCTACCTCATTAGTAAATGCTTCCCTGATTCATTTTGCTAAGCAGCCTTCTCCTTCTGGTTCATATAGAACTTCACATGGAACAGGTTTGATATTTTTTAATGTTGTAATCACTTTTGCATTTTCCAAGTATATGATAAGATATATTAATATAGATCCCACAAAAGCTTTTTTTTCTCTTCTCAATAGTATTTTATTTTTCCAAATCCATGTAAAGATAGTTTTCAACATTCATTTTTTAAAAACTTAGTGTTCCAAATTTTTCTCTCTCCATCCTTTAATTCCACACTTCCCAAGACAGCTAGTATTCTAATATAGATTAAATATGCAGCATTTTGTTTTTTTAACTCTTTAATTCATTTACTAAGAGGCACAGTTAATACAGAGCCAGACCTGAATTCAAACTCAGCCTTGGACACTTAGTAGCTGCATAAGTCACTTAATACTGTCTTGTCAATAAAATAAACTGGAAAATAAAAAGGCAAAACATCCCAGTGTCTTTACCAAGGAAACCCCAAATAGGATCATAGTTTCTGAAATGATTATTCAACAACAAAAAATTCACTTATAGCATAAGAGAGATAAGAACAGAGATTTGACCTGTGACCATTCACATAGGGGACACCTAAAATCTTAGAAAATAAAGCCAAGAGAGAATAAAAACTTCTTTTTCTATATGAAGCATTTTGATAGGTCTCTAAGGTATTATAAGACAATATTATTCTCTTCTATTTTAAAGATGGGGAAACTGAGGCTCAAGGTCAAATATCTTGAAATGTCAAGTTCATAGCCAGTAAGCAGAATAATTTGGGCCCCTAACTCCAGGTAATGAAGATCTCCAGCATTACCTTTAAAAACAGTAATCAAATCAATTCTATCATGTGTGGAGTAGTAGAAAAAAAACTGTCAATCAATTGTCCTGTGGTTCCAATCACTATCCTTCTGTGTCTTCTTTCCTAAATACTCCTCCCAAGATACCACTCCCTTCTTCAGGCTCTTCAAGGATAGGACCTGTCTTGCTCATATGTGCATCTCCAGAGCTTAGCACATCTGGTAACACTTAAATGTTTTGTTTTGTTTTGTTTTTTCATTTCATTCTTTTTTTTCCTATTGTACCACAATGATATTAATAAAGTACCAAACACTCAACTCTTCTATTTCTGCATATGAACTAATTTGTTTTGTTTTGTTTTGTTTTTCAATAGTTTTTGCTTATTTTTTCCAATTACGTGTAAAAATTTTTTTCAACATTCATTTTTGTAAGATTTTGAGTTCCAAATTTTTTCTTCCTCACTCCTCTCCCCCTTCCTCAAAAGATCAAGCAATCTGATATAGATTAAACATGTACAATTATTTTAAACATATTTCCATATTAGTCATTTTGTGAAAGCAAAATCAGAGCAAAAGGGAAAAATTATGAGAAACAAAAAAAAAAAAGGGGGTGAAAACAGTATGCGTTGATCTGCATTCAGTCTCCATAGTTCTCTCTCTGAATATGAATGATATTTTCCATGCCAAATCTATTGCAATTGTCTTAGATTAAAAATTCTCTGAAGAACTTATGATGAAAATGCTATCCATACCCAAAGAAAGAAATGCTTGTGTTTGAATACAAACTGAAGCAGACTTTTTTTAACTTTATTTTTCTTGAGACGTTTTTTTTTTGGGGGGGAATCTATTTTTTTTTCCTGCAACATGACTTTTATGAAAATGTTTTACATAACTTCACATATGCCTTCTCAACAGGAGAGGGGGAGAGGAAAGGAGAAAATCTGGAAGTAAAATGTATTATATGTAATTGGGGAAAATAAAAATATCAAAAAAATTGTCTTGAATCGCTGCATTGTTGAAAATAGCCAAGTCTATCATAGGTGATCATCACATAATCTTATTGTGACTGTGTACAGTGTTCTCCTGGTCCTGCTAACTTGACTCAGCATCAGTTCACATAAGTCTTCTTAGGCTTTTCTGAAATCAGTCTGGTCATCATTTCTTAAAATATAGTCATATTCCATTATATTCATATAACATAACTTATTCATCCATTCCTCCAATTGATGGGCACTTACTCATTTTCCTGTTCTTTGCTACCACAAAAAGAGCTGCTATAAACATTTTTGCATATGTGAATCTGTTGGAATACATGGGAGCCACCTGACAGTGGCTGCTGGAGATCAAACCCACACCTGCAGAGAGGATGATACAAGGAGACTGAGAGGCTGTTGCATTGTCTGATCACTCTCCTCTTCCCTCTACCTCCAATTTATCTCCTTCCTAGTCTGCAACATCTGTGTCAGCAAAGGCTGCCCTGCAACTCCTTCAGATGCTATGATCCACAGCTGTGGAGGCTCTCGGAAAATTGACATGCTTCTTAACAAGGATCCTTCTCCTTCTTTCATAATTTCTTTGGGATACAGATACAGTAGTAACACTGCTGGGTCAAAGTTTGATTGACCTTTGCGTATAGTACCAAATTGTTCTCTAGAATGGCTGGATCAGTTTACAACTCCACCAACAATGTGTCCTAGTTTTCCTACATCCTCTATAATATTTATCATTATCTTTTCCTGTTATCTTAGCAAAGCTGATAGGGATGAGGTGGTACCTCAGAGTTGTTTTATTTGTATTTCTCTAATTAATAGTGATTTAGAACAATTTTTCATGTGTCTGTAAAATGCTTTAGTTTCTTCATCTAAAAATTTAAATAATTTTTTTCTTTGCTTATTTATTTGTTTTAACTTAGAGAGTACAGAAACCCTCTGAAATATTGTTGGTTAGATTTAATACTACAACTAGATTTAACACTGAAGCTTTGATGGACTTGGAATTAGTAAGGGCTAAATTCCAATCCAGCCATAGATACTTATGTGAGTATGTGACTTTGGAGAAATCACCAATCCTCTCAGCTTCAGTTTCCTTATCTATAAAATGAAGTTAATATGCATCTACTTCCTAGGATTATTATGAGGATCAAATGAGATACGATCTATAAAGTACCTTATAAGCTTAAAAGCACTATACCATCAACATTGTCCACACAACAATTGCAACTTTGGGTGCTTCCTGTTTCTGCAAAAGATTAATTATAGCTATTTCATTTTTAACTTTTTTATTTTAATAAAGAGAAAAAGCTTTGTGGGTGTATTACCATGGTAACACTTTAGTAATAACACACATATACATACATATGAATATATACTAATCTTCATATATACACTCATCTCTCTCTATAATACACATATACATGTTATCTTATTGTATATTCTGTATAATATGATGTATTATATTATAAATATATCTAATATATATATTTTATATATAGTATACATATGTATACATACATGCAAAACACACACACACACACACACACACACACACACACACACACAAATGTCCATGTCTTTAAAGCCTTCGATCAAAGTTCTTTGTATCCCAAGATAGTTTAAAAAATTAGGATTATTGGTTCAAAAGGCCTGTAACTGAATACTAGCTCTGATACTTCTTATTAATATAATCTTGGGTAAATCCCTTAAAATCTGTTTCTTCATTGATTAACTAAATCTAGCACCCACCTTCCAATCTGTCTCCCAGGACTGATATTAGATAATTCAAATTTTTTTTTAATTTTAATGCATTCTAAAATGTGAGGTGTGATAAATTTATGCTTGTTTGCCACCCCATCTACACTAATAAACCTTCATAAAAGATTGTGAAGGTAATGATTATCCAATATAACATTTCAGCATCAATTATTTTATTAATGCAAAAATATTCCCTTCATCATGAGAGGAGATCACTATAATTTCTAGTGATCAAATCCTTATTTATGCTATTGATTAACAAATGTATATATTCTTATTTTTGCAATCCTCCCACCCCCCCATGAAACACAAGTTTTTCTAATACCAAGGAAGAGATGTAATAATTGAGCAAAACTGGATTAAAGTGGCCTCTTACTAGTTACTGATAGTGATGATTAGCTAAAGTAAAGGAAAATAGGTAGACAGCAATTGGAGTGTGTGGGTGGACAGACTATGCTCTAATTTTAGATGGCTCATCTGTTGGTGGTAACAAAATTATTTTCAAACAATTTGGGGCATGCTTTACTCCTGAATTGATTGTTTTGCATAATTTATACCTTCTTCATGATGTTGTTTAGAAAGAAAATGGACTCTTAGAAGACTTGGGAGGGAGGCTAAGGATAGATGTGTCCTTGCTAATTGGACTCCAAGGAGAGACACAGTTAAATGTTAGCAAATCATCTGAGTTTTTAATAGCTATATGTTGAAGAATTTATTTTCTGAAAATTGTTTCTATCAGCCCAGGGATTGTAATTCTCAAAATAGAAAGAAATAAAAACCTTTCAAAGATTTCTAAAAAGCTATAAAATCTTAATAGCTTTAATTTTTTTGTGTGTGTGGATTTTGTATTCAATGCATCCTCTCTCCCTCCCCCTTCCTACAAATGGCTAAAGTATGTATTCCAGTTGTCTATAATACAGTACTAATTAGGCATGTCCTAACAATACTGCTCTTTGACAGACTTGAGTCCTGTGATGGCAGAACAGTCCAGAAAAATAGGGGAAATCAAGTGCAAGATGTCTGGACACCTACTGAAATTCAGAGTTTTAAAAACCTATTTGACAATATTTGATCCAAATAAACATGTGCCAAAATGGATTAGAGTTTTATGATTTTATGATTTAGGATTTTATGAATCACTTGGTATTCAATATGGTTTATGGAGTCTTACAGTATGTATATTTAAAGAATTCTAAAAATGGAACTTTAATATTGAAGTAGTCATCCTTTTTGTCAGACTGAGTATTCTGGCCAAGGCAGATAATATTTTCTTCTATTACTTGCATCAATCTCACATCACTCGGGCCCTTTTTTCCATTATCTCCTCCTTCATTCTGGTGTCATAAGAAGAGGTAGTCCTTCTTCTTGCCAAGAACAACCCCTCTACATGAGCTCTTGATCACATTCCCCAATCTTCTCCAGTAGGTCGCCTTCATTATCATCCCTATTCTCTTTTCAATCTCTTCCTGTCTACTGGCTCTTTCTCTGCTGCCTATCAACACATCTGTATTCACATAATCCTTTTTTAAAAAAACTTACTTAATCCTATCATCCCTGTTAGTTATTACACCATTTACTTTTTCCTTTGCTCCTAGACTAAATTCTTTGAGAAAGCCCTCAATTCATGTTGCTCCACTTACTATTCTTTCACTCAATTTAATTCTAATACCTCTACACTCTAACTTCCAATGTCTTCATCTAGCTGAAACTACTCTCTCTAAAGTTAGCAATAATTTCTTAAAGAGTAATGTCCTATTATCTGTCTTCATCCTTATTGATCTTTCTAAAGCTTTAACAGATGACCCCGAAAAGGTTTAGGAATTCAGACATGCATAATATATGTATAATATCAGATAACATCAACCTATTTTATCTTTTAATACCATAATAATTCAGATGTCTCTGATACAAAGGTAGTTGGCTCTCTCCTCATATCAGAGAAAATCTGAATGTTTTTCTTTTTCTTTTATGGGATGTTTACAGTACTTCAAAAGATAAAACATGTTGATATTATACAATACCATATGCATATTTTATATATTTTCAAGTTTTAAACTTTTTGTGTCATCTGCTGGTCTTTGGTGTCATCTTGAGCTTCTTCAAAATTCCCAAAAAAATTCCACTCAATTTCTTATGCTGACTCCCAATATCTGTGAAAAAGAAAGGATAATCTCTATCAAGTGCTTGCTAGAGAGAGTATGATAAGAATACAAATAGAAGCAAAAAAAAAAAATCCTTGCTCCCAAGTAACATATATTCTAACAAAGAAAGACACTACATGAAAGGAAACTGAAAGAGGGTGGGCTAAAGCTGAGAAAGAAGTCAGTATCAGGGTATGGAGAAGAGTGAAAAAGTAATCATGGCTGAGCTGGGTTCTTCCTTAAAATGGAGGTTGCAAGAGGAATTCACCAATCAGAGGAAGGGACTGCAGGTGGGGATAATCTTCTAGAGTGAAAGAATTTCTGGGATATGATGGAAGAAAAGTTTGAAGAATTACAAGGGCTGCCCAGCAACCATCACCCTAGTTTGAGCTCCCATTTTTTTTTGCTTGAATTATTGCAATCTCCCTTAATTGGTCTTCCTGCTTCAAGTCTTTCTCTACTAACCATCTACTCAATTGCTGACCTCATTTTCCTGTAGTAATATAGGTCTGACTATGTCATTTCCTATTCTGTATTCTAGTGGCTCCCTCTTACCTCTAGTATCAAATGTAAAGTTCCCTTATATATTTAAAGCTCTTTATAACTTGGCCTTTTCCTACTTTTTTAGTCTTTTAACACTTCATTTCCTCCAAGGGTCCTAAAAGTCCAGTTGCACTGGCCAGCTTAAAGTTCCTTACCCAACATTCTTCATGTTCTTGCCATTAGACAGGCAGTCTCCTATGCCTGGAATGCTCTTTCTCGCACCATCTCCACCCCTGGGATTCCCTGGCTTGAATAAGATTTAGCTCAAATTCCATTCTCTAAAGATCTTTCATGAGATTATCTAGATAACACCAAGTTATTTTCAAGTTGATATAAACTACTTGAGGGTAGACTACTTTTTATATTCCTAGTGCTTACTTAGCACAGTTTTGGGCATATGCTAAGAAGTAAATAAGTGCTTTTTGATTGACTGACTTCTCCCAGTTGGTTAATCTAGACCCATGAAACAATAGCATCTCTTATAAGTTATATCACTTTCCTGCTTGAATACCTCCAATCATTGGAAATTCATGATTCAAAGGAAACCCATTATGCTTTTTCGCAGTTTCAATTAAGAGGGGGATGTTTCTTATATCAAGAAGAAATCTCCTTTTCTTCAGGTGGGAACTGAATTCTTAGATTCTTAGATATTCCCTCTAGACCAAAGGAACATAATTTTAATCCTTCTCCTATGTGTCTTTCAAACACCTAAAGACAACAATAATACCTCCCACCCCATCCTCTTTTCTCTAAGCTAAATATTCTGAAGAAAATTCAACTGATCCTGGCATAGAACATAGGAACACATAGGAACATAGGGATCCAACTTGAGATCCAATTGTTAAATTGTCTAATTTCCCTTATATCTCAGGAATCAACAGATGCTACAGATTTAGGGTTGATTTGTTCTTTTCTTTATTATCTGTATTTTTAAAAAGTCATGGGTGAAATATTAATAATACATGTTAAATTTATTGTTTTTGCCCCCATTTTTATAGTTGAGACAACTGAAACAGAGGTCAAATGATTTGCTCAGTATCACATTGCTACTGATGAAGACGAGATTTGAATTCAGAACTTGCTGAGTCATGACCTTGCTATAGCAATACACAATCTCTCTACCAAATGCTTTTCTGAAACTCAAATTACACTATACATATCAATATGATCCATCATTCCAGTAACTCCATCAAAAAAGGAAATGAGCTTGACTTAGCATGACATGTGCTCCATTCTGGCTCTGTGTAGTCAATTCTTCATTTTCTAGATGTTCCCTAACCATCCTTCTAATAATACATCCTAGACATTTACCAAGAATTGAAATCCAGATCACTAGTCTATGTAGTTTATAGGCTTTAATCTCTGTTTTTCTGAAATCAGGACCACATTTATCCTTCAGTGCTAGACCACCTCTCCCATCTCCAAAATCTTTCAAAAGTCACTGATGGTGGCTCAATAATCACATCTGCCAATTCCTTCCATCCCTGGATTTCCATTTGATTTATTTTAATTATTCTTTAAGCACCAACTATGTTCTGGTTGTTGCTAAGTAACAAAAATGAAATATTCTATTTGGGATACAAAAAGTAATTCATTTGGTCTTGATGACTTGAGCTTATTAAAGGCAGTTAAATGGAAGCAAAAGATGGAGGTGTTTAAACAGATTGATATAACTGCAATGGAGTTTATGGATAAGCTTGGATTTCATAAAAGATACACAGACAATGGAAACCAGATCAGGTAAGGGAAGTAGTATAAATCTTATCAATTTAGGATTTGTACCATCCAGTGATGAAGATAATAAAGCATCCATGACTGCCCATCTTGTATAATTCTTGTATATGTTCTTGTAAAAGAGACCCAATTTCTGAAGGCCTTCCTTTTTCAGTAGGACACTGACTTTCCACTTGTTCATGTATTTCCTTTGCCATAGATCAGGCCTTCTTCACTTCCTGTCATTCAGTTCCTCAATATCTTTGATTCCTGTTCTTTAGAGTCTGACTTTGAAGAAACCTAGGAGTTTCTTCATTGGCCTGTGTGTGATAAAAAATCTTTAGTCCTTGGGAGATAGTGGTCATCTTAAAAATAAAAAGATAGACCATTGCTTTCTCAGGAAAGTTGGAGGGCAGTAAAAGAATTTTGCAATTTCCTAACTGCAATCCAGCCTAATCTTTTTTTTTTCCTACTATGGAACTAGATCATTGTCTATTTGTATTATTTGTCTGAGATATACAAACTACTGTAAAATTTCTATGGGGATGTCAATCCACATGCATTGTTAAAAATCTGGGCAAAAATATATATCATCCACTTGGTATTTCCAGTGTGGAGAGATAGGTCAACTCTGCAGGTAATAGAGCTTTTTTTTTTAAAGCAGCTTTACAGTAATTTGGAATTTAATGCAATTAGCACAAGTATTATCCACAAACAGAAACTTCTGAAGGTCCTCACCAGCCATAGGAAATGCCTCCCCAATTTGGAATCTGTACAGAATCACCCACATCAAAATAGCAAATATCTATATACATCATACAGCTCTCTGTTTTGAAAACTCACTTAACATTTCTTATAAATAGTCATTTGAACAGGGTTTTTTGTTCTATTATGTCTTCCAGGAATCTTAAATGATCTTGAATGATATATGGATAGGAGATAGCTTACTATAAAAGACCATGTTAGGTGGTATTTTGTTCTCCAAATCACATGGTTCATTTTTTTTTAAATCAATAAACATTATGTAAAATGAGATCTTAAGTTCTCAGTGTTTTGCAATTAACT